>NC_081189.1:100681806-100997222 GCF_902713425.1 Acipenser ruthenus | reverse complement strand
TAAATGTTCCTCCATCTACCAGACTTTGATAACAGTTTTGTGCACTTTTTTTAGGGGCTTTTTTGAAAAGACTGAAGCCATTTCTTTATGCATAATTAGCATTCCGCATTTTCGGTTTTTATCTTAAATTTTTACCAGAAACTTTTCTGAGTTTATTTTATATTGGTAAACATTGGTAAAAATCATAAAATTAAATTCTCAGTATACACACTTTACATGTGGAACATGATGCATAGCAGTTCTGGTTTCTGATTAACGTCCCTGGCAAATTTTGTCATGTATGACGAAGCAGAATCTGTGCAAGTCGAGGCCACATTTTCCCAAGTTAGCTGGTACTTTGCGAACGTTTGGGCAATCGCAGTGCTGACAGAGCTAGTATCTGCAGAAGGTATGACTGTGACATCAGCACAAAACAAGCCAGTTTTATTCGCCTTAGTCATAAAAAGAAAACAAAATTGACAGAACTGGAAAATATTATATTTGTGTATTTCAATTTAGTTTTTGATCAAGCTAGTTACGACGCCCAGCACTTGCCACAATAATCAGACTTTGATTGACCATTGATCAGTTGATAATGTGTTTGTGAAGCAGAGAACTAATCAAATGCAACATTTGAATGTTATTTGATCCTCTGACATCTAAGCGTACCTGCTGTATCCTAGGTCAGTGTAGGGCTGCTTATTACGATGTTGGTGTAAAAATGAAACAGCATTGCACTCTTGCTTTTCAGCAGTGAAATAAACTGAACTGGGAGGGCATTACCCTATACATCACCAGCTAATCCACCAGTGTGCAGTTGCAGTCGATTACACTTGACAGCAAGCAAAGCCACTTGTATCTGTAAGAACATAGGTAAACAGTGCCTCTCGCATTTAGATGTATTTAACTAAAATATTTAAATGTTGTTGAAAGCCCAATTAGCCAGACAATTAACTCCAATTTGCACACATTATTCTTTGCCACATCTAAAGTTTAACACCTGGTAAACACTCTTTATGAATAAGGCCCTACTTTTTTTTTAGGAAAGAGAGAAGCCAAATTCGAGTCGCGACTTGCCCTCAAAACCGTAACCATAATTTGTTGTGTACTTATAATACAAACACAGTTTACACAGCAATACTGTCATATTGAATAGTACAATATTAAACAAAAAAAAAGAGTTATTCATGTATTATTTATTTATTTTCCCCATTTTAAGCAATGCCATTTTAGACCAGCGTCAAATCACTACTTAATTAATGGATTCTTATGTCACTCGTGTTTAGATTCTGTTTAGTTTAATCCAAATGTATGAATGTAATATTAAATCTGTATTTAACTGCTGCAAAATAATGCTTTTATATGACAACATGTCAAATGTTTTGCAGGTAAAGTTAATTTATATAAAAAGAATCAGGGAATTAGTGCTAGTCACAAAATATTATTTGAAATAAAATACCTTTACACCAATCTTGGGGTGAACAAATTAACCAACTGCTTCTGCGTCAGTTCAAATTAATGCATTTTAGTGGACTTTTTAGAAATCTTTTTATTAATTTGAGTCAGTTGCCAATTGTCTGCTGTTCTATGAATGTTAAGCAAAGTCTACTGCGATTGCTTTGCGTTTCAAGTGTCTAGTAATTTTCCACTGTATTTAAATCTGCTGTATGTCACTATGAAACAGCAATCATTATACAGCCCAACATTGTCAGCACCAGATATGTTTAGTCTTTTACTATACTATAGTAGCCTGCAATTTTATCATTTATGTGAACTTCCTTTTAGACAGGGGAAGGTCATGATGGTGTGGTAAAGTAAGCAATTATTTATAACATTTACAAAATGTGGATTTGACACTTTTCCCGGTTGCCATTTTTTTGTTTGTTTTTATTTAGAATTAAAATTGACGCATGAACTGCATATCCATAAATGCAAAGTGGTATAATTTTAAAACAAACGCTGCAATTTCCTTATCTCTGTGCTCCGAGCGCAAGCTTGGAGGGGGTGGCTTTTTAACATAGAAATAGACATTGGCTGTGCGTCCCTTTGGCTACTTTAGACGTGCGGTTTTCTAAATTGGGTACCTAAATTGAGCCCCGAGTTTTTCACAAATACAAAATAACACAAAATATAAAACGAAATGCAAATATATAAAAGAAATAACATGAACAATAATTATAAAACAAACAGAGTGACATTTTTTTAAATTGTGAGGTTTATACGGAAAACACTTTAAATAAATGCTTGCAATTGTAGTTGTCAAGGCTCAACCGTTACCACAGACACAGACTGAAGGGAAACGAAGCTCTGACTAGCACTTGCGTAGATGTGTAATTTGAAGAGAGTCGTTTGGGAAATAAAATTGAGATGGAAGAGAACAGGTGTTTGTTTCTAAAATGCCTAAAGCGCGCATAAATTAAACAATGCTGCAAAGAATTTGAGCATAAGGGGATGTATGCAGCTGATGGTGACAAAATAATGTGCAGATTTTGCAACTGTCGGCTGGAATGGGAGTCGAAAGGTACAGTCATTAAGCATCATTAGCTGTTTATTGCTTTTGGGAAAAATATGGCTTGTTTGCTTGCACAGATGAACACGCTTTCTCATGATTGCTGTGCAGGCATAATTTGTGATATAAAGCAGATCATGAACACATTACGAGTGTGAAATAAAACTGTGAATTAAAGAGCAGTGTTTTATTTTTTTAATTTGGAATGGCCACTTATTTCTTATTTTCTCCCCAATTCTATTTTATTTCAACCCCTGCACTGACTCAGGAGAGATGAAGACGGACACATGCGTACTCTGAAACGAGTGCCATCAGCCATCCTCTTCCTTTCACTCTGCAGGCCCACCATGCAGCCACCTCAGAGCTACAGCATCGGAGGACCACGCAGCTCCAGGCAACTTACAGGCAGGCCCGCAGGTGCCTGGACTGTCTACAGGGGTTGCTGGTGCACCATGAGCCGAGGACACCTTGGCTGACCTAAGCCCTCCTCACCCGGGCGGCGGCCGGCCAATTGTGTTTATTGATTTAATTAACAAATGTCCAGAGCCTTATGGCAAACACCTGTAAATAATAATGATGGAGTGATACAGCGGCGTGTATCACTCAGTATTTGTAATTCCCCGGGTTTGACCCATAACCAAAAGTCCAGTTTTACACACCAACACTAAACACAAAACACAGTTCTTAGTGATAGTGAATACGTACAAGTGGTGCAATACAGTTCTCTGTGAAATGCAGGGGTGAAAGTGATGTCCAGGTTTATGCTGGCTTTCGCTACAGCTCCGGATCGTGCAACTAGTAGTCTATTAAAAAACAGACGACAGTTAACAAAACACTAACAAACACAAGGCAAAACTCACGGTTCATGAAAAAGCACACAGACTCCTTGTAGGTTTTCAACACTAACCATTTACCAAGGAACAGATCACGTACACTAAGTCCACTATTTATATCCTTGCTCATGACCCCTAGGTTAACGAGCGCATATGCTCCTCCAATCCTCGGATGCCACACCGTTTACCGTCTGGGTCATTGAGTTTGGATACCGTAGCTGCACCCCTTTCCTAAGTGACCAACTTCCACCTAACCTACGGAATAAAATGTCGTGCCATTTAGTTAAGGGTACTCTGTTCCCGTTACACAGTGCCCTCACAGGTCGAGAGGGAGATCTAACACCAAGCACCATTCAATCTCTGTTACAAGGACAAATACGTTTTGTATCATTAACTGGAACAAAACAGTTTGTGTTATCTAAAAAAGTCTGACTGATGAGAGCTACCAGTTTGTTTTTTTTGTGTGCATTTGTATAAGACTGACTATATTAATTTGGTGACATTGGTGTTTTGTAACTGAACTGTATCCTAGCTGCACCAAATATCAGTTTATCAGCCAAGATGATTATTGGTTATTAGTTGTGCTGGAAATTAATTATATCCTGTGGTTACTTAGTAAAGTCCGTCCACGCAGCATATGACAGGCTGCACACAACATGACAATAAGCGGGTTTGTGAGATGATATTAAGAGAGGTAATTTCTCAAAGAACCTGTGGTGCATGGCGAGTGGTTTTTCAAAGACTGTGATAATAAAACGGGGTATGATATTAAGCGAGGTGATATAAAACTGGTTCATCTGTATTTTGTATTAGTATTCTAATTCTTTGTTTTATTTCAAGTGGTGCAAACTTTGCACTGGAGCAAATGCAGTTTTGGTTTTGAATGAATTTGAATGAATGAATCTGCTTTGCTCAGTGTTTAAATACTGAGAAACTCCAAGCTTCTTGTATACTGGAGCCCTGCTACAGCGCAATAGGATTGAAATACAAATCCCATCTTTTTTTTTTGTTTGTTTGTTTTGTTTAAATGGGTAGATTGATGTATGTGCAATTATTATGACAGCCCCACATAGTAGGGCAGTGCAAGTATATATTTGTTTATGTTATCTTATTGTATTTTTATAGAGGACATGGGCATTATTTACTGTAAATACTGTAAAGAGTAGGGGACTGTACGTTAACGTTACTGCCGGTAATGAGACATTATGGTAACTAAATTATTTTTTTGTGCGAGGTCTGTTTGTCAAAATGTTAAAATAAAATCAGATAATGTTTAATAAAAAATATGTATGTAGTTAAAACATGATGTATACTATGCTATTATTGACATACATCTATTTGGGTGGTTAAACGACATTTGTGAAATTATAAAAAATAAAAAGAATTTCACGTGGCTCTATAAATTGGGTACCAATAAAATACCATATTTTACAGCTGAAAATATTTTACATCAAAGTTTTGAGGAAATTCTGGCCTGTGACTGGTTAAAACCTCATCATAGGAAAAATAGATTGAACTATTGCCCTAACATCCTTACACCACCGGGCAATAGTCTTATATCTGTCATGTGATTGGTTCACATCACTGTCAGTCCAGCCCATTTTCAAAGAAACACCTTTCATCTTCACTCCTCACAAGAGAAAATGACTGAAACACTGATTCTGTGACTTAACAGAAAATAAATGACAAATACTACAAACGAAAGATGCTACAAACACTAAAATGGTGATTAAAACATCACTGCTTTCTGACTCGATGATGTAAACAAATATGACGGATATAAACTGGATTATGGAGCAGTCAGCAAGCCACACGGAGAGTTGATAACTGTGTTATGAACTTCAAAAACATTTTTTTATTTATTTACTTATGCTGTGTCAGCTATATTTAAACAAACTATATCAAGTCATATTTACTATCTAACCTTGCCTCACTTATTTTTTTTGACTGATACATATATTAA
Organism: Acipenser ruthenus; assembly: GCF_902713425.1. NCBI lineage: Eukaryota > Metazoa > Chordata > Actinopteri > Acipenseriformes > Acipenseridae > Acipenser > Acipenser ruthenus. Next base: position 100,991,938 of record NC_081189.1, on the reverse strand, counting down.
ACATGAATATAACAAATATAACACTGACATTTTAAATAACTACCAACTTGCTCTTTAATCAGAATAATCATTCTGTTTCATTAAAGATAAGAAAACAAATATTAGGATAACTGAAAGATGTCAAATGACCTTCAAATCAGGTGTTACTGGAGAAAAGCATCCTTGATGTGACTTTTTCACTCCTGACCTAGACCATCAAAATTGGTTTTGATTGGTGATCCATTAGAATTCTTCCAATCAGTTTTGAAACCCTGAGATATGAGCTGCAATGATCTTGCCTGAAAGAGCAGGCAATGCCTAAAAGTAGGTGGACCACAATCAGTTTTTTGTGTTTTCATTATTAAAATGGTAGTGAAAAGGCTGGCCCTTAATAAAGGAACCAATGTTTGTACCACTGGGAGCAATGTTTCAATGCAATCAAAGTAGAATTAATCTGTAAAAAACAAGGTTCTTTGAGCAAGGATTCCTAGGTAAAATACATCCTCGTCGTGCTGCATAGAGATATTGCCTTCACATCAATTTGTGACTTTGCTAGAGGTTAAAGTCATTTCTATCTAATTACAATTTGGAATCAAACTTGGCACAATTGGATGATTCAAAGCGGAACATTTAAGTACTGTAGTCACACAAATAAAGGAGCCAATTATGGTGTGGCATTTGAGAGTTGTGCATTATGCGTTATCTTTAATCTACCATCACCTGATTCTGTTTACTAGTAAGCACATTGCTCATTTATATTTAAATAAAGTTGTTGTGTTTGACTGCATATTAATAATCTTGTTTCATTAAACTTGTTGGGACTATTTACATTTTTCACCAGAAAGGTACCAGGCTTTAAATACAAATACATAGAAAATGACTTTCTATCTAATCGCAATAGTACCTTCTCGATAAAGACACTACTGTGTGGTAAATGACTTGTGATACCACTTGGTTCTATAACTGACACTAAAAATGTAGCTATTTTTTATTGTTTATTTACTGCAAGGGAACTGCATGCTTAAAAACGCAGAATTATGGTAATTGCATTGCTTTGGGTGCTTGTATTCAAACCAGGCATCTCCCATAGGCTTTGTTAGCTGGATCAACAGGAGACAGTGTACTCAAACCTGTTAGAACTAGTTAACCTTGGAGGTAGCCCATCACACAGCAATCCTGGAATTAAAGTATGACCTTTTTCATTGTATGACCAAGATCCAACTATTCAGTCAGAAAACGGGCTCTATTTTACAACAACTCCCCTCCCTCTTAATATCATTTTAACCTTTTAAATCTCACAGTATGCAAATGACCCACACACACTGCACTGATTCTTCAATCTAACACAGTCTTTGCTGCCCTCCTGTGTACTGCCGGATAATTGCAACACACTACTTCAATAGTAAACTCTACATGTAAGAAAAGAAATATCCCTCTATTTATATTACTTTTTATAACTTCTACCTACAATTTGTTTTCATTCTGGTGTTATTGAATAAACAGGCAATGAATTTAAACAAATGCAATGTTTTTATGAATACTGTTTTTCATAGTAAATCCTTTTTTTTTTTTTTTACTTTTTTTTTTATTAATCATTCTTTTTAATTAACCACTGTTTAATCCTCCTGTGTAAGTAACATGTGAATTTCTTTCCGAGTGTGGTTTGAAAGGCTTGTACTATGGGGAACATGCACTGTTTGGTGTATTTAACAGGAATACGTAGTCTTGATGCTACATCAGATAACATTTACACTACCAACATCCAAAGTAAATGTCTTGTCTTTTGAGCCAACACTTTGTAGTTTGCAGGATAGGGTTGCCACCTGGCTTCATAATCTTGGGACACATTAAGAAAGGTCAGGTTTTTTAACTCGCCTCTAAAATCAGCCGATTTTAAATCAACAAGTAAAATTAATGTGGATTGCTGGAGCGGCTTCAATAAATGGACTACATTTTTTAATTGTGGTGGTGATTCTATCCGGTGAGCATCATAACATGTATTAAAACCTTACTGCTTGAAATTACCTTATGTTAAATATCAAAATAGTGCAATTCCGTCATTATAGAGAACTTCACACTCACCTGCACTCTTTCGTTTAACCTTGTGGTTGAGTTTCTATTTACAGTATTTAATATCTCTTCCTGCTTCACACAGTCCCACCCAATCAGACAAAAAAGCAAATCAGCAGGAATTCCTGCCCCTGTGCATGCGTGTGCTTTTAGTAACTAGCATGTAAAACAATTTCATTCATTTAGTGACAGTTCACACAATTCACACTCACTTTACATGCTGAATAAAGTCAATGAATTTGTAGTTTAGAGAGGCGAGATGAAAAACTTGGCCTGACTTAAAGCGGCCCGAGATTACGAAGCCAGACGGCAACACTAAAGCAGGAATCAAGCTTTTGTAGCATCATTTGGAGCATTATCTGATTTATCATTCTCCTGAAGCCTGTTGGATCCACGCAGTGCTTTTCATGAATAAGAAAAAAGTCAGCCCTGAGGGCAAGCACTAAACACTAGTATTTTTACTCAAGTAAAAGAGGTATTTTTGTCACTGTTTTTCATGCCACTGGCCTCACAGAAACAATGCCAGATTATGAACCTGTACCTTCATTGATAAAATGGCTAGAATGTAACAAATACATTTTACTTTTTTTTCTTTGTTTATATACACACACATTATATATATATATATATATATATATTGTAGGGAGGGGAGTTGTTGTAAGGCGGGGTTTACACATAAAGCCACACAACACAAGTCCAAGTGTTTATTTTCAGGCTTTGGCAGCGTTCTTGATAAATAAAAATCAAAACAAACAAAGTAAATAATCCGCCACCAGTGGGAGGTCCTTCAAGCGTTGTCTTTTCAGGCCGGGGTTTGTTACCGAGGGTCGTTTTCATACAGAGGGGGGTCCAAGTGCCGTTCGGGTTCTCCAGTCCAGTCCTAGTTGGTCGTTGAGTGTTCAATCCTTGTTGTAATTATATTTTCCTCTCTGTACAACCTCCTTCTCCACAGTACACGTTCTCTCTAATATCTCCCACTCCTTCACCTGCCGGGATCAAAAAGAACCAAGAAAGAAATCCAGGGCGCGGTTAAATAGAGCAACTGATTAGTATCACCTGTCTGCCGTTTGGCTCTGATTACAACTGGAGACAGGTGTGGCTGTTCTGCTGCAGTCTAGAAGTTTCCACTGAGCTGTCCGTCGTCCTGCCTCTGTGGAATACTTCACATTGCTGTCCGTGGTCCTGCCTCTGTGGAATACTTCACATTGCTGTCCGTGGTCCTGCCTCTGGAATACTTCACATTGCTGTCCGTGGTCCTGGCAGCCAAAAAACAAAGAAACCTCGCAGGCACATAACGTCCATCCACAACACAACCCCTGAAACCGCTACAATATATATATATATATAATGTGTGTATTTTAATTACCTGTACCTTGTCATAAGGTTCCCCACAGGTCTCCTCTCAGGCCTTAGCCTTAGCCTTAGCCCTCTGTTCTCAGCTCTCTGGTAGTATTCCTCTAATGGAGCTTCAAGATCGCTTTTTATATCATGTGGCTGTTCCCAATTAGCACCAATTATCTAATTTGGGAACAGCCACGTTCTCACATGTATTTGGCAGTGATAGGAATTAACCCCATCCCTGCCAACCACCACCAACACATAAACCCCAACACTTTATTTCCAGTGTTGGGGTTCATGTGTTGGTGGTGGTTGGCAGGGATAGCCAAGTATATATACAGTATATATTTGGAAAGGACTCAGGAATACCCAAGATAAGCAGGGGTTCACAGGCTATGTGGATTAAGATGCAGCAAATGCCCCACCCATCATTCTTCATTAATTCATCTGTCACAATTGTTACTGGACGGTGTTATACTGTACTTTATACAGCAACTTAAGAAAGATACATTTCCATATACATAACTGTGGTACTAGACTATGGTACTAGACAGGAACAGCTGTGGAGTTTATTCTGCTGCTGTGAGTCATAGGAAATGTGTCCACGTGGCTGATTGATAGGATATACATCTGTGAGTCCCTTGCCTTTCTCCATCTAGTGGGAGCAGGCAGCTGTCGCCACTCCTGTTTTTCTTTTACACACCCAGCTTGCTGTCAACCATCATTGTAAACACCAGAAGGCAGTAATGTAACTGCCTATCAAGACTAACCATTCCTCTTGCAAAATGTCAACTTAGGCTGAAAGCTGTCTTTGAATCACATTGCTATCACATTTTCTTCCCAGCACTTTATTTTATATATATATATATATATATATATGTATATATATATATATATATATATATATATATATATATATATATATATATATATATATATATACACACACACACAGTGCCTATAGAAAGTCTACACCCCTTTTAACTTTATTCACATTTTGTTGTGTCAGTGCCTCAGAGTTTCATGCATTTAAATGAAGATTTTTTGCCACTTATCTACACACCATACTCCACACTGTTAAGGGGGAAAAAAGTTTTTATTGAGAAAAAAATTATATATTAAAAATACAAATCTGAAAGATCATAATTGGATAAGTCTCCACCCCCCTGAGTTAATACTTGGTGGAAGCACCTTTGGCAGCAATTACGCCTGTGAGTCTGTTGGGATAGGTCTCTACCAACTTTGCACACCTCGATTTGGCAATATTTGACCATTGTTCTTTACAAAACTGTTCAAGCTCTGTCAAGTTCCCTGGGGAGCGTTGATGGACAGCAATCTTCAAGTCATGCCACAAATTTTCAATTGGATTTAGGTCGGGGCTCTGACTGGGCCACTCAAGGACATTTACCTTTTTGTTCCTTAGCCACTCCAGTGTAGCTTTGGCTGTGTGCTTTGGGTTGTGAACTTCCATCCCAGTTTCAGCTTTCTTGCAGAAGGCTTTTCCTCAAGGACTTCTCTGTACTTTGCTCCATTCATTTTCCCTTCTATCCTGACAAGTGCCCCAGTCCCTGCCGATGAGAAACATCCCCATAACATGTTGCTGCCACCACCATGCTTCACAGTAGGGATGGTGTTCTTTGGGTGATGTGCTGCGTTGGGTTTGCGCCAAACATAACGCTTTGCATTTAGGCCAAAAAGTTCCATTTTAGTTTTATCAGACCACAAAACTTTTTGCCACATGGCTACAGAATCTCCTATGTGTTTTTTTTGCATACTTCAAACGGGATTCAAGGTGGACTTTCTTGAGTAATGGCTTCCTTCTTGCCACCCTACCATACAGGCCAGATTTGTGGAGTGCTTGGGATATTGTTGTCACATGCACACTTTGACCAGTCTTGGCCATAAAAGCCTGTAGCTCTTGCAAAGTTGCCATTGGCCTCTTGGTAGCCTCTCTGATGAGTCTCCTTCTTGCTCGGTCATCTAGTTTGGAGGGACGGCCTGATCTAGGCAGGGTCTTGGTGGTACCTTCCACTTCTTAATAATCGTTCTGACCATGCTCCAAGGGATATTCAAGGCCTTTGATATTTTCTTAGACCCATCCCCTGATCTGTGCCTTTCAACAACTTCGTCCCGGAGTTCTTTTGAAAGCGCATTGGTGCTCATGGTTGAGTCTTTGCTTTGAAATGCACTACCAAGCAGAGGGAATCTACAGGAACTACAATTTAACACAGGTGGAAGCCACTTAACTTGGTGTGTCATTTTGAAGGCGATTGGTTACACCTGAGCTAATTTAGGATTGCTATTACAAGGGGGTGGACACTTATCCAACCAAGCTATTTCAGTTTTTATTTTTAATTAATTTTCTACAAATTTCTAGAATATTTTTTCACTTGGAAGTTGTGGGGTAGGATGTGTAGATAAATGAAAAAAAAAACTATTTTAATGCATTTTAATTCTAGGCTATAAGGCAACATAAGGTGAACATTTTGAAATGGGGTGTAGACTTTCTATAGGCACTGTATATATAAACACACACACACACACACACTCACACGGGCTGCTGTGCATTACAAGAAAATATAATTTGAGGGGTTATGTGACATCATAAACCACGAGAGCGAAGTGAAACACTGAGATGAAGTATTTTCTCAAAATGCACTGCAGCTCATGTTATTTTTTATATTACGTGGATTTAGAAAACATGATAAAATACTATACGTTGTTGTTCAAGATATCTGTCAATACTACTCAGAAGAGAACATACCCTTTTGGATTCATACTCACTGCAATCTCTTTGCGTAATGCATAAAGGACAATAACAAGTGTTGAATTCAGAATAGTGTTGTAGCAACCTTTAGAAAGATGCCACCTACTGGGTCTATAAAGAAAAACCAAGACACGTAGCTCAGGGAAATGTAGCTCATTATTAGGCAGCAATCCCCCAAAAGCATGTCTGCTGAACTATTAAAACTGTTCTATTGCTCAAAACGGTGCTTCTCTAAATGCTGCATACTTTGCAGAGCTGTGCCTATGATCTACTGTAGGGAGAGATACCCGGTTCCCATTTATTTTACTTTGAACCTGTGTCACCACGCATTTAAAAAATTGGATAGTGTGAGCGTGACCCATTACAAACCTATTTCCTAAACTTGAAATTCACATGTTTTTTTGCAGAATATTTTCATTCACTTTTTTTGCTGAATCTTTTCCCACACAAGAGCAGCAAATACATATGAATCCACAATTGCTGTTAGTTAAAACAGCTTGCTTGTACACGTCATCATTCTAATCGTAGATCATGACGTATCTAACACACATAATCCCAATTATTTCCTCAACTCTTCTTAATTCCATATACATATTGCATATACAATAGGGTAAACAGCATACTACCATATTTCTTTTACTTGGACATCATTTTAAAAATAAGAGGAAACATATGATTATCCTTACATTCCATCCCATTGAGCAAAACATGAATACAATACACAATAGAATGCTGAAAAACTCCCACCACATTGGTACACATGATTTTGTTTTGCTGCAACGTAACACAAATCAAGTTTTCTCAAAGTTTTTGTTCTTTGCAAACCATTCCCAAAAGAAGAAGTATGCAAACGAAAAAAAAAAAAAAAGGTTTTGGCCTACCTTTAGTTTGATTCCTTTGTTTTGTCTGTAGGGAAAATATAACCATCAGTGCCCCCATTTCTTTGCTAGCTCTACCTTAAATGTCCAGTCCTTAATCCTTGTATTGTGAAATACGTACAGGCTGCTTCAAACACAGCTTGTGTAACAAAGTACACATTTGAGATTTATTTTGTTTCCACACTCTGCAGCCTACTAGCTGTAATGTATTTTACTCAATCCTTGTGCTTCCCAGAATTTTAATTTTGGTGTATTTGGAGTTCAGTGATGGGTGTTTCAAGAGAAGAGCCTGTGAAGTATAGCACCATTGTTTCAGAGCACATAGATTAATTGTGCTTTCTGTTTCAGCTAAAGCTTCTACTTACTATACCAGGCAACAGAAAGAGGTACTTCTACATGCATTTTTACTTCAGCTACTGCAAGAACAGAGAAACATGGATGTACTATCTGTTACAAATGCTGTTCAATGTTCACACATAATGTAAATTCAATATTACTGTGCATTATATTTGTTAACATGATACGGGCTGCCTGAACAACTTATTCAGTACAATGGCAGATGAAGCATATTAATTACGTGGTATAAATTCCATTTTAAAAAGCATAACCACGCTGTAGGCTAACGCAGCTTAATACACGATTGCCTTGTGGACCAGTGCCATATCTATGATATAAAGACATTGATAAACTATTATTGTTAACGTTTAACACAGAATTAACCATTACCTTCAAAAAAGCAGGTCAAGCAGAGTATGTACAACAAGAGAATCAAACTTGAAGCCAATACCTGAAAGTGTACAATCCTGGAAACAACAGATTATTGCCCGTTATTGACCAAGATAATTACAGAATACAGTTATGTACGGTACTGAAAGTGAATACAATATTCAGAGCAATTCCCCCTCTCAGCCAGGAGCCATTTTGGGCCTTATAAAGTTAAAGGTTAAGGGTCCAGCATATTATGTGTTAATACAAATTAGAACAGACAATAAAAACGTAGTGGTGCCTTTTAACATAATTCATTGAGAACTTAAAAGCACTACTTCATATAAACTTTTTTTTTCTTCTAGTGAGCTATGCTTTTTCCATCCAAATAAACATAGCATTTTTACTGACATTTTGATTAACTTAAAATCTGGATGGTACCTCAGTCATATTAATAATTACACCTTGGTTAGGGTTGCCAACATGTAATTTCAGAAAACAACATTTCTTGTTTCTCATATCTAAACAATTCTATTACTCGTCGGTCTGCAATATGTTTTCCCTTTTTACTTCACCTGAAGAATATTCTATAAAAAAGAAACTGTTGTGCAGTTAAATTCTGCTTAGTGCAGTTAAATTATGATTATCAATTGATTATTTCTTAGCAAAGGAAATCCATTCATGATTTGAAAGTGATACACAAAGAGGCAAAAAGCAGTTGGTGTCTGGTTACGCTAGCTGTTTACAAGATGCAATCAATATGTTGTCACATAGAAAAAGTGATGTTGTTAACTGTGACAGATCTGTCATGAAAGCCGTTGCTTCAGTGTCAACCTATAAGCGACTGAGATTAGGCACTAAGGATATCTATGATCTTTAAAAAAAAGACAGTATTTGTGTAAAGTACCTAAGGCACAATAGAAATGTATATTGCTTATATTAGACTGGACACACAGACACACACACATTTATTTAATAGTAACTGATTTACAAAATTACTTGTAATGTAAGGCATTCCATATCATTTTAGTATGAAAAACCAATAGTTATAGCTTGCTGTGTGCTTAATGGTGAATTACATTATTTAGTGAAGTTTGCATCCTTCTTGTACGTTAAATCTGAAACAAAAAACAAAAATGGCAAGTTATCAAAAGTGCTCAGCCATTTAAAGTGGAGATATCAAAAACACAAGCCAAGTTTCATGAAACCATTGGGGCAACCTTAGCCAGCACCAAGCAAATAGGGACAACTGTAAAAGCGGTGGGGGTGAAGGTTGCCCCAGTTGTTTCTACTAACTTGGCTTGCGTTTTTCAGGCACAATAAAAGCGATTTGAACTTGAATGAAAAACACAAGCCAAGTTAGTACAGTCTCTTGCTGCATACATTTCCATTCATACTGCAGTTGATTGGTTACAGTTGCTCTCAAAAGTATTCACCCCCCTTGGACTTCTCCACATTTTATTGTGTTACAACATGGAATCAAAATGGATTTAATTCGGAGTTTTTGCCACTGATCAACACAAAAAAGTCCATAATGTCAAAGTGAAAAATAAAATCTACAAATTGTTCTAAATTAATTACAAATATAAAACAGAAAATAATTGATTGCATAAGTATTCACCCCCTTTGCTATGACACACCTAAATAAGCTCTGATGCAACCAATTGTCTTTGGAAGTCACATAAATAGTGTTTGGAGTCCACCTGTGTGCAATTAAGGTGTTTCACATGATTTCAGGTTAAATACACCTGTCTGGGAGGTCCCACAGTTGGTTAGTACATTTCCTAACAAAAACTACATCATGAAGACGAAGGAACATTCAAAGCAAATCCGGAATAAGGTTCTTCAAAAGCACCAATCAGGGGTAGGATATGAGAACATTTCCAAGGCACTGAATATCCCCCGGAGCACAGTAAAGTCCATTATTAATAAATTGAGAGAATATGGCACAACTGTGAATCTGTCTAGAACAGGCCGTCCTCAAAAACTGAGTATCCAGGCGAGAAGGGCACTAGTCAGGGAGGCCACCAAGGGGCCTATGGCAACTCTAAAGGAGTTACACTCTTCCACGGCTGAGCTTGGAGACACTGTGCATACGGCAACAATAGCCCTTTATGGGAGAGTGGCAAAAAGAAAGCCATTGTTGAAAAAAACTCACATCAAATCTCAGCTAGAGTTTGCCAGAAGGCATATGGGAGACTGAGACCAAGTGGAAGAAGATTCTATGGTCTGATGAGACCAAAATAGAGCTTTTTGGCCTCAACGCTAAGCGCTATGTTTGGTGCAAGCCTAACATCGCACATCATCCTGAGAACACCATCCCTACCGTGAAGCATGGTGGTGGCAGCATCATGCTATGGGGATGCTTCTCTGCGTCAGGGCCTGGAAAGCTTGTGAAGATAGAGGGCAAAATGGATGCAGCAAAGTACAGAGAAATCCTGGAGGAAAACCTGCTGAAGTCTGCAAGAGACCTGGGACTTGGGAGAAGATTCATCTTCCAGCAGGACAATGACCCCAAACATACAGCCAAAGCCACACTGGAGTGGCTTAAAAACAAAAAGGTCAATGTCCTGGAGTGGCCCAGTCAAAGCCCGGACCTCAATCGAATTGAGAATATGTGGAAAGAGTTGGAAATTGCTGTTCACCAAAGGTCCCCATCCACCTTGACGGAGCTTGAGCAATTTTGCAAAGAAGAATGGGCAAAAATTGCAGTGTCCAGATGTGCAAAGCTGGTAGAGACTTATCCAAATAGACTTGTGGCTGTAATTGCTGCCAAAGGTGCCTCTACCAAATATTGACTCAAGGGGGTGAATACTTATGCAATCAATTATTTTCTGTTTTGTATTTGTAATTAATTTAGAACAATTTGTAGATTTTATTTTTCACTTTGACATTATGGACTTTTTTGTGTTGATCAGTGGCAAAAACTCCTAATTAAATCTATTTTGATTCCATGTTGTAACACAATAAAATGTGGAAAAGTCCAAGGGGGGGGGGGGGGGGGGGGTGAATACTTTTGAGAGCCACTGTACATCTTTAGTCATTCATACAGTGCACTGCTGAAATAGCAGTTTAATTGGTAGTAAGAGCATGTGTATGAAGCTATGTGCACTGCAGAAAGTGTGTTTGCTTCTACAACACCCGCCCACAAATATTTTAAATATAAGCATGTAAAAGTAAAGCTAATTCAGCAGTGTTGTCAACTGGCTCGCTTATGTTGCCAAAAACAGACTCTCCCCACAAAAAATATAAAAACAAGAAACAGCAAAAAAGTGAAGGGGCCCTTAAAAGAAGCAAAGGGACCCGGCCATGGCCCACCCATAATCCGAGCACTGACTAAGGAGAGCTGATGTATATCATCTGGTTTCACAATAAAGCTGACGTTGTTTGTAACCTTTATTAACTTTGATGGCGTGTGTGGAGGTGTATTTTTCTAAGTGTGTGTTCGGGCAGTCGAGAGGGGCCCACCAATCTTCATTTTCGGGGCCAGGGGGTGTGGCCGCACACCCTGCCCCACCGCTGGCTCTGCTACTGGAGTGTTGGGAACTACAAATTAAAAGTGAAATGGTGCTTTTGGCTGATTTACTTTTGCTGCGCCAATACCCTGAAAACATGTAAACTATCCTTGTGTATAGACAGTCTCTGGCAGTTCTTGCTAATAACTTGGAGTGAGGAACTACCATTCCTCTCAATACATATACTACACATTCATGATTAACTCTTCCAAATCAATTAAACTAATACATCTTACCTTTATACCCTGATTTTTTTTAATTGTTTTTATTCTATGGAGCTTCTTAATAAAACTATAATATATAGGACATTGTGTTACCATTTAATATTTCCACAATCTTAGCATTAAATCTCCTACCCTTACAAAACACTTGGGTGAACTATGGTTTCTTCTTGCTAAGCTAATAGTGGCAAGCACTGCACATACAAATGTGCCAACGTGAGTACAATACTTCTTTCATTTTATTTCGATTGCAACCCTGTTATTTTAGCACCAGAGGGCACTCATTCTACAGTATTCACAACATGCACAAATAAACCATCCCAGAAGACATTCCTTTCACCCAAATTGATATCTTATACATCACAACCACCTTTATTACTAGATACTGCAAACAAAGCAAACCGTCTGCACATTGATTAAATGTGTATACTGTTGCTAGCTGCTTGATCACTCTTGACAAGCTTTGTGAAATTAGATGCCAATAGTTTAAAGAAGCTGTCTGGGCTAACAAATACATTAATAAAATAAAAGCAGCCAACACAAATTTGCAATAAATTGCTGTCACTTCAAACATGTCGCTTCTTAATGATGTTCTTATAAATCATCAATCTTGTTGACATATCTATTGTAAAAACAAACTAATTTAAATCCTCAAAAAAGTATTCATACCCTGACAAGGACAATTAAATTAATAGCTAATTGAGGCACCTTTAGCAATAATAACCTCTTTAAACAATTAGGATATTTGTCAATGAGCTTTTGGCATGATTCTTCAGTAATTTTTGACCATTCTTCAACACAAAATTGTTCCAGTTCATTCAAATTCCGAGGACTTCTCTTGTGCACAGCCTTCTTCAACTCATACCAAAGATTCTCAATCGGATTTACATTGGGACTTTGATTAGGCCATTCCAGAACCTTAATTTTATTCTTCTTTAACATTCTGAAGTAGATTTTGATGTGTGATTTGGATCATTGTTGTGTTGGAATGTCCACGTTCTGTAGCAGAGGGTTTCAGATGATTGGCCAATATCTTTTGGTATGCTATGCAATCCATTTTACCATGTTTTGGAACTATATTTCCTGTGCTATTAGAGGAAAAACAGCCCCATAGAAGGATATTACCACCTCCATGCTTGACAGTTGGTGTGATGTTCATTTCTTTGTACGCCTCACCAGACTTTCTCCAAACATAATGACTATTAGCGTTACCAAATAGCTCGATTTTTGTTTCATCACTCCACAAAACCTTTGACCAGAACTCATATCCATCATTCAAATGCCATTTTGCAAACTTTAAGTGAGTGTCCTTGTGACGTTTTCCTAAGAGTGGCTTTTTCCTTGTCCTGCGACCACTGAGACCTTCACCATGCAATACTCGACCTATGGTTGAAATGGAAACCCCAGTCCCACTTGCAGCCAATTTTGGCAGTCAATCTCGGATTGTTATTAACCTTCCTCTACTTGTTCTTGGGGAAACAACCTTCTTTCTTCTAGACCGAGGGAGCATTGTGACAGTACCATGAGTCTTGTACATCTTGATATTAGAAACAATAGTTGAAATTGTGATACTCAAATGCTTGGAAATATTCCTGTATCCTTCTCCAGCTGTATGACAATAAATCATTTTCTGCCTAAGGTCTTTAGACAGCTCTTTACTTTTTCCCATATTGACTTATTGGTAATGACAGCAATCATCCTATGCCTAACCCTTTTATACTCTCTAAGAATGTTCACCTACAATTCAGCATTTCTAGACTTTTCTAGAATTCGGTTCTGTGTTATCATATTGAAATTTCTAGCACCTTGTAGACAATACTAACATAGTATGGAGTTTTGCAAAAAAAAAAAAAAAAATGCTGTAACTTTTTTTCCTCATCCACAAAAGCAGAACTTTTGCTACTTGTTTTTGAAAAATTATGCATTTCCATTGGGGTATGTAAACTTTTGACTACAACTGTATATATATATATATATATATATATATATATATATATATATATATATATATATATAGTAAATATGGACTGGAGAGGAGGGGACCGATATGATTACAATTAGCAAAAGCATGCCTCCACGCATCAGCAGTTTAAATAGAGTATACAAATGTCAATGGTGCTCAATCACATCAAAACAAGTCCTCGTGTAAGCAGCTTGTTATATAATCACGACTATGTTTACTCAAGGCTGCAGAATCTTTTACTACAGTATACTTGAGAAGCGATCGTCTCGTGAGGGTGCCTAGTTTAACTGCCGTGCGGTATTACATGTAATGGCCTTTGAATTAAAATGACATTACAGTACAGTATTTTACTGTCAGGATGCAAAGCTCCACAATTTTATCCCAGTGGTTTTGATATGTGGTTGATTCTTATATAAGGAATTCTGAATACCGTCCACGCTACCCGGACATGGAGACCTGGCAGTGTAATCACCGTGAGAGTGACCTGGGATCAGAAGATAAAGAAAGCGAAACTGCAGACGGCCCTGCTAGTAGTCATAGTAGGGGTTTGTTTATGATTAAACAGAGAAGATTAGTTCAGGGATTGTCAATCCCGCTAATGTATAGTGAGCGAGGTGTATATAGCGGGACCATGCCCTCGTCTCCATTTTGATCTTTTTGTACTGTGTTTATCTTGCTTTTTTTACGCTGGCTGTATGTCCTCAGTGCGCTACTATTGTTGGTAGTGTCACGTGAGCTGTTCTCACTGTGTGTACATGTAAATAAACCTTCAATCTCCGTCTCGATCTCCTGCCTGTCACTCAGCAGCGAATGCACGCACCCACAAGCCAGCAGTTTGTTATGCATTAATTAAAAAAATTTAAAAAAAAAAAAATTATAGATGTTGATTTAAACATTGCCATTGTAAGTGCAGTTTTTCTGTATGTTTGAGTTGTCATAATTCTTGGTTTGTTCATTACATTTGAAAGTAAAATATTACTGCCCATTTTCATCATAACAGCACAAATGAGTCTGCCTTTTCAATCATGCAGACCATTCCTCACAAGACTTGCAACAGAATCAGGCGAGTGCTGTTGGTTTTTTATTTTATTTTATTATTTTTAAATCATTCTTTGTTATCCTGGGTAGTAACATGCAGTATCCAGTGGTGAGAAAGACATTATTTGCATTATAGAATATCTGGTTACAAAGTTATCAAACTGACTTTGCAGTTTACGGCTGGACAACGTGGAGAATTATTGGACCAGTGTTAAGAAACAATTTAAAACAATGCAGGGCACAGAAGAAGAGATGATACCATCGTACCTGGACACATTTATGTGGAGAGAAAGGTACTGCATGAATTGTCGAGATACAATTATAAATACTCTGCATCAGACCACACATGCTGCACAGGGGGTTGGACCTGTTGGCAGCAGGCACAGATACGGGGGCAGCAGCAACAAAACATCCATTTAATGACCAAAGTCTCTTAAGAGCGATTCATATATATTTTTTTAAAAGCTTAAAGTTTAAGAAGATATGTGTGTGTGTGTGTGTGTGTGTGTTCACAGTGCTCCCTCGCTAAAACGCGGCTCTCGGGGGACACACAATATAAGCGTTATAACCGAATAGCGTTATAAACAGGGGAGGGGCGCCGCGGGACACATAACACACACATCTGACTAAAGTACACAATAAAATAACTCCCTCTCTATAATACATGTATAGTGAAGCAAAAATGTAACTTTCTGTGAATTAACCATACATAAACCACCATGTAATCAACGCCATATTTTTTACAAAAAAAAAAAAAAACTAAGAAAGGTAACATTCCCACTCGTGGATCATTTTAATTAGCAGTTTTAAAACTATAAATAGCCTGGCTAAACGGCGGTCGGGAGTTCAGTTCGAAGCGACAGACAAGTGCGAGAAGGAGAGTGGGTCGGGAGAGGGGAAGAGGGAATGGGCTCATCCCAGGTTCAGCTGCCGGAGTGGGGCAGAAGTGAAGCTGAAGCATGTTGTCTTTTGGAGAAAGCCGCAGACCCTCTCGCAGCAAAAAAGTAAATACATTAGGAAAGATAACAACGTAATAGGCCTAATATTTATTTTGTTATAAAATGAATGATGTATACAATATAATATATATATATATATATATATATATATATATATATATATATATATATATATATATATATATATATATATTCACAAAGGTGCAGTTTTGAGCTGCAGGAAATACCAAACTTTGACAAAGAAAATACTTGTTCAGCACTTTTTTTTAGTTCTGTCAGACAGTGTCCTTCCAGACAGCTTATTCATTTTTAACAGGTTACTTAAAGACTTTGTTGCAGAAAGAAGCCATTGGCCGCTTCGCATAAAAATAATCATGTTTACTAATCTGTGATTAAACATTGATGGACTGATACTGCAGCTTTTTCAAGCATCAATAAAAATGACAAAGAGGCCCATCAACAACATGTGCTGCACTTCTTTTAATTTTCCTAGCACTGAAAGTTTAGTAGATTCAATTCTTAAATAATTGAGAATGACATTAAACTTGGATGCCCTGAATGAAGCTATCTCCTGTTTCAATGCATTTGCTAGAGCTTTTTTTTTTTTTTTTAATTTTAAGGCACTGAAGTACTGTGTTACTTTTGATTACTCATCTTCCTCACAAAGCCCTGCCTGGATCAGGAGACTGTGAGTGTTTAGTTGTCTTGCTGGTTGATGAGAAAGAAAAGCACTGTATATTAAAGAGTTCAGCCCTGCGGCTCTTAGAAACTGCTGTAAGAAAAGAAAGGGAAAATAAACTGACGGTACTGAATTGACATTTCTCTCTTGTTATTATTTCCCTCTCCATGCTACACTGGTATGTGACCTCACCAAGTCAAACACTCATCTGATCTGCAAGCTCATCAGCTTTCGTTTTAAGTTGTCGGACGTCTTTGCCATCCTGATCAAGCTGTATCCGCTGAATTAAACTTCAATATACGCTTCCCTCAACAACCGTAAAAAAAAAACACAATAAAAAATGCCGTCTTTTGAAAACCATAGTACTTCTAATTACCGCTGCCCTTGAATAAGTGCTGCAGCTGTTTTTAGCAATTCAAAAATAAATGCTGCGCCATTAATTCAAACTAATATGGTACTTGAACAAATATAATACTGATACAATGACAAGGAAAGTGTTTTAGCACAAAACACATTGATCAGCAATCTATAAGCAAGGCGACGTGCTATTACTCCCTTCAAAAAGCGACCTCTATTCAAAATTCATATCACCCATTTAAAGCCAGTTATAAGAAGTTGTCAAAGGAAAGGGGGTTTGTGGCAACCTTTTGCTGCACTTAGACAAATTACTAGCTAACCAGTTTAAAATGCAATATTTTCCACAGCACTTCGCAGTCTATTGCAAGCAATGCAATAAGATGAAAAAGTCTGAATAACAAACCGTTTAAGCTTACTGGTGTGCTTTGTTATACTTCAGGCAATGTTTAAGTTGTTGAATAAACCATGGGTATGCAGTGGTATTACTGTAAATGCCAAAGCAGTCGATAGCAAGCAACTGGATATTTTAAACAATTCTTTAAACAAATCTGGTAAGCAGATCATTTAAAAAAAAAAAAAAAAAAGAAAAAAAAACATGGCTTGTTGGCTAACCCTCTTTTTAAGGTAAACGTTCTCTGAATGACAGTGCATCAAATTCATGGCTAATGAGATAAACAATCCCACCACTCGAACAAGTTCTATTATTGTTGGGTTATACAAATGTAATGTATCTTTCTTAGCACTTATTTGATAATTTTAATATTGCTCTGTTTCACATCCTAGTCCCGTTCAACCTGTAGCAACACAATTTAAGTTTAGTTTTTTTTCTGAAAACAGCAGAAAAAAAGGAGCTTGGCAAAAAAACTTTTATTCGACACTAGAGATACACTAGAGTATGATTTCCCCTTAACTCAAGCTACAAATTGTTCTCTACCATACTGTAGTAACCAGTGAAAGTAACTTTAATTTCATACCGGTACTGTATTATTTTCACCCTAGCCCAGCCCCACCCCCCCCACCCCCAAATCGCAAAACAGGTAACATTTAACACTTTTACTGTTTCTGACTGTGATAGAAAATGAAGGCTGTTTTTGTTCTACTTGTTTCCTCAGAATATGAACTAAACTATAAAAATGTTTACTTCCGAGTGGTGTTTCCTTGTATAGTTCGTTTTGATTGTGAAGCATCTCATGGTTCTTTCTCTGTTTGACATTTTTCCGTTTTTATAGCAATTAGAAGGAGCAGCGTATCACAGTCTATCATTCTAATAAGCCGTAAAGTTGAATAGTTGTAGGCCTCTGTCTTATGTAGATATTCACTTCAATTCAGTCTAAATATTTCAGTTTGCAAAAGCTCCAAGAGTTTCCACTGTGAGGAGTATTTTTTTTTGTTTTGTTTTTCAGGAATGCGTTTTCCTGCACCAAATGTAGCTGAATGTCACCAGTCGATCCTGTGACTGGTTACCATGGTGATCACCCACTCTGTCATCCTAAGTCACGTGAATGGGACTGGAGTGACTTTGAGTTCTTTTGCTTAAACATCAATAACAGTTAGTAACCGTACAACCAAGAAGAAGTCGGCAGGCGGGAAAGGACTTAAAATACAAAGAAAAAATGATGTAGCTAAACAATTGTTTTGATAAGTCAAAATATAAAAATACCTTGAAAAAATGTTTTTACCAGTACGCAGTACCGGGCTGTACCGGCTTACTTTCACCTCTGGTAATAACAGTTATTGGATATTCATCAACTTCCAGGATAGTCACACTAATCCTAATTTTGTGGCCTTATTTTAAGGATTCAATTTCCCTTTTGACATCGCTATAAAGATCTACCAATCAATACAATTACAGTGACAAATTGCCCTTTACTAAATTAAATATGAGCCACAGGTGTTTCTCGATTTTGGCTACCAGTTAGGCCTATCTATAAGCAATTAAGAAAGACACTGGTGCATTACAATTTGTATTAACATGGTGAGATTTCACTTTCTTAATTGGGTTTAGGTTGCAACCAATTAAATTAGAGAACTAAATATGTAATACCTGTTTCTTGAGGTGGTAAGCCCTTTATTTTGCTTTTTTTTTTGCAAATCAAAGAATAACAACAAAATACATTTGTATAGCACTATTCCTCCTTTGTACCTAAAGTGGCAAAATACAACAGCACTTTTTTTGTAAGAAATTGTATCTATTTGAAGCTTGAAAATATACAAGCTAATGTCTCCCTCATTTAGAATAATCTGCCATCTGGAATACTGTGTATGTCCTTTCGAAATGTGTCAATGACATACACATCCCCAGTCAAGGATATAAATAACACACTACAGGCTTTAGTGCCAAAGTAGGTCACCATCCAGTGGAACAGCATCTCATAAAACATATTAAAACATGGCTGCATCAAAAGTGGACACATGGGTTCCAATTATGCAAAACTGTATGTGTGTTTGCTTGTGTCTGCTGCTCTGTGTTTTCTTTCTACAACCTCTTGTTAACAAGTCTTCAGTCTCAATAGGAACTCTATGAATAAATAAGAATAAATAAATGATGAAGATTACAGCCTGAAAAGCACTACCCCTAAGCATGTCTGTGCTTTATCTATGCTGCTTTGTTCTTTTTGACACACCAGCATCTGCAATGTTTGTAAGTAAAGGTTCCCGCTGTGCAGGCTGAATGTGATGCAGTGTAAGATATCATCAGTGCGCAGCGTGTTGGAAGCACTGAACCTCTTAGCGGGAGGTGCATTGTTCCTTGCATACTGATGACATCTTGTAGCGTAGGGCATTGAGCTGTAACAAGTTAGAGAACTCCTTGATTTGAGTTCTGGGGTTTCAAAACAACTCATTCTTTAAGCTTGTGTAAGGCTAGTTTATATTAATATACAATCGTATGTGCAAATCTATAAGTGTTGTGTTATGCACAATGACCTGAGCAGTGAGAGACAGATTTATGAATTTATACTGTACGTACAGCAAGCTTTCTACCATACGTAAAGCAAGCTTCCTACTGTATGTTGTCCTCTGTTACAGACAGCATGTGCACAAAGCCAAAACTAGAACCAAGAACCATAACCCAAATTTTGAGTAATCAGTTGTCTCATATTTATTTTATTTATTTATTTATTACATTTATATAGTGCTTTTCATACGAAGTATCACAATACTTCAGTATATTAACTATAATAGTATCACAGTATATTAAAAAAAGCATTTACATTTACACCATACTATTAGTAAATAGCATATTTTAAAAAAACACAGTATATATATATATATATATATATATATATATATATATATATATATATATATATATATATATATGCTCTTCCTGAGCAACATCCAAAGAATCCGACCCTTCCTCACCAACTATGCTACCCAGCTCCTGGTCCAGGCCCTGGTACTCTCCCGCCTAGACTACTGCAACTCCCTCCTGGCTGGCCTCCCTGCGTCCGCCACCCGTCCGCTCCAGCTCATCCAGAACTCTGCTGCCCGCCTGGTGTTCTCTCTGCCTCGCTTCGCCCACGCTACTCCACTACTCCGCTCGCTCCACTGGCTCCCGATCACCGCTCGCATCCAGTTCAAGACTCTTGTACTAGCCTACAGATGCCTTGACCAGATTGCACCCAGCTACCTCCAGACCCTCATCTCTCCCTACACCCCCACTCGACCTCTCCGCTCCGCCTGCACTAGAAGACTAGCTCTACCTCCGCTACGCTCCCCTGCCTCCAGAGCCCGCTCCTTCTCCACCCTTGCTCCGCAGTGGTGGAATGACCTTCCTACAGATGTCAGGACTGCCCAGTCCCTGACCACATTCCGGCGCCTCCTTAAGACTCACCTCTTCAAACAGCACCTGTAGAACTCCTCTGTTTGTATCCTGGGACACTATCACCCTTCATGTAAATGTGCTTTATTTTGCTCTTATCTACCCCCTATTTTACTGCATTTAATCCTGTACTTCAGAATACTGTAATCTGCCAAGTGTTTAACCTGTAGTACTTTGTATTTAATCACATCCTGATGTAACTATCACTATTTAATCATATCCTGATGTAACTATCACTATTATCTGCTGTATTATTGAATTGTGGGTTGTCACACTTGTACCTTGCTTGAACAAAAGTTATTGTATTCTTGCTCTTATTGTATTACTTGTATTGTAACACTTGAAATGTATTTGCTTACGATTGTAAGTCGCCCTGGATAAGGGCGTCTGCTAAGAAATAAATAATAATAATAATAATAATATATATACACTGGCTGCAAGCAAGATATTTCAGTTTTTTATTTTTCTTAAAAATATTTCCCAACATAAAACCAATGTCACCTTACAATAATTGATTTTGAGTTTCAGTGTTTTAAAATAAAATATCAAACAGAACGAAATTTCAATGTACCAATGTACCAACTACCCGGAATCCGCCAGGAGGAACAGTAATTAGAACAATGGTAGAATATA
Organism: Acipenser ruthenus; assembly: GCF_902713425.1. Classification (NCBI taxonomy): domain Eukaryota; kingdom Metazoa; phylum Chordata; class Actinopteri; order Acipenseriformes; family Acipenseridae; genus Acipenser; species Acipenser ruthenus. The sequence goes on along the minus strand of NC_081189.1, from coordinate 100,971,013 downwards.
CAGTTCTCAATTTGTGTCCTGTTTCTGTATCCCACAGAATGTCCCAGCACACAGACTTACAGCCCCTTCGTAAGGGCTCGCTGATGAGGCAGATCAATACACAATGCACACTCGAGGGCAGTACAATGGTGTTCAAACAAACAAACAAACATAAACAAAACTTCGACTTCTTCAAAAGTCACAGCTAACTATACTCGGCAGCTAATACTAACAGTGTGTTCCAAATACTTACAAAACTCTTTGAAAAAACAAAGTGAAGACACAGCAGAATTCCCGGTACCTTGCACACAGCAGAGCAGTCAGGCGGTGTTCCCAAAAACAACACCCTGACTATTCTGCTTGGCTGCCTTTTATACTGCTCAGCCCCACCCACTACCTAATGGTGGCACTGAGCATTCTGGGACTTGTAGTTTTATTTTATATATATATAAAATAATAATAATGTTAAAAATGCAGAAATTTAAAAGTTACATTAAAACACACTAAGATAAGAAAGCCGTTTTATAAAAATATGTTTTCAGTCTTGGCTTAAAAACTGTAACAGTCCCAGCTTCCCTGACAGCTTCGTTTGTAAACTTTCTTATGTTCTTATGTTCTTATGTTACAAAAACGTTATTGCTGCCCTAGAAAGAGTGCAAAGAAGAGCAACCAGAATTATCCCAGGTTTAAAAGGCATGTCGTATGCAGACAGGCTAAAAGAATTGAATCTATTCAGTCTTGAACAAAGAAGACTATGCAGTGATTCAAGCATTCAAAATCCTAAAAGGTATAGACAATGTCGACCCAGGTGACTTTTTTGACCTGTAAAAAGAATTAAGGACCAGGGGTCATAAATGGAGATTAGATAAAGGGGCATTCAGGATAGAAAATAGGAGGCACTTTTTTACACAGAGAATTGTAAGGGTCTGGAACCAACTCCCCAGTAATGTTGTTGAAACTGACACCCTGGGATCATTCAAGAAACTGCTTGATGAGATTCTGGGATCAATAAGCTACTAACAATCAAACGAGCAAGATGGGCTGAATGGGCCTCTCGTTTGTAAAGTTTCTTATGTTCTTCTTCTTAAAAGAAGGGATGGCATTCCATAATTTAGAGGCTCTGCATGGAAAAGCCCCTTCTCCTATGTTAATTTTGTTGACCCTAGGAATAACCAGTAGCCCCACATCCTGTGATCTAAGAGTGCGATTTGGAAGATAAGGGTCAGTAACTTCTGCAAATAACCAGGTGCTAATTCATTTAGGGCTTTATAGGTTTAACAGCAACATCTTAAGATCTATTCAATACTGCACAGGAAGCCAGTGTAAAGAATTCTGGTTTTAGTCAGAATTCTAGCGGCGGTATTCTGAATGAGCTGTAAGCAAGACAGCACACCTTTTGGGATACCAGAGAGAAGTGCATTACAGTAATCAATTCTAGATTAAACAAAGGCATGAAATAATTGTGAAATTCTCATTCTTTAAGCTTGTGTAAGGCTAGTTTATATTAATATACAATCGTATGTGCAAATCTATAAGTGTTGTGTTATGCACAATGACCTGAGCAGTGAGAGACAGATTTATGAATTTATACTGTACGTACAGCAAGCTTTCTACCATACGTAAAGCAAGCTTCCTACTGTATGTTGTCCTCTGTTACAGACAGCATGTGCACAAAGCCAAAACTAGAACCAAGAACCATAACCCAAATTTTGAGTAATCAGTTGTCTCATATTTATTTTATTTATTTATTTATTACATTTATATAGTGCTTTTCATACGAAGTATCACAATACTTCAGTATATTAACTATAATAGTATCACAGTATATTAAAAAAAGCATTTACATTTACACCATACTATTAGTAAATAGCATATTTTAAAAAAACACAGTATATATATATATATATATATATATATATATATATATATATATATATATATATATATATGCTCTTCCTGAGCAACATCCAAAGAATCCGACCCTTCCTCACCAACTATGCTACCCAGCTCCTGGTCCAGGCCCTGGTACTCTCCCGCCTAGACTACTGCAACTCCCTCCTGGCTGGCCTCCCTGCGTCCGCCACCCGTCCGCTCCAGCTCATCCAGAACTCTGCTGCCCGCCTGGTGTTCTCTCTGCCTCGCTTCGCCCACGCTACTCCACTACTCCGCTCGCTCCACTGGCTCCCGATCACCGCTCGCATCCAGTTCAAGACTCTTGTACTAGCCTACAGATGCCTTGACCAGATTGCACCCAGCTACCTCCAGACCCTCATCTCTCCCTACACCCCCACTCGACCTCTCCGCTCCGCCTGCACTAGAAGACTAGCTCTACCTCCGCTACGCTCCCCTGCCTCCAGAGCCCGCTCCTTCTCCACCCTTGCTCCGCAGTGGTGGAATGACCTTCCTACAGATGTCAGGACTGCCCAGTCCCTGACCACATTCCGGCGCCTCCTTAAGACTCACCTCTTCAAACAGCACCTGTAGAACTCCTCTGTTTGTATCCTGGGACACTATCACCCTTCATGTAAATGTGCTTTATTTTGCTCTTATCTACCCCCTATTTTACTGCATTTAATCCTGTACTTCAGAATACTGTAATCTGCCAAGTGTTTAACCTGTAGTACTTTGTATTTAATCACATCCTGATGTAACTATCACTATTTAATCATATCCTGATGTAACTATCACTATTATCTGCTGTATTATTGAATTGTGGGTTGTCACACTTGTACCTTGCTTGAACAAAAGTTATTGTATTCTTGCTCTTATTGTATTACTTGTATTGTAACACTTGAAATGTATTTGCTTACGATTGTAAGTCGCCCTGGATAAGGGCGTCTGCTAAGAAATAAATAATAATAATAATAATAATATATATACACTGGCTGCAAGCAAGATATTTCAGTTTTTTATTTTTCTTAAAAATATTTCCCAACATAAAACCAATGTCACCTTACAATAATTGATTTTGAGTTTCAGTGTTTTAAAATAAAATATCAAACAGAACGAAATTTCAATGTACCAATGTACCAACTACCCGGAATCCGCCAGGAGGAACAGTAATTAGAACAATGGTAGAATATACAGTTCTCAATTTGTGTCCTGTTTCTGTATCCCACAGAATGTCCCAGCACACAGACTTACAGCCCCTTCGTAAGGGCTCGCTGATGAGGCAGATCAATACACAATGCACACTCGAGGGCAGTACAATGGTGTTCAAACAAACAAACAAACATAAACAAAACTTCGACTTCTTCAAAAGTCACAGCTAACTATACTCGGCAGCTAATACTAACAGTGTGTTCCAAATACTTACAAAACTCTTTGAAAAAACAAAGTGAAGACACAGCAGAATTCCCGGTACCTTGCACACAGCAGAGCAGTCAGGCGGTGTTCCCAAAAACAACACCCTGACTATTCTGCTTGGCTGCCTTTTATACTGCTCAGCCCCACCCACTACCTAATGGTGGCACTGAGCATTCTGGGACTTGTAGTTTTATTTTATATATATATAAAATAATAATAATGTTAAAAATGCAGAAATTTAAAAGTTACATTAAAACACACTAAGATAAGAAAGCCGTTTTATAAAAATATGTTTTCAGTCTTGGCTTAAAAACTGTAACAGTCCCAGCTTCCCTGACAGCTTCGTTTGTAAACTTTCTTATGTTCTTATGTTCTTATGTTACAAAAACGTTATTGCTGCCCTAGAAAGAGTGCAAAGAAGAGCAACCAGAATTATCCCAGGTTTAAAAGGCATGTCGTATGCAGACAGGCTAAAAGAATTGAATCTATTCAGTCTTGAACAAAGAAGACTATGCAGTGATTCAAGCATTCAAAATCCTAAAAGGTATAGACAATGTCGACCCAGGTGACTTTTTTGACCTGTAAAAAGAATTAAGGACCAGGGGTCATAAATGGAGATTAGATAAAGGGGCATTCAGGATAGAAAATAGGAGGCACTTTTTTACACAGAGAATTGTAAGGGTCTGGAACCAACTCCCCAGTAATGTTGTTGAAACTGACACCCTGGGATCATTCAAGAAACTGCTTGATGAGATTCTGGGATCAATAAGCTACTAACAATCAAACGAGCAAGATGGGCTGAATGGGCCTCTCGTTTGTAAAGTTTCTTATGTTCTTCTTCTTAAAAGAAGGGATGGCATTCCATAATTTAGAGGCTCTGCATGGAAAAGCCCCTTCTCCTATGTTAATTTTGTTGACCCTAGGAATAACCAGTAGCCCCACATCCTGTGATCTAAGAGTGCGATTTGGAAGATAAGGGTCAGTAACTTCTGCAAATAACCAGGTGCTAATTCATTTAGGGCTTTATAGGTTTAACAGCAACATCTTAAGATCTATTCAATACTGCACAGGAAGCCAGTGTAAAGAATTCTGGTTTTAGTCAGAATTCTAGCGGCGGTATTCTGAATGAGCTGTAAGCAAGACAGCACACCTTTTGGGATACCAGAGAGAAGTGCATTACAGTAATCAATTCTAGATTAAACAAAGGCATGAAATAATTGTGAAATTCTCATTCTTTAAGCTTGTGTAAGGCTAGTTTATATTAATATACAATCGTATGTGCAAATCTATAAGTGTTGTGTTATGCACAATGACCTGAGCAGTGAGAGACAGATTTATGAATTTATACTGTACGTACAGCAAGCTTTCTACCATACGTAAAGCAAGCTTCCTACTGTATGTTGTCCTCTGTTACAGACAGCATGTGCACAAAGCCAAAACTAGAACCAAGAACCATAACCCAAATTTTGAGTAATCAGTTGTCTCATATTTATTTTATTTATTTATTTATTACATTTATATAGTGCTTTTCATACGAAGTATCACAATACTTCAGTATATTAACTATAATAGTATCACAGTATATTAAAAAAAGCATTTACATTTACACCATACTATTAGTAAATAGCATATTTTAAAAAAACACAGTATATATATATATATATATATATATATATATATATATATATATATATATATATATATATATATGCTCTTCCTGAGCAACATCCAAAGAATCCGACCCTTCCTCACCAACTATGCTACCCAGCTCCTGGTCCAGGCCCTGGTACTCTCCCGCCTAGACTACTGCAACTCCCTCCTGGCTGGCCTCCCTGCGTCCGCCACCCGTCCGCTCCAGCTCATCCAGAACTCTGCTGCCCGCCTGGTGTTCTCTCTGCCTCGCTTCGCCCACGCTACTCCACTACTCCGCTCGCTCCACTGGCTCCCGATCACCGCTCGCATCCAGTTCAAGACTCTTGTACTAGCCTACAGATGCCTTGACCAGATTGCACCCAGCTACCTCCAGACCCTCATCTCTCCCTACACCCCCACTCGACCTCTCCGCTCCGCCTGCACTAGAAGACTAGCTCTACCTCCGCTACGCTCCCCTGCCTCCAGAGCCCGCTCCTTCTCCACCCTTGCTCCGCAGTGGTGGAATGACCTTCCTACAGATGTCAGGACTGCCCAGTCCCTGACCACATTCCGGCGCCTCCTTAAGACTCACCTCTTCAAACAGCACCTGTAGAACTCCTCTGTTTGTATCCTGGGACACTATCACCCTTCATGTAAATGTGCTTTATTTTGCTCTTATCTACCCCCTATTTTACTGCATTTAATCCTGTACTTCAGAATACTGTAATCTGCCAAGTGTTTAACCTGTAGTACTTTGTATTTAATCACATCCTGATGTAACTATCACTATTTAATCATATCCTGATGTAACTATCACTATTATCTGCTGTATTATTGAATTGTGGGTTGTCACACTTGTACCTTGCTTGAACAAAAGTTATTGTATTCTTGCTCTTATTGTATTACTTGTATTGTAACACTTGAAATGTATTTGCTTACGATTGTAAGTCGCCCTGGATAAGGGCGTCTGCTAAGAAATAAATAATAATAATAATAATAATATATATACACTGGCTGCAAGCAAGATATTTCAGTTTTTTATTTTTCTTAAAAATATTTCCCAACATAAAACCAATGTCACCTTACAATAATTGATTTTGAGTTTCAGTGTTTTAAAATAAAATATCAAACAGAACGAAATTTCAATGTACCAATGTACCAACTACCCGGAATCCGCCAGGAGGAACAGTAATTAGAACAATGGTAGAATATACAGTTCTCAATTTGTGTCCTGTTTCTGTATCCCACAGAATGTCCCAGCACACAGACTTACAGCCCCTTCGTAAGGGCTCGCTGATGAGGCAGATCAATACACAATGCACACTCGAGGGCAGTACAATGGTGTTCAAACAAACAAACAAACATAAACAAAACTTCGACTTCTTCAAAAGTCACAGCTAACTATACTCGGCAGCTAATACTAACAGTGTGTTCCAAATACTTACAAAACTCTTTGAAAAAACAAAGTGAAGACACAGCAGAATTCCCGGTACCTTGCACACAGCAGAGCAGTCAGGCGGTGTTCCCAAAAACAACACCCTGACTATTCTGCTTGGCTGCCTTTTATACTGCTCAGCCCCACCCACTACCTAATGGTGGCACTGAGCATTCTGGGACTTGTAGTTTTATTTTATATATATATAAAATAATAATAATGTTAAAAATGCAGAAATTTAAAAGTTACATTAAAACACACTAAGATAAGAAAGCCGTTTTATAAAAATATGTTTTCAGTCTTGGCTTAAAAACTGTAACAGTCCCAGCTTCCCTGACAGCTTCGTTTGTAAACTTTCTTATGTTCTTATGTTCTTATGTTACAAAAACGTTATTGCTGCCCTAGAAAGAGTGCAAAGAAGAGCAACCAGAATTATCCCAGGTTTAAAAGGCATGTCGTATGCAGACAGGCTAAAAGAATTGAATCTATTCAGTCTTGAACAAAGAAGACTATGCAGTGATTCAAGCATTCAAAATCCTAAAAGGTATAGACAATGTCGACCCAGGTGACTTTTTTGACCTGTAAAAAGAATTAAGGACCAGGGGTCATAAATGGAGATTAGATAAAGGGGCATTCAGGATAGAAAATAGGAGGCACTTTTTTACACAGAGAATTGTAAGGGTCTGGAACCAACTCCCCAGTAATGTTGTTGAAACTGACACCCTGGGATCATTCAAGAAACTGCTTGATGAGATTCTGGGATCAATAAGCTACTAACAATCAAACGAGCAAGATGGGCTGAATGGGCCTCTCGTTTGTAAAGTTTCTTATGTTCTTCTTCTTAAAAGAAGGGATGGCATTCCATAATTTAGAGGCTCTGCATGGAAAAGCCCCTTCTCCTATGTTAATTTTGTTGACCCTAGGAATAACCAGTAGCCCCACATCCTGTGATCTAAGAGTGCGATTTGGAAGATAAGGGTCAGTAACTTCTGCAAATAACCAGGTGCTAATTCATTTAGGGCTTTATAGGTTTAACAGCAACATCTTAAGATCTATTCAATACTGCACAGGAAGCCAGTGTAAAGAATTCTGGTTTTAGTCAGAATTCTAGCGGCGGTATTCTGAATGAGCTGTAAGCAAGACAGCACACCTTTTGGGATACCAGAGAGAAGTGCATTACAGTAATCAATTCTAGATTAAACAAAGGCATGAAATAATTGGTCTACGTTTGACTATATTTCTCAAATGGTAAAAAGATACTTTTGTAACTTCCCTAATATAAGTCTCAAATGATACCCAAATTGTTTTGGGTTCTAGACTGGATTGGATAGGCCAATGTATGGAAATTACATGATTCTAGTCTAGTAAGCCAAGTAATTAAAAAAAATGACACCTACTGTTGTGAGCAACAACCACAAATTAACCAGCAGTTCACTCCACCAGACCGGATTGGTCTGCACTGTGAGCCTCCAGTATAAACACTCAGTTAATTTTGAATTCAACTCATTACTTGTTAACTTGTGGGCAGCAGTGTGGAGTAGTGGTTAGGGCTTTGGACTCCTGACCAGAGGGTCGTGGGTTCAATCCCAGGTGGGGGACACTGCTGTTGTACCCTTGAGCAAGGTATTTTACTTAGATTGCTCCAGTAAAAACTCAGCTGTATAAATGGGTAATTGTATGAAAAAATAATGTAATTGTATGTAAAAATAATGTGATATCATGTAACAATTGTAAGTCGCCCTGGATAAGGGCGTCTGCTAAGAAATAAATAATAATAATAATAATAATAACATTAATCCTGGGTTTTTGAAAGCTTGCAATGTAACCCTGTACCAAAGTGAGTTTAAACCTGTCAAGTACATTTTTTAACTGTTACTTAGTTCACGAGACAGTTTAAAAATGATCAGTGATTATGGGAAAACAATTACCTGTGTATTAGCATATTGTAAGCAGCAGCTCTATTTAAGTTGTATAACTATAAAGGAAGGTTAAGTATGTAGGGAAGTAGTGGCACAGCCAGGATTCATTTAAAAACATGACAACTGCTGTTTTTTAGGCCTTACCCATTCTAATTAAATTCTTTATCACAAATCCTTTGTGTAGCTTACATTGTTTCTAGTAGGCAACTACCTTCATTTAGACTTGATATTTTTTGTTAGTAACTTGAAATCACAGTCAAATACAGCCATCAAACTCGACAATGTTCCTAGTCGATAGTTCGTTTAATTTAAGGAAACCTTTTGCATTGCTGCAGATGCATGAAGAAGTTATTCCTTCAAGGATCATTATGCTTTGGAAAACACTTGATTTCCCTGTTGGATTCTGTAACAGGACGAGGAGCCCTGTACATGGATTTGTTTATTTAATTTTAGAACAGGGTCTTCCCCTCCGCCCCTGTGCACTGTGTTATTTTGTATTTGTGTATTATGATTTATTTTTTGTTTATGTATAAATATAGCGGCGGAGCCGTGTTTTGTTATTGTATTTAAAACCGTGTTATTGTTTAGTTTGTATTTATTTAAAATGTATGACGGCGAAGTACCGTATGTTTTGTTTATTTTAAAACGTCTTCTGGCAGATTGGTGCTCGTCCTCTGCCAGGAATAATTAATAAACTTGTGCAGATTGTGGCCGAGGGGTAATAGAATAATTACTAGCCAGTTAAACCCCTCGGCCACGATATATAAACCTGCAGCTCTCTGCACTCAGGGTGGGGTTGTACAGAGGAGTGTACGGGAGAGTGAGAGAAACTAAAACGAAAAATATACTAGGATCAGTGAAGGCAATTGCCCAGCCAGTCCAAGGTATTATTTGGTGTTCGTGAACCAACGCTGTGGACATAATAAAGGTACAATATATTGAGCCCCATTTGAAAGCAGTAATTGATCACAATTTGATGGCAAAAACCTTCAATGGAAAATGCATTCAAAAAATTCCAACCAAAATTTCTTTGTGAGACAAAGTTGTGGCAGGGCATTAGCCCTGCACATGTAAGTAGTGTGTTTTTTGTGTATTGTTGAATTATTTTGAATTTAAGTTTACAATAGTCTACCGTGTTTTTTTTTTTTTTTTTAATATGCTTTACCATACCTCTCTGGGGTTTACCATGTGATGCACTGCATGCTACACCAGGGTGCCGTTTTAACCCAAGGCACCTTGTAAAAATGTATGCTTCCTACTAACCTTATTTGTAACCATGGGGGTTAAACGGGCACCCCTTTATAGAAGCCCCGTGGTCACCATGGGGGTTAAACTGGCATCCCTAATGGAAGACCCAGGACCACCCCAGTAGAAGGTAAGACCACTTCCATCACAACCCCGACCACAACCGCTGTGCATCAGTCCAGCGCCTGTGGGTCGTTCCCACTACCCAGACTCCCAGACGCCCAGCCTTCTTGTCTGGACCGTTGGTCACTGGGCATAGCTCACAGGTCACTGCTCACAGATGGCCTAGACATCGCTGCACGATTGCCTGGACTCGCACCTCTGCCTGGGGCTACACCCGCCCAGTCGCCAGCCTGTGCTCCCAACGCCCCGTCTGGTGTAGGCAGCTGGCATTCAATTTTAGATGGTAAGCCATTGTAAACTATGGTAAATGCCTATAAAAGCCATGAGAAAACAGCAAAATGAATGTGGAAATGTGTATTTGTTTCTGGATAGTTTGTGTAATGTTAAAGAGGAATACATTAGCTGACATTATTCCCCAATTTAAAAAGAGATTTTGAAGTCAGTGCAGTTAATATTAATAGCAATTAATACTGTCAAGTGGATAAATGGTTTTTCCAATAAAGTGTATTTGTGTTACAATGTAGTTAGGCCTGGATGTTTTTTGACGAGTGTCCAAAATACTGTAATAAATAACTTTCTCTTATAGAAACATTTTTGTTTTTAACCAATTCATTGAAACCTGTTAATTTTCCAACAAGTTTCCAAGGTTTTTGGTTTCAGCTGCATTAAAACACTTACTGACCGTGTAAGCAATGCTGAATGCACACAGCTTGGATGTCAATCATATATTACAACCAGCCTTATCAGCTAAATTTTCTAATAGGTTCCTACAGGTCAGAGGCTCACATCTAATTTGCTTTTACTGAATCATTTTGAAAATGTGATGAGCGCGCATTATTTAGTCAAAAGTGTGAATATAATTATAATTGTGAATGGTATTTCAATCAAGAGTGAGCCAGCTCAAAAATTCAGGTTCAGCTGGGGTTCTTCATTGAAACATCATTAAAAGCCCAAAATATAATGGATGTTGTTCTTATAAAACATGCAAGCATGCTCGGAGTGATTCTTTTTTTTCATAATTAACCTGCAACTATGACAAAAAGTTAAATACTTTAGTCATGACACAAAGTGGATAATGTCTACAAATCTAGACATAAATGTGAAGCTTGATCTCTGAAATATGTCAGTTTACTATTCTTTATTGAAATCGCCCACACTAGAAAAATGTGGTATTTGCACTGAAACAATTTAAACAAAGGAACAAATAACTGGTGAAAAAAAAGCTTTGGGCGTGCTTATTAAATCTAATTTTTACTGATCTATTATTAAGTAGAAATCAAGATACTTGTTAAATATTATCACAGTGGAACTCATGTTAAAATGCTGAGTGAACAAAACCAACACAACCCTATATAGGGAAAGGCACCTCTGATATAATGGTCTGTATAACTGATACATTACATGTTTATACTGTAAAATGGATATTTGAAAAAGATCTGTTGATAGGACCAGCGTTAAAAACACTGTGGTAGTGAAACAGTCATTTCTTTACTGTACAACACCTGTAATGGTACATCATTGAGAAAATTACAGAACACAGATACATGAAGCTCTGGCAGTGCTTTGTCAGAAGCTTTGTTAAATTACTGCCACAAAAGGGTTAATTTTTCTTGTTTGATACTCATGATCAAACTTGAGACTGCATAGATTTAACAATGTACTAAAAATAAAACTCTAAAGTTTCCATGACAACGGTTTCGCAACAGTTCTTTGGTTCATTCAACCCTCATTTTATGATTTTAAATACTTATTCATCTGCAACCTCAGTTTTACAGTAGCTTTGCAACATTTTGACCAGGCAGCTTTGTGTGATAACTAGGTTTATTGACAACCCATCCCAAACTATGCACTACAGTACTTTTGTTAAACAAATCTGTACTTTGTGCCTCAAGCAACCTGGTGTCATCTTGACAGAATAACTTTTATGTTGGTATATACACCAAGATCAGCCAAATGTAGTCCTCGCAATGACTTTTTTAAAAATTAAAATGTACTGTCCCTTGTGGAAGGTACAGTAGATAACTTGCACATATATATTTTTTTTAAAAAAATTTTTTTATAAATTTAGTCGTTGCCAATTATTTTTATTATTTTCTCCCAATTTGCAATCACCAATTATTTTATTATGCTCAGCTCACCGCTACCACCTCCGTGCTGACTCGGGAGCAGCGAAGACGAACACACACTGTCCACCGAAGCGTGTGTCGTCAGCCGACCGCTTTTTTTCACACTGCGGACTCACCATGCAGCCACCCAAGAGCTACAGCGTCGGAGGACAACGCAGCTCTCGGGCAGCTTACAGGCAAGCCCGCAGGCGCCAGGCCAGACTATAGGGGTCGCTGGTGCGCGGTGAGCCGAGGACACCCTGGCCGACCTAGCCCTCCCTCCCCGGGCTGTGCTTGGCCAATTGAGCTCCGCCCCCTGGAAGCTCCGTCCTCGGTCGGCAAAGGAATAGCCTGGACTCGAACTCGCGACTTCCAGACTATAGAGCGCATCCTGCACTCCACGTGGAGCACCTTTACTGGATGCGCCACTCAGAAGCCCCCATTACTTGCACATATTTTAAGCTTGGAGCCTATATTCAAATAAAGTAAAGAATACCAAAATGTTGCCAGTTTAGAATGTGCATTAAATGTCACATTAACCTCAATGGGGTTCTATTGCACTAGCCTTGATATACTTACCATGCCATGTTGCATGTTCAAGAACAGTTAATCGGAGCAAGTGGTTGTGTCAATGAAAAACCCAGGGACTTGAAGCCATTTGAGACATATGTTTCAACTTCAACGCTTTATTACTGGTAACTAAATATTATTGTAAACTTAATTCTGCTTAATCATATACTGTATGGATTTAAATACTGTACAATGTGCTGTTCCACATAGCCAAAACTCACCAACAGCAATTCTAAGTTATACTAGTCCTGGGTGATAGATTTGAGTCTCAGGATAACTTGTAGCACCAGTCTTCGTACAACATTAAACATTAATCTGGGAGACCTTGATATACCTATGCATCCATAGATCCTCTCCATGGCCTGCTCCATTTGGTTCAGTCTACCTTCCACTGATCCAGGCTATTTAACTCCTGTGGTTTCCCCAACACAACGCAACACAAACAAAAGGATTAATTTAGCATTTAATCACCTGCACCTAGCCAAGGATTCCTCAGCGGACAAGGTCAGAAACTAGTGCCCGAATTACGGGGGCTATCATGACTGGTTACCCCTAAAAGCAGCCACATAGTCACAGGACCGCACCATATTCATAATCAACTGGCACAAAAAGCTCATTACTGTATTTATTACTCTCATTATATTTTAAATACCATACTATTCAAGTAAGTTGTGGTCTTCCACAGGGTTCAGTGCCTGGCTCTTTAACATTTAATCATGGAAACACTACAGTATATGAATGTGCTACTGACACTCAGATATATCAGATGTTCAGCCTATATATTGATGACACTTAAAATGTAATAAAGTTTGAAGCACTAAAAAGTACTACAAAAAGTCAACTTTCTATCTGTGGCAAAGTGGTTTGAAGTGATACAAAGCGTTACAGATGACAGACAACAAAGTTCACGGTCCAAACAATTCTTTATTGGGCTCCGTTTTTAATCCAGGTCATGGCGACCGGAAATAATAATCCCAGGCAATACACAGCAGGTATTGCACAGTTTTAAACAACAGGTTACAGTCCCGAAATAATAAACACAGTATAAACACACATAAAGACACAAACACACTCACAAGACCAGAGTGAGTGCTAACGTGCAAGTGGTGAAATACAATTTATTCATGCACAGTTGTGAAGTGCTGTTTAGTTTGGTGCTGCCGTTAAGCGACAGCTCCTGGTTTGTGTTAGCCGTCTAATAGGAACAAATGAGTACAATTAAACACAACGAAACAAATAAACACTAAACATTCACAGTTTTTTTTTTTACTGTCCTTCAGTGGTTCTCTCTCAACCATAAGAAAGGAACAGATCGCTTAGACACGTCCCTTTTTGTACCGTCAGCCACGCCCCCTTGGTTAGCGAGTGCAACCACTTTTCCTCCAATCCTCGGTTGTCACATCGCTTCACGTCTGGGGCGATGACTTAGTGTACCGTGGTTCTGCACCCTTTCTAGACGGCCAACTTTCACCTTTCCCTGAAATGAATTGTCAGACCATCCACTCCCGGGGCACACTGTTCTCTTTACACAGAGCCCTCACAGGTCGGGAGGGAGATTTATAATCAACAGTCATTCTTTCTCTGTCACACTCTCCTACTCAAATGTAAGCTAAGGAGAATAGAAACACAGGTATGGCATCTTGTCAGATGGCACAGATAGTTTGGTCTGAAATCTGCTTGAGTACATCAGCTGAACCTTAGTTTGTCCTTATGGCTAAGTTCATAGTCTGGGATCTCAACGGCAGACACAACTAGAAGAACATGTGTTTCCTTGACTTAACCTGGAGTGTTTATGCTTTAGCTTTTTAAGTTTATTTCAAAATACTGTCTCTATTCATGTTTTTCTAGTATTATTTTATGCTTTGCCCATTTTTGCTTGGGAGTTTGAGTTATTGGATGCTTGCGTCCAACTAATTCGTAAATCTTCATTTTTCATCTGAGACATGTTAATGGTATTCACGCTTATCTTCATGATAAATCAAATGAAATTCTAATGCAGGCTTTCATTACTTTGTGCTTAATCTACTGTAACGTCCTCCCCCAGGCCTAGCAGTAGAACATTGGTTAAATGTATCATCCACTTCCTAGCTCACATGCATTACTGTACCAATTCATAAATATGTGTTACAAATATTGATGCTGACAAATGTTCTGTAAAACAATGTACTGTTTTATAATGTACAAATTGTAAGGCATTATTTATCCAAAATGCTGTGTATCTTCAAGTAGGCAGAACGCTAGAGTATCTTTCTTGCAGTTTTCACTTTTACCATTTTCACAGGGATTATTCAATTAAGAATGAGTTGAGGATTAAATGAAAACAAAAAAACAATAATAGCTGGTGTTAGTCAATATTAGAATTGTATGCAAAGCAAAAACGGAGGCCATATAAATAAAACAATTTAAAATAAATAAGTAAATACAGAGATTTCCTCTACAATATTATTGACACTACACTGCCTTTATTTGAAACATCTGGAACCCAAAGGAGAGCTACAAGGAAGATGAAACAATCAAAATGATCTAAACAATTTGAAGATATTTTGGGTCACATAACCAGGGTTTACAGTATCAATGGTACATGCAAGAGAATGGATGTTTTTAATGAAAGGTTGTCCAAGGAAACAATAAATGTGTTAACTATAATATTAATAATTCACTCTTACCACTGTGTCAACTTGTCAACCTTTTCAACAGTTTGTGCACTTCTTTTCACTCCCTAAACGCATTAAAGTGACTTTATATGTGCAGCTTATGCATGGTGCCATGAATATTAATCTCCAGTATTCTAACAATACACTGTAACACAATGACCAGAAAGCCTAAAATAATAAGTCAAATAATAAGATCAAGCATGTTAAGTGCTCCCCGTACCACCCAGCTTCAAATGGATTGGCCAAATAGGCAGTCATAACATTTAAAGAAAGGGGGTAAGGAGAATGACCGGGGGTGCTATCGAGATAAAAGTGACCTGATTTCTTCTTGAGTATAGAACAACCTACCAGACTAATACAGTAGTCACCCCTGCACATTGGCGCCTGCAGCCCTACGCACGTTACGCACTGTGCGTACCTTTGATTTGCAAAATGTCATCTTTATAAGTGTGGAAGAGGAACGCAAAGACAAAACATAAGTATATATACATACCTATATTTATATTTTATAAATCGAATATTTTATTTTATATTTATATTTGATAAATGTGGTGTTTGTTTGATTTTAGCATTCTTGCATCGAAGGGAGAGAAGGAGATGTCAAAATAGAGTTTTCAGAAACTGTGTCTCTTTTTTACGCTTATCAGACACTGAATGTATACATCGTCTCTGACAATGGATGTCGTATTGACCTTTCAGAGGGCACAAGCTTTTAGGGAAGATGAGGCTTTTAGCCTAGGGAACACTGGGAGATGCTCTAGCGCCTTTTTTATATGTATTGATTTAAATTGTGTACTATAATAGACATTGTGTTACGTATACAACTTTGTTTTTGTATTTGTTTCCTAATTTTAACACAGTTTGTTTTTGCGGAAACAGAACAAAATGCCTGAGTTCACACCAAAACCATCCCTTAATGGGAATTGCATATAAGGTATGTAATATTGACTACAATGTAGTGTAGGGGTCCCTACAATTAGCAAAATCGCTTTATACTGAATCAATAACAGACAGCTTATTTACTTAGAGATGTAGTAAAGTGGACTAATATGTTCCTGTATGGGCAGTAATGTTCATGAACAGGCAGTTTTTAGCTGCCTTAAATTGTGTCCTACTAAACAGGGTACTACTAGTGTGTGAGTTAAGTGTACTGTACCCGTGGTTTATGTCCACTTGCTTCAAATCGTCAGAAATTCAGATATAAACTTTCTCATTTCTGACTCACGACTCCAGATCTTCCTGAACACTTCTATTTGCCCACAGATAAACTAGTGCCTGCACTTCCTCAGCGTACCAAGATAGTACTTTTCTCTCATCACACTCGCTGCCCGCCATGTTGTTTGTTTGTCTTTCTGGAGTGTACTGACTGATGCAAAGTAATGACGAAAATTCTTAACCCTGCCCCTGGCCCAGCTTGGTTTCCGAGCCAGATTCAGCTGTCCGGAGTATAAAGGTTTGGTTCTCGCTTGGCTGGACAAATAGCCAGTGGAGAAACACCTGTACCGTATCATATACAAACTACACCCGACCCGAACCTGACACTTATTGTTGGGTCCCATCAGGCTATGGTTTGATAGCAAGGCTCTACCACTGCATGAATCAGGTGATAACACAAGCTGACAGATACTGACAACCCTTGATATGCCTAATCACAGTTGCCCTAGTAAGAAAATACACCAAAATGCGTATCCCAAGGGTCGCATTTCAGCATACCCAGCTCTACACAAGCCATATCTACTCAACCCTGTCTATTAATTTACAATTTACAGTGTAATCTATATGTAAGTAGCTTCTTTTATTGGAACACACAGCTCACTTTCCCTAAGCATCTTAATTTCCTTCCATAATATTTTTTTTTTTAAAATCTCAGCCACACTACTTCTCAGTTTTGATTTACTGTGTTTATAACCTTTCTACTATGTATGTAATATGGGTTTGGTCATTTTTTAAGTATTGTAATACAGATCTTAGTTGACTCCCATTATTTCTGCAATGTGTGAATGAATAGTAGGAAAATGAAAATGATGTACTACAGTAAGAAAACCTGTATCCTTCTGGCTCTATTATCTGCTGCTTGGTATTTTCTGATTATCCCTGAACTAGCTCTCCCCTGAACGGTGGAAGTTGTATCTAATTTGTTGTTGCACGTAGGGAATGCTTTAATGTTTTTTCAGACTGCAGTATGTGTTGATTTATGTTCTGCATGTCCCTGGTGTACAGGGCAGCTATTTTCTCTGATATACACCTGACCAGAACTGGTTACTGTAAAGCCATAAATATTTACAAGCCTTATATTATGTGTTTTTCACGTATGAAAAAAAAAACTGCAAACATTTTTGGCACGAAATCAAACTCCACTAACAATGCATACTTTGTATATTGCAACAGGTCGCCAACATTTATGGAGCAAAATAGGGTTTATGTGTGTGATTCACCAAATATTTTGGTCACCAATATTTATGGCTTTAAAGTATTTCATGGCAGTTCCTTAATAAAAATGTCCTTGGGGGATGAAAAGTAACTTTTAATGATGTCCTAAGGTGTCAAGGCACACTCAATGTAATTCATTGCACAGTTATACCAGTTGTGTGATACTAGCTATGTATCGGTGGATTACTTTCTTATTTCCAGCATTTATACCACCTTATTTAAAGCAGTCCCTGTAATCCATAGTGGGCCCTTATCGACACACAAGAGATAACTCAATTCTCTGCACAATCGAAATCTTGATAAAAGACTACTGCACTGAATGCATATTGTCCATTTAAGTGTAAATCCTAAAAAAAGAATGCTTGCATTGGATTTAAAATCTTTTGTGGGAACAACAGACTTTCGCACCCGTTTACTAACATAAATGTAGAATATGCAAAGTGCAAATTCAGTATTTCATATACTTTATACTAGCACTGTTACCTCTTACAGCAAAGTATTGGAGGGTGTTATTTATTAAATGACAACATAGTGCAGCGTGTTGCTGTTTCCAAACTCATTGTTTGGGGCAGTGGTCTGTCCGTGCATGGAAATTGCCCATTCAGTATCCATAGAGTTTGGTGGGATTGACAAATAGCAAAGTGCAATCTTTCCCATGTTTGGGAACCAGCTTTCAGATGCCAACCAAAAATCCACAATATTTGTATTTTTGTCACTTTCAGTGGCATGGTACTTGAAAGATTGGATCTCATCATTACATGTTGCAGTGAAAGCAGGGATGGCACCCAGTAGCAGAGATTTGACATCTAGGGTAGACGCTTGCTTTGGGTCGTAAAAAATAATTGCATTTAGAAACTTTGCTGCTGGCTGAAAAGGATCATGGTTAGGTATACAGGCATGTGGACAGCAGTAATCAGATATCTTTTTGCGAGATGCTGGAATACATCCTGCCTGTGGTGATTTGTGCTTTCCGAATTGCTGTGCTGGGCTTTTGCTTGACCTTCACACTAGCGTAGCAAGTCTATTACCTTGTTGTAAGCATGATGGATTTGGATATTTCGTGCCTCAAACCACATCAGTAAATTCATGAAACAGTTCACATTTTGTGCAATTAATTGCATGTCTTCCTGTATGATGCTTCTCTCAACTAAGCTTGAGGGCTTCTGTGTCTGGTGTTAATTCAAGCTCTTGTTGTGCAAACTTTTTGTATATGTCAAAGTTTTCACAGTGTTATTTGACAGCTTTGAACCAGGAGTTCCTGTGTGTGACAACATGCTTGTGGGGGAGGCTTGCTGGTCCTTCTCTTAGTTCCATCATGCATTTTTAAATCGCAATTTATGGCTTGGGCAAGACTTACAGATATTTTTTAACCACTGTTACAAATGAGTCTACATCTGGAAAATTATCATGCAACAAATTGCTGACCAGAGCTATATGTGCTTACAATGTTGACGCAGTTTGAAAGCAGCCCCTGTAGCTAACTCTGTAAGCCTTTGTCATGTAGCTGGCATTGTCAGTTACAAAAGGCAGATACCCAGTTGAAATCAATGCTATATTTTGACAATGTCTTGATGACAGCTTGCCTTACAGCTGTGTGATTCAAAGAATTAAGGTGCAATGGGGGGGGTTTTCATAAGTTCGTAATTGATAACTCCAATGTTAATGAACAAATCGGTATGTAGCATTGATTTTGGCATTTTCAAGTGGTCGTTATTTCGTTATTAAATAATCGTGCTAATGTGATTTCTGAAATGATGTTGATTTACAAAATAATTTAATATCTTAACGAGCAATGCTTCTTACGACTATTTATTTTGTTTGTGTGGGAATTTAAAAGAAAATCTGTGTTGTCATAATTTATCAGGAGTTAATTTGCACTTGGAAAAGGATGGTTTTAATTAACGAAAAAGTATGTAACTCACCTTGAAACAGTATTTAAGTTCTTTAGTGTAAAAAAATAGAATAAACTAACTACGTCAAAGTATGGCTTTGCTGGGAGGGGCAGCAGTTGCAGCAGCAAATGTAATTTTAGAGCTTGAGTGCGAGCCTGAGATTGACAGACTCTGGGTGCGATACCAATGATACAGAGAGAGGATGTACAGGACCAGGGTTAATTTCTTAGATTTACCAGATGATGATCCAAAAACTCTATTGCGTCTGTGTAGGGTATTTTGTCGACCTCTTTCAGACTCTGCGGAAGGACCATGAATTGCCTACGAAAAGGGGCCGTGCCGTACCCCGGCATATGAAGGTGTTGACAGCATTGTCCTTCTATGTCTCTGGGTCATTTCAAAGGGTCACAGGGGACTTGAAGAAGGGTTATCCATTATATCTGTATCCCACTTAATCAGGAATAAGCTACAAAATATTAAAAGGGGGTTTTATGACATTGCTGGATTTCCCAGAGTAATGAGAGCTATCGATTGCACACACGTTGCACTCCAATCACCGCAACACCATACGTATGTAAACCGGAAGGGTTCCATCATTCACTGAACAGTCAGGTGATTTGTGATGCATCCTATAACATCTGGAACGTATGTGCAAATTTCCCTGGCTCCTGTCATGACTTACATTTTGATACAATCTGCTGTGTTTAATAATTTCAGACCCAATATACCAGATGGCATGTTAGTAGGTCAGTATTGTAAGACTACCTAGATAATTCAATATTTGTACTTGAAAATATGTTAGCCTCTTCTATACTAGTGGTTATGAATGAGATTTATTCACTTGTTTTAACCGTTGTAACCTTAAGGAATGTTTGTTGTATTGCTAAAATGATATACCATTATTTGCACCCCGTGCAATGTTACTACCAAGAAATGATCAACTGTAGCCTATCTGAACTCTGGATACATACATTATATGACAACTGACCTCTACTGTAGATTTTATTTGAATTATACAAATAAAAACCTAAGAGTAAATAATGAAATATTGATATAAAAAATGGCATACTATTACAATAAAGTTTCTTTACATGTGATTGCAGATTTGCAATGCATCCTTGTTAGGGAGTTCTATTGTAATTTTAAAAGCTTAATAAATATATAATGAAATGTTGCATACATGGTACGCATGTATAATAACTAACAACTACAAACACAAATGGCACTTCAAACGTATTTAATTATAGCCGACAATCATACAATCATACAATCATCCTCCCGAATGAGGGTAAATGACTAGTGGGGTTTAAGTTTTTTTGTTTTAGTTTTCTTTTTTATTTTAATCCGTGCTGTCCAATTTTTACCCACACACCAGGTAATCGTAAATCAGTATTTTATATGTGAAATGTTCTAAATAAATGTACATTCTGGATGACAGAATGCACAATTTGAAATGAAGTTTACAAATTATACAAGAAATAGATATTCCCTTTATTTTTTATTTCCATTTGGCTGCTGCTCGCTGTGGTGGGAGAGCCGTCTCCCTGTACGCTAGTAGTTTACATACCAGCAAATTATGCTTTCTTTCATTTTTCTTGATCTCGTTAACATGCATTTTGATAAACAAGTTCCCCTTATCTAGTCATTGAGACAGGAAGTGGTGTACGTGACCTGCGACAATTAAGCTTTTTAACGAGAAATTAGTTCATTAACGACCTCATCGGCTCAATTTCAAAGCATTATCTGATTGATTTTATTAACAAATTCCATTTGAAATTCACCTGCTACTAAAGCTGTCATTACTATATCGCGAGTAAGCATCCAGTTAATCCGAATTAGCTGTTGTCATTTTTTGGGGGATAATATACAGTACAAAACACAGTTGTCTTGGTTGTTAGTGGCTTCATCACATGCAACACAAACCGACTTGGCATCTTTGATTTAACTTTTAATTATTTTTTGTGTATGCATACACAGTACTCTCGTCTGAGGGTGTCACTATTAGGCAGCTGTATTTTTCATTGTCTAACCACTGTAGGGTGATGTTTGCTGAACGTTATCAAGGTGCTTATCTGTGGTAAAGTCACATGACTCCAATATGGTGGCAATCTCAGGTACAAGTTAAAGTAGGCGGTTTGGTAGATTTTTTAAAACATATTTATGAACAATCACGATTACGTAGAAAAATAAATTACAGATATACAGCTCTGGAAAAAATTAAGAGACCACTGCAAAATTATCAGTTTCTCTGGTTTTATTTCTCCCAAATTCCAAATAAAAATATTGTCATTTAGAGCATTTATTTGCAGAAAATGACAACTGGTCAAAATAACAAAAAAGATGCAGTGTTGTCAGACCTCGAATAATGCAAAGAAAATAAGTTCATATTCATTTTTAAACAACACAATACTAATGTTTTAACTTAGGAAGAGTTCAGAAATCAATATTTGGTGGAATAACCCTGATTTTCAAGCACAGCTTTCATGCGTCTTGGCATGCTCTCCACCAGTCTTTCACATTGATGTTGGGTGACTTTATGCCACTCCTGGCGCAAAAATTCAAGCAGCTTAGCTTTGTTTGATGGCTTGTGACCATCCATCTTCCTCTTGATCACATTCCAGAGGTTTTCAATGGGGTTCAGGTCTGGAGATTGGGCTGGCCATGACAGGGTCTTGATCTGGTGGTCCTCCATCCACACCTTGATTGACCTGGCTGTGTGGCATGGAGCATTGTCCTGCTGGAAAAACCAATCCTCAGAGTTGGGGAACATTGTCAGAGCAGAAGGAAGCAAGTTTTCTTCCAGGACAACCTTGTACTTGGCTTGATTCATGCGTCCTTCACAAAGACAAATCTGCCCGATTCCAGCCTTGCTGAAGCACCCCCAGATGAGTCCAATTTTCATCTTTGCCCAACACCTGGTTGTCTAATTGTTAGACGGAGACCTGCAGAAGCCTACAAGCCACAGTGTCTCGCACCCACTGTGAAATGTGGTGGAGGATCGGTGATGATCTGGGGGTGCAAGGCTGGAATCGGGCAGATTTGGCATGAATCAAGCCAAGTACAAGGTTGTCCTGGAAGAAAACCTGCTTCCTTCTGCTCTGACAATGTTCCCCAACTGTGAGAATTGTTTTTTCCAGCAGGACAATGCTCCATGCCACACAGCCAGGTCAATCAAGGTGTGGATGGAGGACCACCAGATCAAGACCCTGTCATGGCCAGCCCAATCTCCAGACCTGAACCTGCTTGAATTTTTGCCCCAGGAGTGGCATAAAGTCACCCAACATCAATGTGAAAGACTGGTGGAGAGCATGCCAAGACGCAGTAGGCAGCAACAGTATACCCTACAGTCTATTCAGATTTAAGTAAAATAGTTAAAATAGTACAAGAAAAACTTCTCTTAATATTTTTCTAATTAGACATGTCAGAGTTTAGTCATGCACATGCAGCCTTGTGAGTTATGGTTTTGTGTCATAAAGCCTACCTGCTCAACTTTATAACGCAAGAAAATAAGTAAACCTGACACTTCTGGGATTGAAAAAAAAGAATAATGAGCATGTTCGTGCCAATTAGCTCAACACATCCTTGTGCACATGGAGGTATAACTGATGCTCACTGTAATTCACACAAAGCAGCAGCAGACATAGTGATCCTGCTAGTGTCAGTTTTAGTCTGCCTCTCTATTACTAGATACAGTCTGGTCAAAGCCCCCCCACCAATTTCAACCAAGCCATTTCAGAAATATTTATAGCTATGATATTAACCCTTGTCCTTAGCAAGTTTCAAGTTTTCTAGTGTTATTATTAGTTTTCCACCTCTGCATATTTTGTTGTAATTCTGTTAACTGAGGATAAGGTGTTTAGTTTTTAAACACAAACGCTCTGTTCCTTACAGTTAATTGAAATTTCACTTAGACATGTTGTTTGGGTATTTAATTTACACCACGTATAGTGCATTGTTTTAGTATGTTCTTGTTCTTTTATATAAATTTTTTTATCGCATTTTTTTTATAATTCTCTCTATTCTAAATATGTAAATAGGGACTGATGTTATGATGTAATGCAAAAATAACGTTTAAAGGTCTGAGTGGATATCAGCCGGAGCACACCAGCATCAAACAGAACTTGGCAACCGGCAATCTGTTTACAGCTGTGAGACTGTATGCATGTATATTTTTGATATCCCCAAACTATTACATATTTCTGAACAATGCATTCCAAAGTAAGGGTCATGACCTCACAAATGAGAGACAAAAATGATGCTCTTCTTTGAAAAAAAATGTAACATTGTCTAGGCTCTCCTGTGTCTCACCTAGTAAAAGCACTGTCATTTGGCATGCGGGATGAGTCTTTCAAGCATGGTTCGAATCCTGTCCACATCGAGCTGTCGCTGGTACACGGTGAGCCGAGGACATCCTGGCCGACCTAAGCCCTCCCCACCCTGGGCGGCGTTTGACCAATTGTGCACTGCCCCCTTGGAACTCCCATCCATGGTAGGCAATGGAATAGCCTGGACTCGAGCTAGAGACGCCAAGGCTATAGGGCGCATCCTGCACTCCACGTGGAGTGCCTTTACCAGATGCACCACTCAGGAGCCCCACCCACTAGTCTTTTTAATAGTTTTTATCCCTTCAGTAGTGTTATTTTCAGGTACGTGGATAAAAAATGGTACACACTGCACTGCACTTGCTCGCACATGCCTTAACAACTGCTTAAAAAGCATGGAAGTTCCCATTCAAATCTGGTATGTTATGCTATTTTTGGTATGTGAATATTTATCATATGCAATACCTTGGGTCTTGTACATTGTTTTACTTCTGCAACTTTGTGGTGGACACTTATCTTTAACCATCGGCACTGCTGCGCTTATTCCTGTAGGACTTTTTTTTTGTTGTATAAAACATAGCTACTGGCTCGAAGCTAAATGTTTCCTAGACGCACATGATGCACATTACTCGCATACGCAGATTGAATGTCTTGGCATTTAACTTTTATTTAAAAAATAATAATAGTAATAAAAAAACAAATAGCTTTAAAAGTGTTTATTTAGATTTTTATGGCCTTGTTTTCTTAAATTCCAAGCTGTATATGCAAGTAAGTAGTGTGCATAATGAAACAGCACAGCACAGCACGTCTTGGAAACTAAAATTAAGGTTTTGTTGTTGTTTTATTAAAATGTGGTCCAGTGTGTTTTTTCAAGGTCCGCCGAGCTGCATTACAATATTGTGTTTTGTAGTATTATTATTATTATTATTATTATTATTATTATTATTATTATTATTACAGTACTAAGAAAGATTGATGTGTTCTGAAATGAGTAACATGCAGATGTCTAAACATGTATAGAATACATCACTTACTTTGTTCACATGCACACAATATAGCTATTTTATATTCTGTCTTTAGGGAGAACAAAATCCAATTGTAACCTCATGAAGGGTTTTAGACGTCTATGCTCTAATAGCCAATAACTTTGAGTAATGTAAAAACATAACTTCAAACCAACATTTATTTAAATGTTTTCTTCTTTTGGTAGCTTTTCCATTTAATGCACAACTTCTACAGCTATTATTTTTTGCATACCTTTTGCTAATTTCAGAACACAAACTCTAAATATATATTGTTTTATAAATGTATTTAAAGATTACTGATGTTATTTTTCTGCATGCAGGATTGCAAACTCTTTTGCCTAATCCTAATTAATCCTACTTGAAAGCAAGCAGTCTTCTCTTGTGCCTCTAGCTGACCATGACACTGCATTGTCAGTTTTCCATAAAATGAAAAACGATGTATCCAAAATGGGAAGCAATGGACATGGAGAGCTGACTCCAGAAGTGGCTTCTAATGCACTACAAATATATAGTCCTGACGTAATGTTCCAAGGGCACAAACAGAATCAACCCAGGAAGTTGTTCCAGCCCCAGCCCCAGCAGCCTCCACCGTTCTGATTAACTCCAGCAGACTGCGTGTGGTTCCCACTAAGAAATATTAGTTACTCGTGCTGGAAGCACCAGCACGGTACTTGTTGTTTGTCTGTTTTTGTTTGTCTATTTGTTTTGGCCAGCACACAGATTTGTTTGTAAAAGTGTTTGTTTTGTTCAACTTTTTTTTTTATTTTTTATTTATTAATAATAAAAACGCCGCAGCACATTCATTACTCCAGTCTGCGGAGGATTTCCATTCCTTTCACTCGCAGTGCTGTGTTTCTTCCAGGTCTGACGTCACCACTACAGCCACTGCTCTAGCCTGTTCACACCCATCTATCACAGTGGCTTTCACTCCATGACATGATAGAGCAGGCTACAGCACAATATCCCCATTACACCCCAAGATGCATGAAAGCTGTGCTTGAAAATCAGGGTTATTCCACCAAATATTGATTTCTGAACTCTTCCTAAGTTAAAACATTAGTATTGTGTTGTTTAAAAATGAATATGAACTTATTTTCTTTGCATTATTCAAGGTCTGACAACACTGCATCTTTTTTGTTATTTTGACCAGTTGTCATTTTCTGCAAATAAATGCTCTAAATGACAATATTTTTATTTGGAATTTGGGAGAAATGTTGTCAGTAGTTTATAGAATAAAACAAAAATGTTAATTTTACCCAAACACATACCTATAAATAGTAAAACCAGAGAAACTGATAATTTTGCAGTGGTCTCTTAATTTTTTCCAGAGCTGTATATATATAAAGCTTAAACATGGCTGACATTTTTAAAGAGATATGCAAAACTTAACTTTAGAATTTGCTAGTGCTAAATATCCAGAAAGTACAGAAACCAAACAATTAAAATAAGAATATATAATGGCGCTCAAGGATCACAATAAAAATGCATTTTGTACATGTTTTATACCGGCAGAGTGTAACATATCATCTCTTTAAGATTCTGCATAGGGATAAACACGCTGTGGTTTGTCACAATTTAAATTCTAAGTTGGCAGCAAAGTAATTTTATCAGCTGGAAAAAAGGTTTACAACTGAATGGGGAAAAGAAAGCAGCCACAAAGCATCTGGGTAGTGCACTTGCTGCTTGTTATTCAAATGACATAAGGCTGCACGACAATATGTTACATAAGCGCTTTGGAAAATGATGGAAGTTTTACAGCCCGATCAGTAGCATCACTGCCATATCATATTAACTTATATAAGATGCCAAATTGTTGTGGATTTTGTAAAAATACATTTGTGTCGGTTTTATACAGTGTTAATTATGCAAAAGTATAAATGTTAAGCGTGGTGCTATAGAGGGAAAGGGTTTTGCATTAAACTATCAAATGTTTCAAAGGGAGCTACCCAATGTTCCACATAAGGAAAAATAAATTTGAATATATACTCATAAGAATTTCAAGAAATGAGTAAATCCATGTGTGAGACAGAGGAAAGTATACTTATCAAAATGTACTGAACAGTATATACAGTAGGGGTACGCAGAGAACCCATTACTCATACTCCTAATCATACTTGGAAACTAATATTTGTAGGGATACACGTACTAAGGTGACGTCACCGGAAGTGGGCGGGTGACGAGAACAGAAGTGCCATAAAAAATCTATTTCTTACTGTGATCAGAAAGTGGCCATATTATTTTTTAATGTTTATTTAACAATGCTTTGTATTGGTTTGGAGTCCTAATCAATGTGTAATTTTAATTCTTGTTGAGTAGGACTTATTATTATTTAGTATCAAATGATATGGGATGTAAGTGATGGGAAGGTGATTAATGTACACAGTTGACCAGATTATAAATATGCAAGATGTATTTATTTATTACAATTGATTTACTAGTGATTTGGGGGATTATTGTGATGGTGGGGAGTGATATGTACAGTACATAGTAAAGATGATTTTCCCAACATATAATAACATATTTTTCTGAAGACAGAAAGCAACATAGCACAGTATCACTATTCAAACACTTAAATTTTAATAAAAACAGAACACATGTCTCGGCTTGATTTCGGAGTTTCAACCTCAGATCTGTCTCTACATTCAAGCTATTTCTGTACCTGTTCTTATAAGCAAAGAAAACCCAGTTTCACACAGATATGTTGAGGCCAAGTGAACAAGTATTTTGACGGCTGTTTGTGACAATTCAGTTAAGTCTTTTTAAATTCAGTGGCAGAACTGATCAACAGACATAACTTTTAAATTATCTCTCAAAACAGAGTCCCCAGCAACGTCAATCAAATTCTCTTTTAGACTCAGCAATCTTGGCCTTTGCTACAAAGTTCTCTGAAAATCACAATTTATTTGCCTCACTTTCAGGAAAATATATTCTGAATTGCATGCAAAGCTGAGACAAATGCTCCACTATCACATCTTTAACTTCCAGGACCGACATTCCAAAATGCATAATGACAGAAGACTGTCGGGAACACAGTTACACCATATTGCATCACACAGCTACTCCAAAGCAAAAAGTTTTTGGGAAAAATTCTGTACTTTTTCCTGTGCGATGAAAATGTTACAGTTTGCAAAGAAAAGTTAGGTTCATTGAGCTTGTCAAATATATCAACCAAATAGCCCAGTAAAACTTGAAAGCGTTGGTCGAATAAGTGTTGGTGAAGTGTGGAGTGAGAGTTCATCAAAAACATATGAGTTTGCAGACTCTTGCCAAAACCCTGCGACAGCCATCGAACTTCTGTATGAAGTTGCTTGTGCAAATACCCCATCTCTTCACATAGCACTGAGAAAAGTCGTGAGTTCAGTGGTCGAGCTTTTATGGAGTGAACTATTTTTACTGCAGCGGTAATTACATCTGAGAGCTCTTTTGGATTCACTTTTGCAGCAAGTGCTTCCCTGTGAATGCAACAATGAGGCCATACACAGCGTGGTGCAACAGGCTTTAAGTGAGCTGCAAGTCTACTTTTGCGCCCACTCACCACTTTTACCCCATCCGTACAAATCCTGACACAACAGTTCCACTCAATGTTTTTATCCGTCATGTACCCATCTAAAATTTTGAACAGCTCCTCAAAAATAGTTCTCCTTGGGGCAGAGCAGGAAAAGCACTCTTTAATCTCATATGAGCTGATGTATCAAACATAAACCATTATTGGGGCTGCATTGGCACTGTCAGTACTCTCGTCAATCCGTAGCATGAAAAAGGGGCTTTGCCTCACTGCTTCAACAAGCTGCTCCTCAATGTTTTTCTGCCATATCAGCAATTCTGCGGGTAACTATGATAGTGGAATGCGACTTAACTGATCAGCAACTTTTCTTCCAATCGCTGCTGGCAGCACAAGATCTTCACCAATCGTATGAGGTTTTCCACGTCTTGCTATTTGGTAGGAGACAGCATACGATGCTTCATGTGCTTTGGCAGGTGTAGTGCTGCTTTCTTCGATTAACCTCCTCTGTCCTTTGGCTTATCTTTGAGGGCAGGATGTTTGGTCTCCAGATGGTGTTTTAGTTTGTTTGGTTTCATGCTATCATTGGCAAGAACATCTGCAAAAACAACACATTTTTGCCCGGCTTTACCTGCTCCTTCATCTGGATCAATATCCTCAACTTTAGGTTTTAAAAAATGCTCCATTCTTTCCTGTTATTTACTGTCTAATGTTAACACAACCGATCGCTGGCGAGAACCAATAACACCTGAGTCGTGTTCATGTCTACGTTCACACGTCGGTTTGGGTGCTAAGGGGAGATGACGTGCGTTGGAATATTGTTCAATTAAGCTTTGATATGATGCACCTTGTTTTACAATCATCAAGAAATCAGAAACAAATATTTATCAGATCTTGCACCCCCCAGATAACCTTGTCGCACCCCCTAGTTTGAAAACCTCTGCTCTAAAATAAGTAAACCTCTTCTACCCAGTATATTGCATTACAAACATGATACACAGAGCATTACTGAATGGCTATGCCTGGAGAAAGCATTGAGAGAGATCTCTCTGTACTTGGCATGACTTTGATCAACATGGCAGGTAGGCACCACAACCACATCCTACTTCTTAATGAGAGAAACTTACCGGTGGGCATTCTTGTCTGACTCAATCAAACCTATGATTTTGTGCAGCCCAAAAATGTTGATACCTTGTTTTTGTGCTTTATGTTTTCCCCAAATGATGTATCATCTCATTTGTGCAGGGCTTTGTGAATAATATTAAGGACTGTGATAGAACGAAATCTGGAATGGACTGGAAGACCTTTGGTTTCCTGCCCCTGGTTTAAAGTTAACCAAGATTTTAAAATCCTTTACTCATTCCACATTAGCAAGGCACATTTTAATTAAAAAAGATCCTTTCTTACATTATGAATAATGTAATTTCAGATTTAATATGTATGATGAGTCAATAAATCATACTTTACAAGACTATGAATAAATGATCTAGACTGATGAGTACAGTACTAAATGACACAAAAGTTACAAAAATTAACATTAGGCTGATGTAAAATGCATACATTGAAAAATAATACAACCTTTGGGGTTAAATGTCAGGTGGAAAATTGTCCAGTGTTGAATGGTCCTATAGCATACTATTTAAAGGTATCCAGACAACTACAGTTTAAATATCCATAGTTTATACAGTACTTTGATAAAGTTCAACCTCATGCATTAAGGTGACACAGGCTGAGGCTGACGGGAAGCTTGCTTTAAGCTGGCCTCTCCTCCCTTTTTTAAAAAGACAGAAGCCTGCTCCTCAGCGCTTCAAATAAATATGTTATTATAAATAGTGTTTTCAATGAATGTTTTATTGTGCCCAGTCTTGTGGGTATGTCAGAAGCTGCCCATATGCACATGGTTAAAGGAAAATAATTCCATTGGGAATGGTTAATTAATTCATCCTCCACTGGCAAATTAAGGGACAGACATATCACAAGAACGGGGCTTATTTAAATCAAAGTTTTTGGCTATATAATGGCTATGGCACTGTCAAAAGTTTTAATTAATCCAGGTCTGGGAGACTCAAGTAACGGAGAATCAGAGAAACATTGAGAGGCTTAGTGGCTGTACAGAGCTGCGTGTTTGAAGAAAGAAGGCTACAGTAAATCAAATGTAAGCTGAACACTGATTAATGAATGGTGACACAACCTTAGGAACGTCACTGTGTAAAAAGAGTTGGCGCTCTCCTAGCTCACCCTTTGCTACAGTTAACTGAATTTGCAGTTTGAAACAAGAATAGTACAATTCATTAAAGGGAAGCCGGGACACAATAGATCTTGGTAGTTGTTGAGCTACAGAGATGGCTCAATTAGTTGGGTCAACAGGTTAAAGCTGCCGGTCTCCCTTCACAGCAGAGGCTGACTTCTACCACACTTTGTTATTTCTGCCAGAATATTGTTTATCCAGATTTTACAAAGATTTTCCATTAAACTTCAAAGTCAAATATTGAAATCTACTATTGCTTTTCACAACTGTACCTAATGTTGTGGACTGAAGTCAATGCTGTCATCTTAGCCTTTGCTGGCTTGTCAATACTCAATAAAAATTTGGTACCATTTCAAACTGTTTGTAAGTCTATACATCAGAGGCAGTGTGGCATCTCTTCTCAAACTGGAAAGCTTTGTTAATTTTCCTTCAGGTGATATCTGAACCGTTGTCTGTTTAAGATGCTTTACCTAAATTAGAGTACTCATTCATATCACGAGAATAGCAAAAGATTTGCAATGTCTTTATTTTAATTTAGCAAGCTTGAAAAAGCAACATCTGTCTATACATTTATAGTCTAGTGGTTTGTAAATGGTGCATCTCTTTAAGTCATTTGGTATTACAAGGACAGGAAGGTCACTCAAAATTATACTAAACATGTTACTCACTGCTTTACACACAAATTATAGCTAGCTAAATTCTTGATTACACAAAGCTGCAAGTGACCTGACAGTAAGTGCCCACAAAGCCTCTTTAAAATTACCATTAAACCTATTTTTTTCACATAAACTGAGAAAAGTTCTACAAGAACAGCCACTACATTGAGTATAAAGGAATATTTAATTACATCTTCCTAATAGTTTAGATTTATCATCTGTTTAATATCTGTATATAAATGAGTAACTGTGTATTGAAGCATGTACTACCTCTTTTCTAATATATATATATATATATATATATATATATATATATATATATATATATATATACACACAGTGCCTATAGAAAGTCATTTATCTACACATCCTACCCCACAACTTCCAAGTGAAAAAAACATTCTAGAAATTTGTAGAAAATTAATTAAAAATAAAAACTGAAATAGCTTGGTTGGATAAGTGTCCACCCCCCTTGTAATAGCAATCCTAAATTAGCTCAGGTGTAACCAATCGCCTTCAAAATCACACACCAAGTTATGTTATGGGGATGTTTCTCATCGGCAGGGACTGGGGCACTTGTCAGTATAAAAGGGAAAATGAATGGAGCAAAATAGAGTACAAAGAAGTCCTTGAGGAAAACCTGCTGCCCTCTGCAAGAAAGCTGAAACTGGGACAGAAGTTCACCTTTCAGCATGACAACGACCCAAAGCACATAGCCAAAGCTACACAGGAGTGGCTAAGGAAAAAAAAGGTAAATGTCCTTGAGTGGCCCAGTCAGAGCCCCGACCTATATCCAATCGAAAATTTGTGGCATGACTTGAAGATTGCTGTCCATCAACGCTCCCCAAGGAACCTGACAGAGCTTTAACAGTTTTGTAAAGAAGAATGGTCAAATCTAGGTGTGCAAAGAACAGACTCACAGCTGTAATTGCTGCCAAAGGTGCTTCCACCAAGTATTAACAGGGGAGTGGAGACTTATCCAATTATGATCTTTCAGTTTTGTATTTTTAATGTATAATTTTTTCTCTATAAAAACTTTTTTCCCCTTAACAGTGTGGAGTATGGTGTGTAGATAAGTGGAAAAAAAATCCTCATTTAAATTCATGAAACTCTGAGGCACTGTGTGATAGAGAGAGAAAGGATCGATGCTGTAAATCTCCCTCCCGATTAGAAAGGGTGCTGTGTAAGGGGGAAGGTATGCTGCCTCCTAGATCTACCACCTCGGT
Source organism: Acipenser ruthenus (assembly GCF_902713425.1). Lineage (NCBI taxonomy): Eukaryota > Metazoa > Chordata > Actinopteri > Acipenseriformes > Acipenseridae > Acipenser > Acipenser ruthenus. The sequence continues at coordinate 100,938,744 of NC_081189.1, read as the reverse complement.
GGTAGGTGGAAACCGGAAGGTGACCATAATAGGAGAGGCGCATAGCTGCAAGTACTCAGGACGATTCCATTGCAGTCAGCTGCGGGGCAGCCCTCTATTGGAGAAACCATGGTGACGCGTTGACTGCAGGGAGGAGTTTGCTGAGTACAAAGGGGAAGCAGCTACGTCAGTACCTCCTCTTGCGCTGAGAAACTGAGCCACCAGCCGGAGCGTTGTGTTTTTTGGATTACGTGTTGTTTGTTGTGTGTTTTCAGAGGCGGAGTAGGAGCACGGGACTGCAGCGACGGAGCCAGTTCCAGACCACAGAGCACTACCTTCCCTTCACCAACATCAGCACACCCCGTGTGGATTACAGAGCACTCTCATGCACAGGACACTCAGGATTTCATTGTGGACACTTTCTGTTTGTTTTTGTATTTTTGTTTATCAGCCAGCTGTGTTCCCCCCAATACCCTCACTGGTAAATGGGAGGTTTATTTTAATAAACACAGATGTTTTTTGGGGAGAAATACTGTTTCAGGACTGTTATTTATTCACACACCACTCGCATCCGTCACAATTGGTGTTAGCAGTGAGATTCATCATGGATGCCGACGGATTGGGAGCAATATTGGAGGCGCAGGAGCAAAGACATCAGGAGGGTATGGCAGCTATGATGGAAAGGATGCACGCTATGTTCCTGGAAGCCAATCGGGGGAGAGAACCGGCGGCCGAACCAACGGTGCCCCTACCACGGATAAAAGTAGTAAAAATGTCGCCGGAGGATGATCCCGAGGCCTATTTAGTTGCTATTGAAAGGCAGGCAACGACAGCCCAGTGGCCTCGGGATTGGTGGGCTATCCAGCTGGGACCCAACATGATTGGGGAGGCCCAGGCAGCCTACCAAGCCCTGACCGATGAAGACGCCCAGAATTATGATCGGGTGAGGCAGGCCATTCTCCAGCGACTTGATATCACTGAAGAAACGCACCGGCGTCAGTTCCGGGAATACCAGCGACCCCCAGGACTGTGACCTCGCGTGGTGGCGCAACAACTGGTGGACCATGTGACCCGGTGGCTCTGCCCCGGTACCAATAGCCCTGAAAAAGTGACTGAACTTATAGCCATTGAACAATTCATAAAGGTGCTGGGGCCAGACACGCAAAACTGGGTCAGCTGCCACCGTCCCACGGTTACCACCCCGGCTCCAGCCACCAACAAGCCCCGGGCAGCGGGACCTCCACCATACCTCACCACCACCACCCCCGGACCAGCACTACAGCGTCACTCCATGGGCGGCCTCCCTCCAACACAATGGAGACCAAGTGTGACCCCCAGCAGGGTAAGAGTAGAGCACCCCTCCCCGTTGCCAAATCGGCAGCGGGACACGCAGGCTCCATGGGCACCCTTTCGCTCTACTTGTTACCGGTGCCAGGAGGTCCGCCACCTGGCTAGGAATTGCCCAGCAGCAATGGAGTGTGGTGTGGCCTCCCATTATGTTCTAACAGCACCAGGTAAGTCCAGGGGTAATGATTGGGAGGGGCCTTGCATTGTTGATGTACGGATTGGTGATGTGAGCACCCACGCATTAGTGGACTCAGGGTGTGGGCAAACTTTAATTTTGAAAGCTCTGTTGAAGGGGGTACCTTGGTGGTCACACGGGGTTGTGGTCATTTCCTGCATTCATGGGGATAACAAGGACTACCCCCTCACCAAATTAGATTTGACCATTGGAAGTCATACCCGCCGCATAATCGTGGCTGTGGCTGAAAAGTTGCCTTATCCAGTTATTTTGGGTCGAGACTGGCCACATTTTGATAGTATGATTTATAAAACGGTAAAACCAGTCTCCGGTAAGGCCATGGGAGCAGCAGGGGAAGCTATTGGGAATATTTTTCCGCTGCACACTGACCTGTTCCATTCCCGATTTCGCCCGAAAAAAACAAAAAGAGAGCGAAGGGTTGAAAAATGGGAAGGAACATTAATAAGACAAGGTTGGGGCTTGGTGGGGGATACTGTTTAATCAATCAAATGTGGGGGAAAGGGGATTGGGACTCAGTGTGATCTGCGGGGGCAGGTTACTGAGACCCCCAGTGCTGAAGCTACTTTAGCTCCGCTCGATATCCCGAAATTCTGGGACCGAGATGTGGACCTAGCATTGGAGCAAAAGAACGATCCTTCGCTGGTACACATCTGGGGGCAGGTTCGGTCTATCGAGGGGAAGGATGTAGAGGATAACCGGCCGCTGACATATCCCCACAACATTATTGTCGGGCATTTACTATATAAAGTATCCCAAGCCACGAGCACGTCAGATTGTAACACAATTACTTGTTCCCCAGTCTTTTCGATGTGAGATCATGCGGTTGGCTCACGATGTCCCCTGTTCGGGCCATTTATGGATCGAAAAGACTTGGGAACGAATATTGGCTCGGTTTTATTGGATGGGGGTGTTTAGTGATGTGGCGCGATATGTAGCGGAGTGTCCGGAGCCAGCAAGTAGCGCCGGGGCAAGTTCGCCTGGCCCCGCTGGTCCCACGGCCCCTGATCTCAGTTCCCTTTGAACGCATTGCTATGGACATAGTGGGTCCATTGAGCCAGTCTGACTCTGGATATACGTACATTTTGATAGTGGTGGACTACGCGATATATATATTGTGGCAGAGTAGGGAGATGAGGAGAAAAGATGTAGTCCAGGAGGGGGTTGCAGGACTACCTTCCCCAGAATGCCACAGGACCTAGTGGGGAGCTACCTGACTCCATTATAATTTGAAGCACCTGAGGCTGATTAAGCCCAGGTTAAAACCAGGGGAAACACTGTACACAAGGCTGAGGGAGAATAAGCCCTAACCCTAACCCTGTCTGGGAAGAAGGAAAATCGAAGGTACTGTGTGAAGCTTTGTGTAAGAAAATGTGTTTTGCTGGTAAACGGCTTAGCTGTCCAGCCGTAGTTAGTTGAAGAAAAAGATAAGTTTAGCGCTCCAAAGTGGAGTTAGGTTTTTTTTGTTTGTTTGTTTGTTTTGTTTTTGTAAATAACAAATGTGCACAGAAGTGCGTAAAAGGACAGTTCTGTATCTGGGTCTGTGTAAAAAAGGTGAAAAGTAAGCCTCAGACGGCTACGTGTCACATTATCTATCTATATCTATCTATCTATCTAATATATATATATATACAGTACTGTGCAAAAGTTTTAGGCAGGTGTGAAAAAATGCTGTAAAGTAAGAATGCTTTCAAAAATAGACATGTTAATAGATTATATTTATCAATTAACTAAATGCAAAGTGAGTGAACAGAAGAAAAATCTAAATCAAATCCATATTTGGTGTGACCACCCTTTGCCTTCAAAACAGCATCAATTGAATTATAGTGATTTTGGAAAAGTCTAGCATAGAGCGTTTTTACCTCTTGGTGAGGCAGACTTTTATTTTGAACTGTTTGGTTTTGTTTTGATAATTTTGGATTAAAAATATATTACGGTGTCCACACTGTTTGGTTTCCAGCTGCAGGAGCAGCGATACTTTGACCGAGTGTGTTGTTTATAGGAGCGGGACTTGTTAAAACATTACGTGTTCTCCAGCTGCAGGAGCAGCATTACTTTGACCGAGTGTGTTGTTTATATTAACAAGACTCGCTACAAATATTACGTGTTCTCCAGCTGCAGGAGCAGCAATTACTTTGACCAAGTGTGTTGCGGGACGTATTAAAAATACTGCACGGTTTACAGCTGCTGGTGCAGCGAGTGCACATCAAGGAACAATTCACAGAACCAGGTCCGGCTCATACAGGGTGGATCACAGGCTGCCGGAGTAACGGTACAACCCTAAGAAGGAGGGGTAGACATTTGGAAGAAAACCACCAAGCACAGAATCGGGGTGTGAGAACAATCTTTATTATTGCTGGTTCCTTCTGGCCTGCTCCTTGCTGTCTTCCAGGCAGCCTAGGATAGAAGATGTGCTGTTCTTCCTTATGTTACAGGAGATAACCTCCAGAGGGAGCCCAACCTATACTCACCTGTGTTCCAGGCTCACTCCACCAGGGGGAGCCCAACCGATACTCACCTGTGTTCCAGGCTCACTCCACCAGGGGGAGCCCAACCGATACTCACCTGTGTTCCAGGCTCGCTCCACCAGAGGGAGCCCAACCTGTACCCACCTGCGTTCCTGGCTCACTCCACCAGAGGGAGTCCAACTTACGCTCGCCATAGCAAGGAGAGGGGAGAAGAAGTGAGATAGTTAGTGGCCCGTACAGGGCAAATAAATGCAAGAGAATAAATGTCTTGTTGTAAATATTGTAAATAAAAGTATTCACCTGAATCACTGAAGCGTTCACTCCAGTCTGTGAAGAAAAATACCAGTGCCCAGCAACACCACACTACCACTCTTTTACAATATATATATACTGTATATATATATATATATATATATATATATATATATATATATATTTTTTTTTTAAGCTGGTAATTATACACAATCACAAACAACAGTTATATGTTGATCCGTTGGTATTTAGATCCTTTAAATTGATTCCATCATGTATGGCAGATACATAACAAGCAACATTATACAGATAAATGATAGCAAAGAAAGTGAAATTGAAAGCAACAATTACAAATACAAGAGGTACAGTAACCTTATGCTTCTCTAGTGACATACACAGCCTTTTCTTAATTCAATGGCTTTCATATATAAATGGCATTGTTCATGATGGAGCAAGAGCCTTTGTTTCATTAAACAATACATACAACCATAATAAATATAATTAATAATTTTCAATTTGCTTTATTTTCCTACATGTATTTCAAACATCCCTTTCAATGAAAACAGAGACGTACACAGCTTGATACATTTCCATTTCTGCAGCTGTGTCCTCTACACAATCCTGCTTCTATAAATACACAGCAATTAATTTATAAACATTAGTGTAAATGAGAAAACTGAATATATTTGCAAAATACCTTAATTGGTAAGGGATTGGAAACGGGCATAAAATGACTGCCTGGAAGCAAGATTCCTACAGGGAGCACCAGGCACTGATTACTGCATTGTCAGACAAAAGGTTGCATTCAAAGATTTGGTTGCATAAAGAAAAGTAACAATATAGAAAATCTCTTATTCAAGTCAGACTAAATCAATACTTTATCTGGCTATTCACATTTCCAGCAACTGCTCAAGGAAAATCACTACAAGACTGTCTTCTCTGATTTTATGACAACAAATAATAACCCCCTGCCGAAAACAAGAAACAAAAAGGCAAATAAATATGTTTTTGATATTTCTGTAAAACACAAAAATATGGTTTTGGAACAGATTATTGGATGATGCAAGGGACATCCGGACTTCCTGGGAATTTTCTAGACTTAAGGAGAGTGCAACTTCTCATGTGTGTGTTTTAGGGTCAGATTTTTCGACTGTTGCTCAGTAAGAATCGGCAGGTGCGTGCTAGAGTGGAGATGTGTTGGGAGTAGGAGAGGTTACTCCAAGGTTCTTGGCTGAAGAGGAGGGAGAGAGCATGGTAGATTCCAGAGGAATGGAGATAGAGATCAGAGGAGGGGGAAGATGAGGAGGGGAAGAAAAGGAGGTCTGATTTAGAGAGGTTGAGTTTGAGGTGATGTGAGTGCATCCAGGAAGAGATAGCAGACAGACAGGTAGAGATATGGGAGGGGATGGTGGGGTCAGAGGGGGGGAAGAAGGGGAAGATCTGAGCATCATCAGCATAGAAATGGTATGAGAAACCATAGGATGCGATGAGGGGGCCCAGGGAGCGGGTGTAGAGAGAACAGGAGAAGACCCAAGACTGATCCTTGGGGGACTCCAGTTGAGAGAGGGTGAGGTGTGGAGGTTGAGCAGTGCCAGGTTACCTGGTAGGTGCGGTCGGAGAGGTAGGAGGAGAACCAGGCCAGAGCAGTGCCAGAGATTCCCAGGTCAGCGAGAGAGGATAGTAGAATAGAGTGATTGACAGTGTCAAAGGCAGCAGAGAGATCGAGTTAGTGACAGACAGGAGAGCAGTTTCAGCAGTTGTATGACACTTGTGGAGCTCAAAAATACAAACCAAAAAAATATGTCAGAGGAAGGGCAGAAAAGTCCTCTAGGCACACGGAAAAGAAAGGTTTTCTGAGAAGGAGCTTAAAGTTCTTATGGCTGAGGTCACACAGCATGAAACGTTGTTTGGAAAAGCCTCAGCCAACATCAGTAATGCTAGTATCCTTAGGAAATGATATGTATTGGCTTGCTGTTTTTAGCATGACATCCAGAAATCTGCCTAGCACTCTGGAAAAGGAGGACTGGGCTATCCCTCCAGACATTCCAACTGTGATCTGAAAGGAACCAGAGGCTAAGTAGTGCAGAGAACACAGCACTTTCACATGTGTTAGGATTAGCGGTCCCTAGATTGATGCTGGGGTCTAGCTCATCCCTCAGTTCAGCTATTAGGTCTATTAGCACCGCATCCTCCAGCCCTTCTCCTCCGAACGCATTCCTGCCTCTCCTCAACAAGAGCCAAGTGTCGCCGAATCAGGAAGTGTACCACAGCAACCATCTTGAAGCCAATGACAGGTCTCTGCAGGTGTGTGCTTTTATACAGCTCTTAGTTACTTGCTTCTACAATGGTTCTACAATGGTTTGCACCTTGTAAGAAGAGGGGCAGCAATTGCCTAAGTGCAAGGCAAAATCCTTACATCACATTATAATGTCCGCTTAGTATCCAGATCCCACCCAATTCCATGCTATTTTCTTCATTTGGATGCATTTCAATATAATTGTAATGGATTAATGATGGCAAAATGCAAATTTGATAGTAGGTGCAGAACGTCAGGTGAACACGATTCTTTACATATGCCACATTTTTAGCAGCCGGTAAAATCAGACTTTACATCGGCTAAACATGATTTACAACAGCATTATGGGTGTTTGCAGGTATCCTCACATCTACCCCCAAATGTAGAGCTCCGGGATGTTAAGAGGCAACTTGGTGGACAGTAATTACCTACTGTGCCCTTAAGCTGTTGTGGGGATTGCTATGGTGAGAGACCTTAATTGGACATTCTAAACAGGAGAAAAATGAGGATAACATAATTAGACACACTAAATTGAACATAATGTTGTTCCCAAAGTGCTGCATAAAGGGCAGATGAGCCGCATTTTGTAAGAGAGTAATCACTAATACAGACACTTGACAACAGTCAGCAAACAGTCTGTAGCTCATTGCCATCTAATAACAAGTAAAAGCAGTTTTCCTATCAAAGACATACAGGTGAATAAGTATCATAAAATATTAAAGACCGTTTGATTATAATCAAATACAGCTTGAAATTGACTCTTTCTATAAGAGCAGGAAGTTCCATTTGGGTTTCCCTTATGAATTTGAATAATTACCTTATCTTTTTAATACATTCAATTATACTGGTATTGAGATACATTGTAGCAACAGATGCTGCAGTGTCTAGCATTTTAATATGACTGTATCAACTTGTCAGGCTACTAGATCAGATTCAGGAATGTCATATAAGAATGAATGATGCTTTCACTCATTCTTATATGACATTCCTGAATGTTTAATTATGTTATAATTAAACAAAATAATGTTTAATTATTTTATTAGTTAATATGGCTTATTGTAAGTATAAATATACAGTATTGGAATATGAAATTATTGCTTGGTCAATATAATTATAAAGTTTTTGATTCAAGTAAGAATATCTCCTTCAGAAAAAAAAAATGATTCAAGTAGAGAACATTTCAACTAAAGCTTTTTTCAGAATTTATGATTGAGTATCAAGGTTTGGGCTTATATGATTTAACTAATTGGCATTTGATAACTATCGGAATGCCAGTGTAGTGACTTTGGAGTAAACTGGAATTAATTAATTCTGACAATTTAACCATTTATTTTAAAATTGCCTTTTAAGTTTACCATGCTACCTGATTATGTAATAAATAACCACAGTGACACTGGTTGAGCCAGATGACCTGTCACAAGTGAACCCAAACAGCAAGGCAGAGGAGAAAGGTGGTGGGTGAATTTGAAAGATGGTAAAATGTTATTGTTGACAGGTTACATTATTATCCTTTTGATTTCTGAGACAGGTTGAATCTGATTGACTACACTACTGTTCTTCACCTGCGCACACCTGCATTGGTTATCATCATAGCAATTAGAAGGAACAGGGCAACCTGGACATTGCCAAAACAAATATATGTTATACAGTACAGCTATTCATGAAAGGTACACAACATACTCTTTAGAATTTTGACAAACAAATAGAGGATATTACGTAAATGTTCATGAAGTTATGTCCAGGAAGGTGGTTGGCTAAATAACCAAGGCACTGCATCGGGGTAAACTGGGTTGTTTACAGCTAGCCTCGTGAGTGGGATTAACCCAGGACTCCATGTGCGTTCATGTAGTATTCAGTTTACAAAACAATTATAATAGAAATGTTTATGCAACACTGTATAATGTCTATGGCAGGCCCATAGTTTTGATTTAATTTAGACCTCAGTCATTCCTTTGTTGAACAACAAAGAGTTAAACGTATAAAGCATAATATCTTTATAAAGCATAATAAGTTTTTTTCCACAGAAAAACAAAACCTTTGGCAATTTTGTAAAAATGTGCCAGAGAAACTAGCTCTGCACCCTACGGATCATTCATTTGAGTCACAGCAGAGGTGGCTAGGTTTCACAGTGTGTCTGAAACTACTGATGGGTACATTACCATACTCACGTCCAAGAAAATGTCATTCTGTCTGACAGGAATAAAAATCTGAAACTCAATGAGGCACGGCAATTCACAAAATGATTTCAGAGATGATATTACCTTCGGCAGGCTGAGTCCCTCAATCAAGTTCAAATTTGAACCTTGTGGCAGGTTAAAAAAAAAACTAAAAAAAAAACATTGCAATACATTAATGCTCTGATCAGTAACCTATAAAACTCACTCACTTCAAGGTTGGCTCACATCACCTAATTAACCAATGTATGATAACACCCAGGAAATGTTGACTGACAAATAAAAAACCACCCAGAGGAATACATTAATTCCGATGGCGCCGTATTTGTGCATTCATAACATTATTCGGTCCATTTTAGTATTAGATCAAATATTGACACGAAGATTGAAAGATACTGTAACCTAATAAAAATGTCATGTTCAGTCAATATACTGTCTGAATCAAAGTAACGCAGTTAAATGATGACACTTAACATTTATCAGAAATTGCACAACTTATGTCATGTTGCCAACGCTTGGAGAGAATGTACAGACAAACTTTATACTGAACTATTACATAATGAACTTGGATGTGTTGATTCATTGGACAGAGACAATAGATTGGTTTTCCCTTGTGTACTGGTTGTCTGATGTGTTTGGCCGGGGGTGAGGCCGGCATTGCCGGACTTCCAAGTTTGGGAAATGAGCTTCGCTTGCCCCCAGAGGGAAAAGTGGCACGACTAACTGTGTACAAGTACATAGCCATCATAGAATGAAGATATTGTGAAGTTCACAGTATCTATTCTGTTTTTTAATATTGTTTTGTTGTTACAATGTATATTAGGTTTATTATTAACATATTATCAGACAATTTACTGACCTATAATCATTTTATTATTTTTATCTTGATCAGATACCATACATTTATTTTCACTTGCTCTTTTTCTGCCAAGAAAATAGCTTTTTTTTCTTATTTGTTATTAATTCAGTTTTTGGAAAATGACTCCATAAATCTTTAACTCTTGTTTTTTTTTTTATTTGCTTTGAAATACTCCCTACAGCAGCTAAACAAACTTTAAAGTTCAACTGTAAGCCTTGTCCAGTGAACTGGAACTGGTACATTTTATTAAGGGACACATAATCTACCCTCTTATATGAAACATTTAGTATTTGGCTCAGTGCATAGGAGTGGAGTCCACATTCTTTCAGAGGACAGGTGCAACTTGAGCTGGTATTTGCTGATCAACAAACAAAAGGAGTTGGATATAAAGATGGGTCACTTCAGTGTATAAACCTTCGCACACCCACAGGCCAATTGCACCCAATAAGAGGCAACTAATGCTGGGTATACTATAGAAGAGAGCTATGGTTTGGTGTGAGTTTTTTTCTTTTTTTCTTACTGTTGAGATATTTGGTTATCCAAGGACACTGTGATCTCATCCTATAAATTGTTTTTCTAAATAGCATGAAATCACAATCCACTCTGATTTCTGGCAGTACAGGGCCTGTTTTTGCTAGATGTTTATTCTTATGTTTGTAGTTCTACCGGGTTACCGTGTTTACCCAAAAATAAGTCACCCCACTCATTAGAAAAATGCACACACACACTGGATGCAAGTCACATCTAACTCTTAGCTAAATAGCACAAAAAAATGAATTTCAAGATGACACCATTACATTAAAATCACCAGAGGATTTGGCAAAAGCACCAGTATATAAATAACAACAAAAGGCATCTGACAATACTTATTGGGGTATCAGCAGTATCAGTTCCAGTGGTGTGCCGTAACAAAATGGACTGGGTTAGCAGAGTCGTCGCAACCCTCCCTCCCCCCCCCCCCACCCCCCGCCCCCCCGACCCCCCGACCCCCCGACCCCCCTCCTGACCCCCCTCCTTTTTTAAAGTGGCAGCTACCTGTAAGCCACAGATACCTTTTATAATTTGAATTCTGAAAATGCCGAGTATATCCTTTCCCTTCCCGTGTCAGCTCGGGGATCTGTGGTGTATATCTCCCTTTTTTAACAATCTCCAATTTTTCAGAGAAAGTTGTCCTTGAAAAAGGATTCATAACCAAATTGACTATGATGTCTCAGTTTTCTCACATTTTTTTATTTTAGTGTAAAATAAATTTCGAAATAATTAGATGTTGTAAAGGTATTTGTATTTATCAATGTATATTTATAAGCAATATCATGCGAAATCCAGCTATCCTCCTAACTGCAGTGCTAACCAAGGAATATTCATGTTTTGGGGTTGCTCACTAATAATTGGTCAACTGTCAGAGCTTTGACTTTCCCATTGGTTGCTAAATCAGGCCCTTCAAGTGAGGCAGAGAATACCCTGGGAGACTTATGGCCTGCCTCTGCTCACTCCTGATTGGTCGCCTGTCCAAAAAAAAGGACATTCTTCAACTCGCCTATTGGTTAAACTCACTCAAGCCCTTCAGCTGAAATGGAGAATACCCTCAACTGTTTTTTTTGTAGCGTCTGGTCGTTGTTTTAGACTTATGCGGGGGAAATGCAGATCTCTTATTGGCTGATCACATCCCCTTCAGGAAACCCCTAGACTCTTAAAAAACCTCTAGTAAACCCTTTAAGTCATCTTGGATAAAGACGTCAGACAAATGAACAAATAATAATTTGAGTAGTATGCTTCATAGTATAAGCAAGCACACTGTATGCAAGTGAGTGAGGCAACGTAATGTCATTTGACTGACGGTTTACTTGGCACTGTCTGGTCAGCAGAGAATACCTTGAAGATCCTGACGGCACGCCACTGGCACAGTTCAGTTACCAAACTGGAAAAGGTAAATTAATGGTCTTATAATTAGGGATGTGGCAGCAGCTGGTTTTATTCATGATTCCATTATTCAAAATGGTAACTTGCAAATGTTAAAACAGAAACTGGTACACAAGATGGCTGCAACAAAACAGTTTACGAATTACAAGGCCTTTCGAAATATTCTCGACATGTCCACCGAACCATAGAGCTCTAGTTTCCCAGAAGATCAACTCAGGCAAGAAAAATTGCCAGTGGCCCTCGAATCCAAGTAAATAAATTGGAATATATTGTCATCACAATGGCATTGCCAGCTGTAGACAGGATAGGAGGACTCCACCAAACTGTTCTGTTTACAGGTACTGATGTGAGCATTAGGAAGTATAAATCCTGTTACGACAACAGCAACCACACATTTTTGTAAATCGTGGAAATCAGAATTTGTTGCTTTTCAGAAATGTAACCTTTAGAGTTGTTCTTGAGTCAGAGTTCTGTCCAGGACAAGTTTAAATCCATTTAAAATGTTGCTTTAGGTGTCTCCATTTCTTAGTTATATTGTTTAGACTGTTGTGTTATTGGAGAACCTGCATGGTTCACCTGGACCTGTTTGGTTCACAAAGAATTATAACTTGGAATCACATTTCAACCCCTTACTTCAAACATTTCTACAGCACTGCTTAGCTTTTAAAACATAATCCATCAAACTAATAAAAGTGGCCTGGAGTTTAAACAGGATATACTGTATAATGGGTCTCAGTGATTAATCGGACTTTGCCCCACTTGTGAGAAAAATACTTTTAGATATGAGACCTTCCCTCACTGTTGGAAAATATAAATATCATGAGATCCTATATGTATCCTCTATACTGTGTCGTTTTGTTCAACAAATACCCTGGGACAGCTGTCCTGTACACTGTAATATACCAGTTGTTTGCAGGGACTTTTTTTTCTAATCACATATTTTAATTAATTATGAAAACTAAATTATAATTCAACAAGGCACATAGCATTTTTTTGTGTTACCCAAAGGCAATCTAAAGTAGTTATGCAAGTGTGTGCTGGTTACCCAGTATAGAAACCAAATAATTAACTGATAATGCCTCTATAAAGATCTGTGGTTGACCCATACAGTTCTCTGTGTTTTGTCTTTATCAGGAATGAAGCACAAATGCTGTCTGGCTCTGGAGTTGTGTTTAAATTAGTTTTTATTATTATTGACTGGCATGGTCCTGACTTCTTTTATACGGGTATTAGTAAAAATGCTGCTGGCAGCCCATAACTAAATGCTTCCTAAGCTTTCTTACCTTAGTACTTAAAAAATATTGCTGTAAAATAATATTTTGATTGTGAGCCCTGTATATAGCAGGATCTGTATTGTATTTTTGTTTTCATTTGCTGTTTTGTTATTAGTTTAAAAGAGAGCCAGGTGCTCTGCCTGAGACACACCGCCTGCTGTGCTTGACTACGGGGAATGGCAGCCAGGACTGTCTGGCTGAAAATTCCTAACCAGCAGATTGGTGTGTCCTGGGAGAGCGCCTTGCAATAAAGATAGACACTGACAAACCCTCTAATGAGCCAGAGCCTCCGCCTTGGGACAGAGTTTGCATTGTTTTGTGAGTACTTGTATTATGATAGAGGCAGTCAACAAGTGTATACCAGAGTCTCTCTTTTAGTTAAAAGACTAGGGTTTAGTTTAGGGGATTTGAATCCCAAAAAAGTATATTGAGGGGACCTCCCTTATAGTGGGGCAGCACTCAGCCGCTTGTTGGCAAACTTTTGTTTTGTAGTTGTGTTTTTCCCCACTGTTTTTTTTTGCCTTTTTCTATCTATTTTCATTTACACTTTGTTTGCCTGTGTTGCCACATCATTGTTGGTATAGCCATGTGGTCCACACTGGAGCAACCCAACACTAGGGATGCCATTGCTGGTACCCTAGTGGCAGCTACTGTTAACTGCAACCTGAGTTGCGAAACACTGCAAATACTTGTAAATAAACATGGGTGGCTGTGCACCATTTGCAACTGCAACATCCGGTGTCTCTCACTCTGTCAGTGCATATTCCCACACCCCGTTTACAATGATATATTAAAATAATGGCACATTCTTGACAATATATCAAAGAGGAACTTCACACTATTATCATACTAAACCAAATGAATACAACGAAAAATACACTAAGATACAGAAGTCAAATACCAGTACATCACTTTGCCAAGTAAGAGATGTCATATGAAGAAAGTTTACTCTTCCTTCAGCTGTTTCACAGACTCCACTTAGTACTAATCTTGAAAAACCTAACACAGTGCACTTAGAAAATACAGTCTCTCTCCCTAGTTAAACATCCTGGACTTCATCTAAAGTTTTATCTACTCAGAAAACTAATCTTCACATACACTTGATGCACCCTATAATTATCGCTTCTTTTTACAACCAAATCAGTAAATCTTAAGCAACCACTGTCCATATACAGACGTGCTCAAATTTTTTGTTGGTACCCTTAAAGCTATTTTATCATGTATACTTGCATGCCTTTGGTATGTCATAGAATAAAGCAAAGAAGCTGTGAAAAGAGATGAATTATTGCTTATTCTACAAAGATATTCTAAAATGGCCCGGACACATTTGTTGGTACCCCTTAGAAAAGATAATAAATAATTGGATTATAGTGATATTTCAAACTAATTAGTTTCTTTAATTAGTATCACACATGTCTCCAATCTTGTAATCAGTCATTCAGCCTATTTAAATGGAGAAAAGTAGTCACTGTGCTGTTTGGTATCATTGTGTGCACCACACTGAACATGGACCAGAGAAAGCAAAGGAGAGAGTTGTCTGAGGAGATCAGAAAGAATATAATAGACAAGCATGGTAAAGGTAAAGGCTACAAGACCATCTCCAAGCAGCTTGATGTTCCTGTGACAACAGTTGCAAATATTATTAAGAAGTTTAAGGTCCATGGAACTGTAGCCAACCTCCCTGGGCGCGGCCGCAAGAGGAAAATCGACCCCAGATTGAACAGAAGGATAGTGCAAATGGTAGAAAAAGAACCAAGGATAACTGCCAAAGAGATACAAGCTGAACTCCAAGGTGAAGGTACGTCAGTTTCTGATCGCACCATCCATCGCTTTCTGAGCGAAAGTGGGCTCCATGGAAGAAGACCCAGGAGGACTCCACTTTTGAAAGAAAAACATAAAAAAGCCAGACTGGAATTTGCTAAAATGCATATTGACAAGCCACAATCCTTCTGGGAGAATGTCCTTTGGACAGATGAGTCAAAACTGGAGCTTTTTGGCAAGTCACATCAGCTCTATGTTCACAGATGGAAAAATGAAGCTTTCAAAGAAAAGAACACCATACCTACAGTGAAACATGGAGGAGGCTCGGTTATGTTTTGGGGCTGCTTTGCTGCGCCTGGCACAGGGTGCCTTGAATCTGTGCAGGGCACAATGAAATCTCAAGACTATCAAGGCATTCCGGAGCGAAACATACTGCCCAGTGTCAGAAAGCTCTGTCTCAGTCGCAGGTCATGTGTCCTCCAACAGGATAATGACCCAAAACACACAGCTAAAAGCACCCAAGAATGGATAAGAACAAAACATTGGACTATTCTGAAGTGGCCTTCTATGAGTCCTGATCTGAATCCTATCGAACATCTATGGAAAGAGCTGAAACTTGCAGTCTGGAGAAGGCACCCATCAAACCTGAGACAGCTGGAGCAGTTTGCTCAGGAAGAGTGGGCCAAACTACCTGTTAACAGGTGCAGAAGTCTCATTGAGAGCTACAGAAAACGTTTGATTGCAGTGATTGCCTCTAAAGGATGTGCAACAAAATATTAGGTTAGCGGTCCCATCATTTTTGTCCATGCCATTTTCATTTGTTTTATTATTTACAATATTATGTTGAATAAAAAATCAAAAGCAAAGTCTGATTTCTATTAAATATGGAATAAACAATGGTGGATGCCAATTACTTTTGTCAGTTTCAAGTTATTTCAGAGAAAATTGTGCATTCTTCGTTTTTTGTGGAGGGGTACCAACAAATTTGAGCACGTCTGTAAAGCCATACAGCAATCATTGCCGAATCTGTCTCTTTAAGGTGTATAGCATATTTTCTGTATTTTTTCTACTCTGCTCCATTTTATTTGCAAGTGGAGCTCACCTCTTCAGGTTTACTAAGGGATGTAGTTATTGATGTAAATAACTAC
The DNA here is from genome assembly GCF_902713425.1 of Acipenser ruthenus. Classification (NCBI taxonomy): domain Eukaryota; kingdom Metazoa; phylum Chordata; class Actinopteri; order Acipenseriformes; family Acipenseridae; genus Acipenser; species Acipenser ruthenus. The sequence goes on along the minus strand of NC_081189.1, from coordinate 100,923,073 downwards.
AATCTTATGTAATTACTTCACAAGCACAACATGGAAATAAAAGGTAGGAAACAACATGAGTGACAGAAGTTTTCAAGTAAAATAAGATGGCAGTGGTGCCAATTATCTGTGTTTCTCTACTAAGAAATTGGGAAAGTATTACACTGTATCACTAGAATACAGTGGCAGCTGAGATGAATACTCTGAAGGCATCCATTTTGATCAGAAACCACAAACAGATTTTTCTTGCACCAGGTTTCTGGGAGAGAAACATTTGTTGGTAGGATACATAAAAGGTCTGCAAACAGGTTTTATTGACAGCACAATAAATTACCCTGATATAACTTCAATTCTGTTTGTCTTTTAAGTAAGCAAATACATCATTTTGTATTAGCTAATTTGATATTAACCAGTGGTTTAAAAAAAAAAGGTTTTTTTTTTTTATTATTTTTTAATATTAAAACGTTTTCATTACACAATGGAACTAGATTGAATTTGCTGGGACATCAAACTCATCAAACTCTAATTTAATAAGTGGACCAGCATTATCAAATTGTATTTTTTTTTGTGGTAATTTTATCACAATACCTAGAAAGTTGAAGTGATATATGCTATAGGGACCACTCCTGTCTAAGACAGTTCAGTTCACTCTTAATTATAGTAACTTTGAAAACCGCAGGTGAAATATGACTTTACCCTGTACAGTACTTTTGAAGTGCAAGCACAAATTCACAGAGATGAATAAAAAAGTTACTGTATAATACAATCAAGATATAAATGAACACTATCTTTTTAAAGCATTTTATAGTCCAAAACTAATAAGAAACTATACAGACACAAATTGACTGTCTGAGGTTTTCTGGAAAACTTTATTGGAAATGTTTTTCCATAATCAAAAAAGATGTGCTAATGAGTTTAAAGAGCTTTCAGTTTCAGGAAAATGCAGTTAAACTATTATCCATTGCACTGTCTTCCAAATAGGGGGATGCTGTAAAACATCTCTCACTCCATAGCCAACCGTTTTAAATGTATAAGGCACAGAGGCCTATAAACTTAGTTATTTCAATATCGCCTGTGAGCACCTAAAATGACATGTTACAAAATCACTGATACTGTGTATGACTATAGAGCACTATAAATACACTTCCTGTGTTTCAAGTAATAATGCCCTGCCTGAGCCTTATGTATGCAGTCTTTTTTTCCTTTTCCTTCTTATTTTGATGCAGTGTGAATTTCTATGCAGCACTATATGCTACCAGTACAAGCAATGTCTTACCTGTTGAGTAACCCCAATCGAGTGTCAATGTCAAAAGGATTTGCATGTCATTTACAACAGTGAAAATAATCACGAGAGGAAACATTTCAACATTTCTAAAATGTTGTACATGGAACAGAGGGGAATCAGAGGATATCCAGAATCTGTCAGTAAGAAACACCAGTCTGACAGCTGATAAAGTTTTGAAGAAAATAATGTCTTGATACTAAACAAAGTTCACTGTTTATAAAGCATGCCTGAACCACTCGAGCACTTTTTTACATTTTTTATTCCAACATAGAAGATACTATGTAGACTGTTCAAAACACTACATAAAGTTATATTAATGCTGCAGGCCTGAGGGTGAACTACAGTATTAGTGACTGTCAAGTTCCATCAGTTGGTATGGAAACGAATAATAACAGTAATGTTTTATTACTGTACAATCCAATATAAAGCAGGTGCAGGAGTTCACACCAAACTGTGATAATTAAAATAATAGTGTGGCCTTGAAAATGGCAGACCTTTAAAATGGCACGTTGTTTAAATTCCATGACAACGGAGGTGAAACAATTCTAAAAGGATGGCTAGAACATTTTTCTTTTTTGTTACAGAGTACAAAAGAATATTCCTGAAAAGATTTGTCATGTACATACTGATTTTCATATTATACTGGCCAGGCAAACTTAGAAATATATTAACAGCAACCAGACTAATTTAATTCTGTGCAATTTCTATGTTCACATGACACATGATTTGATTAACTATAAGAATCTTCATAAAAGCTGCATCCATTTGAATCGTTTTTGTTTTGCAGGTTTATTTCTTTCAAATGCTTAGATGCTTTAAACAACAACAGCTATAATAATAATAATAATAATAATAATAATAATAATAATAATAATAATAATAATAATAATAATAATAATACATTTTGCTAATTATGTAATGTTCAACTATTATTTCAATTCCTTGATGAGAAATAATTCTTTGGAGTAAAGCCAGTAATTGTTATCACTATGCAAGAAAGTTTAGGTTTTATCTGCTGTAAATGACAGTAATGTATGCCAATTTAATTCTATAAAGCTTTCTATCTTAAACAAACAACCATTACTTATGTAATCATAAATATGTCAGATCACATTTGCTTATTTGTGAACGATAAAATTATATATATATATATTAAATAATGCTCATTGTGAAGAATTAATCAATAAATCCATTTTCCAACAGGGTTTCATTTATTACTTTTCTTTTTTCAATTTTAACAAACTGCAGGTTTCATCTGCTTTGACCACAGGTATTTGTGTAGTTTCACACACTATAACTGTGAATGACCTCTTTCATATCATGACATGCTGAAAAACAGTATAACCCTCAATTATCCTGGAACTTATCAAACACAAATTATTTACATTTTGACGAAAGATAGTCAATATCATATTTACCACATCTCTTCGACTGTGTACAGTACCTGTTGTTTACTATTTCACTTGCTATGCAACATTTCAGTAAATCCTTCAGTTAAAGTGAAAGTCCACATCTATTGTAACTAGATGATGCAGTGTATCAATTGCCTACAGAACAAGTTAGTAGTCTGACCTTGATAATACATGCATTAACAATAACTAGTTTGGAAGATAAAGCAAATAGCTTGTCTCATCTTCATACAGTTAACAACGTGCATGTAATCTGTCTGATTCTTTAAATTTGAACCATATGCTCAGACATCACCTTTTGAAGGAACGGCACATTAATTACCACTTTTAAAAAATACAATACTTTAGTACTTGCTTACTAAGAACATGAATACATGACTCCTTTTAATTTAGATAAAAAACAAAAAGGAAGAAACATGACCTTACAAAGCAAGAAGTCATTTCAGTAAGAAGACACCATTAAGTTAAGAGCATTTTACCTGTGTGAAGTGTGCCTGTGATAAGCCTGAAGAGGTATTGGGCAAATTTGAATACTTCCCGCTTACAGCGTTTTCTACAGCCACTCATTTTAGAAGATATTCCTTGCAGATAAGACCTCTTTGGACAATTGTCTATGACAGAAAACTTACGCCTTAGTTCCCAGTGCAGTCTGCAGTCCAACTTGCCACGTTCAGAGTAGTCTTAAAAAAAAAAAAAAAAATCCTTGGCTTAATCTTAAGTGCCTGGTGTCTAAAAATATATTTTCTCAGGAAGTGCTGCAAAAAACAGAAGACTGCAATTGTACCAACATGTGGATCCTTGCTGAGGTCATTTAGTTCCTGTGTTGTAATTCACCTTGTCTCTCTGAGGTTGCACGCTTCTGTGTATGGGACCGGCTTCAGTAGCATTTCACTTAACAGAGCATCATCTGTAGATGTTGCAACCTCACAGACCATTGCCTTGGAGGCGGGGCTTGCTTGTCCCACTATACAAGCTGAGAAATGTGTCTTCTATGAATCAGCAATGGCAGCAGGCTATGAGGCTGTCAAATTGTAGTTTATTTTGCATTAAAATTGCAAGTGACTGACAGAAAGTGTTAATGGCATCAGATCCCAGTAGACAAGCATGCTGAACAGATACAATATATATATATATATAAACAAAATAAAACTCTAGGTAATACAATGAACAGTGTGAATTCATAAAAGAGGAAGATAAAAAAAAACACCCAAGGTCAAACCTGATAATGAGTGACAAGCATTTAACGCAATGCTTTTTCAAATCTCCACCTGCTGGAAATAGAAACAATCTCCTGACAATGTGAGAACCTGTGAACCATTGTGACAAATACCAATTACTTTGTATTCAAAATATAGTATAATTACAGTCATCTATCAAATATCATGTTCCAATTTTACAACATCCACCATTAACTACAATTATATGCACTACTCAAAGTCACTTATCTTTTGTGTCTTCTTTCAACATTTTTTTTGTGTCTACATTGTCCTTTGTTGTGACACCATTCATAAATTCCCTGGAGCCATCCAAACAATGTGTTGTTAAAAATAGAGCAGTCAGATATCAAATCAAAGTCATTTTTGGCTTGCTGTGATTTAATCAGATATACAGTTGTAATTTTGTTCAGTGTATGTGCTTGTTTTTGTTATACAGTACTTACAAACTGAATATAATCCTTGACCTCACTGAAAAATAACCTTCTAGGTAACAGTCTGGTTATCAGTAAGACTGGGGCCAGGGGACCTTTAACGAGCAACCTGGTGTGGGTAAACAGTACAACAGATGAACTAGTTTATTCCTTCACTTTATGTATCGTTTTCTGTTTCAGTCATCAAAACTGGAAAATGATTCACAAAGTCATTTTGAACTACAAGAAAAATAATAATTTGGGGGGTGAACGACTTTACTTAATCATTTCTTAGAAAATGATGTGCTTCTCAGTACCTACAGTAGTTCACCTTGCTTCTACCCAGTATCCTTGATTTAAATCCAGGCAGTTCGTATTGTCTGGACACCCCTGCCACAAAAAATATTAGCTAAGCATTTTCCAAAAAAAATAAATAAATAAAATATCTCATTACTGAAAATTGCATTAATCAATGATGTGTACCTCTGTTATTTCTCCTCCACTTCATAGTCTGGAAAGCGTACCGTGTGCTGTCAGCGGACCGCTTTTTTTCACACTGCAGACTCACCATGCAGCAACCTAAGAGCTACAGTGTCGGAGGACAACGCAGCTCTGGGCAGCTTACAGGCAAGCCCGCAGGCGCCCGGCCAGACCACAGGGGTCACTGGTGCGCGGTGAGCCGAGGACACCCTGGCCGACCAAAGCCCTCTCCACCCCCGGGCGGCGCTCGGCCAATTGTGCGCCGCCCCATGGAAGCTCCAGTCTACGGTCAGCAATAGAATAGCCTGGACTCGAACCGGCGACCTCCAGGCTATACAGTGCATCCTGCACTCCACTCAGAGTGCCTTTACCAGTTCTGCACAACTTTTTAGTGTTACAACATAATACTGGCAAAAGAGGCATGTTACTTTGGTAAAGGTGCTTTCTGTTCCATATCTTGATTATAGAATACAGGAAAAAAACACTTGAATCTGTTGATTTTTTTTTCGAAGCGTAACAGTTAATGTCCATGTGCATGTATGGGCAGTGCTATGTAAACGACCCCATTAGAGACCCTTTATGGGTCTCAATCTGCTGGCCACCTACTATTGCCATAACCCCAATTCAAGGGGCATATCCTGTTCAGAAGAAATTTTAATACAAAAATAAATATTTTGTGACCTACTGCTTTGTATTAGCCATGGGTAGGGGTCTACATAAATCGCGATTTCGCGGATTTCGCAGAAATCGTGAAATTGAGGGGTCACAGCGAAATTCACCTCTTAGGGGCCAATGCATACAAACAAGTACGGAGAGAAAAAAAAGAAACCTTGTTTAAATGAACTACTGCACAACGCAAGCAACGCAAACTACGTATCTTCCTTCTGTAGATAGCCCTTTTTTATTCCTTCGCAGTCCCGTGTGCATTGCACTCAAGCAAAAAACAAACAAACAAAAAACGTCCACAAGTAACATTTACAAAAAAAAATTCTCCAAGGCGCTTAATGTTCTTGTTTACTATTCAAATGACAAAGTTTTAATTAGCCTATCAGTGCGTCTTTACTGCTTTTCTGTGACCTGTACTGTGCAGTAGGGGGTGGGACAAAGTTGGTGCTGCATTGTTTTGAGGTTGCTAAAATCTACTTTTCAGCATTGGAGGTAAAATAGTAGAAATAGTCGACAAAAAAAGCAAAGTATACTTCGGCTGATGATCGTTTCAAGATATTTCCCAAAGAAACTGTACATGCAGACTGAGGTATTTATTTTACATATCTTAATGTGTCTGTGGTGAAAATATGATCGCTATTTAGTTTTAGAATCACACATTAAACAAAAGGCTACCATAGAGGCTGCTGAACAGAATGTAAAATAAACAGCTTTCAGAAACCAAACTGGAAAGTCAGCCCAGACAAGAAGTATTCCTGTCTGCAAGTTAAATCAGTACTAAAACGATCCAGCACAGCCACCTCGCTTCAACCTGCTGCTTACTTTTTCGTAGTTGGAATTGTAGACCCGAATAGCCACGTTCTCTATGTTTTGACTCGGTACTAATAAAATAAATTATTGGATGGGACAAATAACATGACAATGAATGTGCTGCATACATTGCTTTTATTAAAATATGCCAGATGCCCTTGTGTAACCGAGTTTTTTGGGCTGAAATACTGTCTACTGTTTATTTAATGTTTAAACAGGTCCGCGAAATCTTAATTTTATTCCGCAAAAATACCCGTGAAAATCGTGTATTGTGCTCACGTGCACTCAACACCGCAGCTTGTAAAATAAGGGATAACACACGACAGGGCATGCATTGTGTTGCATTAATATACAGCTGTAGTTGGGTTGGTTCAGCAGCCAACAAAGCCATATGCAACACAGCACACAAGCCCTGGGTGTTATGCTGCTTATAAAACAGATACAAAAAAAAAAAAAAAAGTTTTTTTTTTTTTTTTTTAAATGACAATTTTATTATATGTCCTTATGCTTTGGAGAAAAAATAATCCTTCAAACAAGGTTATATTTGTTGTAAACATTTAAACTGGAGGTTTTCAACGTTTCCATTTATTGTAATTAATTAAAATGAATGAAGCCCCCGTGCTGATCTCAATCACCTCCATAAACACAGCTGACAAAACCTGCAATGTTTGCCCTTGTTAGTGTCCAAGCATTTAAAAATGTCAATGATGTCTCTTACGGAAAAAACACATGTGATTCACATGTGAAACACATGTTATTACATGTGAAAAACACATTATTCACATGTGTTCACATGTGAACACATTAAAATGCCATAGAATCTCCTTAAATTCACATAATAAACACGTGTGAATATTTACTGATCACATGATTGTTAAATTCACAAAATAAATACATGTGTCTAATTAGTACCACATGTGAATATTTGATGATCACATTCATGTATGAAAGACTGGGAACAACATGTGGGAAACTTACAGCATATGAAAAACTGTTTAATTTACATGTTGTTTAATTTCACATGTGATGATTTCCATTTACACGAGAGTAGATGTTAAAACTTCATGCTGATTTGAACTCGGCTCTCGCCAAGATAAGCACTAACTAAGACGTAGCTTTACAGTAAACTAATGTGATCCATCTGTGTCTCCAACCATTTGTGTTTACTTCCATATGATGATGTAGATATCCTTCTGCCTGGTGTTGATGGCTGAAGTGTAATGCTGGCTCCAGGGATCAGCTTATTTGCCTCCCTAGCGTATCGGCACACACAACGGCTGCGATGCTGGCTCCGGGATCAACCACAGTGTGGTCTCCCCAGCGCATCAGCATGACAACTGTCTGGATTGAGCTAAGTAGGATACATCTCTGGGTCCTCAAGTGGGCGCCTTCCATCCTCTATGTTTCGTCGACTAGCCCATGACACCTCAAGAGGACTCGACGGTGATTCTGGCATCCCAGCATCACCCCCCTCCGAACCCCCACTCAGCTCAGCCCAGCTACTTACCTGTACATCAGCATTGCTTTCTTTCTATTGTGCTTGAGATCCTCAACCAGAATCTTTCCGTCTCAACCACAGCCAGTTGCTGCCTCCTCTCTGCTACTTCAGATAAGTTCTTCACTGTGCGACGCAACTCTTGGCAACTGATTCCGACGTCTCTGAGAAACCGGGTTGTAGAGTGTGCCACACAATCCTCAACAAACCCACCTCCACTGGGTAAACCCGGACTCTCCATCCTCGCTGTTCAGCGGCTAGTTGAGCATACCACAGTTTTTTCCTCTGATACGCCTCATCTACAGCATCCTCCCATGGCACTGTTAACTCTACCAGGTGAACAAGGCGTGCTGATCCAGGACCACAAGACAATATCTGTCGAAGGTTAGTGGTGGCAATCTCGGTGGAAAAATAAGCTGTTGACCAACATCTGCCAGCATTTTCCAGTCTCTAGCAGCATCCAGTTGTCCTGGGTGAGGCTTGGTTTTAACACCTATTCTTGGTGGTTGCTCTCCTGGGCGGAGGAATGTTGTCTTTTGTGTGCAATGTTTTGATGGAACTAGTGGCAACTTATTGGTCATGTTACGCTTGTCTTCCAATGCTAAGGCCAAACATCGCAGGACCCTGGTCATGGCGCCAAGTAAACCGTCCTTGGCTAAGAGCCACCTTACATCCTGTCAAAATGTGCCTTAATGTTGCAGGTGATGAACACAAAAGGCATGAGGGATCCTCTCCTACCCAGAGGTTTAGGTTCTGTGGTGATGGGAGAACATCATATGTTGACCTGATGAGGGAACTGATCCTGCTCTGTTACATTGACCATTGTCTTGCCAGCCAATCTTGCATTGTTCCACACTCTCCCATCTCATCCATTCTCCCTGCTTGGCCTGGGAAATGGCCTTTATGCACCTCATCCTCTCCTCCTGCTTTTGCACCTCGTTGACTACCAGCTTCCTCCGTTGAGCTGGGGCTGCCTTATGCCATGTAGGAGGAGCTGAACTGAGACCAAGACCCCCTCTTCCATGCTGAACTTCCCCATGATATTACCAATTCGAAGGGAAGCCTTTGCATCTTGCACAGCTTTCTTTGCCGCCCACTTAAACTCCTCAGTTAGAGCGGAGACTGGTAGCTGCAGTATTCCTTTACCATAAAGTCCCACTCTGCTGAGGCAGCGTGGAACTCCCAACCATTTCCTGATGTATGAACTGATTAAAGCTTCCAGCTTCTCTACTGTTGTCAAAGAAACCTCGTACACAGTCAGTGGCCACAGCAGCCTCGGCAGTAGACCAAACTATGCTCGTCAACCCTTCCACTGCTTGTTGTCTAACTTCTCCCACACGAACTGTGTCCTTTAGATCCCCGTCGTACCATCTCCCAAGACTTTTAACTGGCTTCTCAGACACTGTTGGTATTGCCTCGCCGTTTACCTTAAGCGGTCCATTTATTCAGTGTGTGTCAGGCGCATCAGGTCCAATTTATTTTCACACGCGCAGTTTATTTTAGACGCGCTGTTTTAAAGTATTTTTTACAGTAAAACAGGTTTAAAAGGCACTGCATATCAACAGGACACTCAGTACTGCATCTCCAGCCCCGCCCCACCCCTTATTCGCTATATCTTTCAGATATCTCTTAATAATATTACATACCGATAAATCATCTCTTGATCACTTGTTTTATCACCAAACTCCTCAATAATGCGATCCAAGTCGTTATTTTATTACTATAACATCTAAACAAATCTCTGCAAATGTCTGTGATGTTCTTTGGCCGCTGGATGCGGAAGCAGCTATCTTGTTTGTTTATGTCCGTGTTATCTATGTGGTGTCGAGTCTATCAGTATTCATGAGATACGCCCCTTTTTTTTCGGCTTCTCTCGGCTCCTACCAGTCTCACTTGGCCATTGAATGGTTTTCTCTGCTTTTTCCGGAGAAAAAACGACTAGAGACCTGTTTTTTGCATCTTTTTGATGATGTCGGACAGGGTCCGACATTGGACCGGAAAGGGAAAATTGCGATGTTGGACCAGGTCTGACATAGGACCGCAAAGGGTTAATGTAGAACATTTTATCTACTACTTTACCTTTACCTTTATAGAGATGCTCCTTGATTTAGTGGGCTTGAATTGCATTCGTGCCCATTCAATGTTATTGGTTAATTTGCCCAATAACTGATTAGTGCAGGCTACTGTTGTAGTCATGGTTGTCATGTCATCCATGTATGCTCGAATTGGTGGTAGTCGCATTCCAGAAGCCAAGCGCTCTCCTCCCACTACCCATTTTGATGCCCTAATGATTAACTCCATTGCCATGGTAAAAGCCAGTGGAGAAATGGTGCATCCTGCCATTATTCCAACTGCTAGGCATTGCCATGTAGTGCTGAATTCTGAAGTTGAAAAACTAAATTGCAAATCTCCAAAGTAGGCTTTCACTAAATTTGTTATTGTCATCGGTACTCTGAAAAAATCAAATGCTGCCCAAAGAAGTTCAGATGGCACTGAACCATATGCATTAGCCAAATCCAGGAATGTCACATGGAGCTCCTTCCTCTCCTTTTTAGCTGATTGAATTTGTTGCCAGATCACATTGATGTGTTCTAAGCATCCTGGGAAACCTGGAATGTCTGCTTTTTGTACTGAAGTGTCAATGAAGCAGTTCTTTAATAGGTAAATTGACAATCTCTGAGCAATAATGTTGAAGAAAATCTTGCCTTCTATGTTTAAACAAAAAAGTAGAAATCCAGGGGAAAAATAACAGTTAGCTAGTGATGTTAAATATTAAAATATTTCAGACATTTTAGAATTACATAAATCAAGCATATGTAAAATGTCTGAAATAACATTATTTAACATCACTAACGTTTTTTTTTTCTTCTGGATTTCTACTTTAAAACGGAATACCTGCAATTATAATACTTATGTAGGCTTTGTACAATATGTTGTGTAAAAAATAAATAAATTGATGTGATGTTTATGCTTTTAGTCTAGTGTCGACTCTAAAAAGTAAATAAAAAGTAAAATAAAAAAAATATGCATACATAAAAAGTATACTATTTTGACATGTACTCCTTTAATTCAGCTGGAGATATATTTTTAAGACGCCTATCTTATTTTGTGTTGCTGTTAAAAGTAGTTGAAATTATATTTAGTTTTCTATACTGTATTTACTGTAAAAACAATGGGGTACTTTAATTTTTAAATTTTAACAATAAAACTTTGGGCAACATAAGATATACAATTTTATTCTTAAAACATTACGTTTTATTTCTACAGATGATCTAAGATACATTTAAAAAAAAAAAAAGAAAGAAAGAATGGGTGGAAGCTGAATCTCAAGATGATGCCACTCGGGAAAGCCCACTGAGAAAGAAGATGAAGAGAGTAAAAAAGAGGCCAGCAAGGTTTTCCTCTGGCAAATCTGATGAGGAAAATGCAACAGTCAGGATCAGTGGTCCAGAACTTAAAAAGGTATCCATGAAAATAATTAGTACAATAGAACTTGTCTTTGATGAGGTTGTCTGATCTTTATATCAAGATAACTAGTATAGTGTAGGGTATAAGATTCAGTCAGTAATTATAAGTGACTGATGACATTTACCATTAAATATATATATAGATTTGAATGAGAGAGGAACTGATGACTCCAGCCCCCTACTTTCTGTATGTACATATCTTCATAGATTATTTTGCTCCGAAATTACAGTACTATACTAATGTTAAAATCTTTAGTAAATAATATGTGTATTTTAAGATGGGTTATTGTTCTGTTCTGTTCGGATTTTTTTTTTTTTTTTTAAGATAAGAGGTGTTGCTGTGCGTAAAGCGAATGCTGGTCTGTTTGATAAACTAGAAGCTAGAACCCCTGGAGAGGAATCTCTTGACCAAATGTTCAGAGACATGCTATTGGGGACAAAAAAAATCAACAATTGGATCGAGGGTTATATTCATGAAGTAAAAGGTAAATTAGCAAGCGCATTTGTGATCGGAAAGTGAATAGGCTACTAGCCTATACTAGATTCGTCAAATATGTTTAGATCTCTCAGTTTTAGTTAGAGAATGTTTAATTTAATTAATATTGATGTTGATATTATGCCTCTGTATTGTTTCACGTTTATTGGTTTGGTATAAGCATGTGTTAATTGTTTTCTAAATACAGTTAAGAGGCAGGAGAATGGATGTAGCGTTAGGGCTAAGGCGTTCCGGTCAATGAAAAAGAATGAGTCACCTTACCGGGTTCAGGTAACACCATATCCAAAAACCTAGGCTTGGTTTGTTTCTCCAAGCTTAGTTCTGTTCAGTTATTAATCTTCAGATAGCACCTGTAGAACTCCTCTTTTCCCTCTGGACACTTATCACTCTTCCTTAAATGTGCTTTACTTGCTCTTATCTGCTCCCTATTTTACTGCATTTAATCCTGTACTTTAGAGTTCTGTAATCTGTCACAAGTGTTATTTAATCTGTAGCATTTTGTATTTAATTATATCCTGATGCAACTATCACTGACACCTGTTATCTGCTTCGTTATTGAATCGTATTTTGTCATATACTTGTACTTGCTAGAACCAAAGTAATTGTATTTTATCTTGCTCTTAATTGTATTAATACTTGTACTGTGATTCTTGAAATGTATTTTTGTTTACGACTGTAAGTCGCCCTGGATAAGGGCGTCTGCTTAGAAATAAATAATAATAATAATAATAATAATAATAATAATAATCGGCAATGGCATAGCCCAGATTTGAACCGACGATCTCAGGCTATAGGATGCATCCTGCACTTAGCTGGATGCGCCACACGGGACTATTAAAATTCATTTTGAATTAAATTACTTTTGAATGGCTAGCTGTTGACTTTTGAGCAGCACTATCTTTTATATATTGTTGCCTGTACTTGTGCCTAATAAAAATTAATAATTAATTGTATATTGTCATGGCTATGAATCGTATATATTGTGGGAATGATGTTACAGCATCAGTGTACCAATCAAATTACATTTGTTTAATTTATTTTTATATATATATATATATATATATATATATATATATATATATATATATATATATATAATACCAATCACATCTACCTGAGTCAGTCACTAGTGTGTCTGCCAATGTGTGCCTGGTAAGTATATATGTAATGCTTATATTTGTGTGAAAATCCACATGTGAACACATTTAAAACAACAACATGTGAACAGTCACACAAGAAAGCCCAAAAACCTTGTGTGAAAATTCACGTGTTTTTTCCGTAAGGAGTATTTTTGTTGATAATGAAAAGGGTAAAAAATTCTCAACAGCCAATCAGGCTGCAGCATTTAAACATTCTGTTTTATAAATAAAGATTACAGCTGGAGATTCGTAGCTCTGACTGTGCTGGTACCTCATGGGTGTATTGTAACTTCACAGATTATTAATTCACACGGATTTGGCACTTTATATTAACTATAATAACTATAACAGGTGTTAATACAAGTAAATATGAAAATGTTCCTCTCATTGTGTTGTAAAAAAACATTTGCATAATATGATCTAGATAAAATGTTTTGAGCCAGCTGTAATCTGCTCTTTCTGTAAAGGATCCAGTTAGTATCGATCCTCCCACCTCCCTGCTAGTTGATTTACACCCGGTCAGTGAGGTCCATCAGAAATAATTAACAAGGTCTGGTGACCGCCTCCACTTTAAACTCATCTCAGATAATCATAGTGGGCTAGAGCCTCCAATATGCCCTTCAGCTTTCTCTGTGGATTCATTTCACGCAGCAGCCTTGGAAAGATTGTACTGCAGACAAGAAACCAGAACCTGTCGTCCTAACCCCCTGTCGTCTACTGAAATATTTAAAACCCAGGAACATGGTGATATCAGAGCATGTGTAACCTCAGGATCTGACCTGCCAGTGTTTGGCCAGAAGAATGATGCAACAGAAAATAAATAAATAAACAGGACATGTGACACTGTTCTGTGTAGAGAGAATGCCACATAATGCTGATTTCTTGTTATACAGTAGTTTCCGGTTAAGAGAACACCCTGGGAAGCAAGGGGTGTTCTCTTAGCCAAAATGTTCTCTAAGATGGAGTTGACCACCTGACACAATATGAATCAATCAATAAATAAATATATAATGTGATATCTTGTAACAATTGTAAGTCGCCCTGGATAAGGGCGTCTGCTAAGAAATAAATAATAATAATAATAATAATATTACTTGTCATGACGCACGTGCATCAACATATGAAATTAACAGAAAAAGCAATTGGTTAAGTGTGACAGGGAGAACCCTGTCACTGGTACATACGCGAATGTGTGCAGCTGAGATGCGTTGCTAGGCAACCAATAGAGCAGGTAGGCTAGCCCGGTGCTGAACTGATAGGGAAGTCCGGAATGGCTGGGGGGCGTTCCCGGGGAGGCTGCACGCAGCTCAAAAGGCGTCTGCGCCACAGCTCGAGGTGACTGCACCGCACTTTGTTTACATCCAGGAGGAGAGTCCACTCTGCAGGATAACTACTACCGTTGGGAGGCCGAGACTTCAGGAGCAACAGCAGTAGGTTAGTTTAGGGGATCTTGATCCCAAACAGTATAGAGAGGGGTTTTTCTTGTAGTGTGGTAGGTTCCTGGAGCAGGACATCTCTTTTAGTGAGACTAGCATTCACCTTGTGTGGCAAAATTTTATTTTGAGCTTTGTTTTGTTTTGTTTTCTTTTCTTTATTAAATCTGACACTAGGGCAGCACTTGTGCTGAATTAAATCTGCACACCTTTGCGGCGTGTCAACACTAGGGATGTAAATATTGTTTAATACAAAACCTGTTTAACCTATTTGATTTCTATTGGTTAACTGTTTAACTGTAGTTACCCATCACACCAAAATACCCTTTAAATAAATACCCTTTCCAAATATATTTAGTCTTTCACATGCATTGACATTTGTTTACTAAACATAAAAAGAGGCGGCTTAGAGCACAAATCCTCTTTAACTGCATCACGATTGTATCACATTGACGATATGTGTACCGATACACCTTTCTAAGTTTAGTAGTATCTCCTTCATAGTTAATCTCGATCCACTACAGGGGACACTGATTTCACATAAAAACAAAACACCATTTAAAAAAAGTACACGTTACCGTCCTATAAACTTAGTGTAGCAATCAACAATTCATTTTTCAAGATTCTTATGTATTAATGCTATGAATCATTTTTAAAATATTTTTTTTCCATTGCTTGAAATGACCACAGATAAACTGCAACTTTAACTGTGCCCACAACTACTGAATTAAAACATCTTCGTTTAAAAAAAAAGTGAATACCTGAGTACACAAACAGCAACGTGACTGGCTGGCAAGAAAGGACGAACAAAAATGTCACCGCCCGATCTCGAATTCTCCATGACATACAGCAGCCATTTTCAAAGAAGCATCAATAGCTTCCTGAGGAATTCAAAGAGAAGCTTTTAAAAAAAAAACTTTATAAAATTCAATGACAAATGTTTCTACTAGCCAAAAAAATAAATAAATAAATAATACTTTAGCCTAAATATATGTCATTGAATTTTATTACGTTTCTTTCGGTCCTTCTAAATGTAGCATTATTGACTGTTTATGAGTTACGGTTCATACATATTGCAGCATTACGTGGAAATGAAGGAGGCTCACACAGGATTTGCAGGTTTTCTAATTCACGGTTTATTAAGCCGGGACCCTACACTGGATAGATTAAGTGTGCTGCTTTACCAGCCAATGGTACAATTACAGCTGAGCCGACTGTGACGAAATAATAAAAATAAAATAAAAGTAAGTCCCAAAACACACTGTTGCGGCCATGTGCTACAGCCACTAAGTGCAGTCTCTGGTCCTTTCCAGTCCCGCTTCTCTTTTGCTCTTTCCCGTGGTTTCTTCTGCTCTCTTTCTCTTGCTCTCCCTGCAGCTCAGCAGCAGCAGTCCCCTACTTATTTCTGTGTCTAGGCCATGCCCCCTGTGAACCAGTCACCAACCCCAAGCAGACACGGCTTCCCGCTCTCGATCCCCTGAAGTTGCAAAATCTCGTCCTTTGATTCTGCCAACATTGTTGAAACTGGGGACTGGTGGCGATTCTCCCGTCTCTGACATCCCTGAACACCTGTTGGCCCTGGGCCAAGACCTTCCCGAATGCGGTTATAGCAGACCCAAGGTCATTTCAATATATTGTATTGAATAAAAATGTAGATGGTAGTTTGACAATTCAATTGCAATGGATTTCTTTGCAGATAACAGGCTCTATGTATAGCAGCAGTGTGGAGTAGTGGTTAGGGCTCTGGACTCTTGACCGAAAGGTCGTGGGTTCAATCCCCAGTGGGAGACACGGCTGCTGCACCCTTGAGCAAGGTACTTTACCTAGATTGCTCCAGTAAAAATCCAACTGTATAAATGGGTAATTGTATGTAAAAAATAATGTGACATCTGTATAATGTGATATCTTGTAACAACTGTAAAGTCGCCCTGGATAAGGGTATCTGCTGAGAAATTAATAATAATAATGTATCATTGATATTTCATAGGTTTTTGTGACTCCGTAGACCTACCCACGATGTATTAAAGTCATTTTCACTCCCGTAACTTAGTTTCATCCCTGCTGCGGTAGTTTACGTTTCAAACAACTTTCGTATGCATAGACAACTGAGATACGACGAAAAGTATTTACTTGCATAGCCTACTGTATGTACTGTACTTTTTTTCCTTTACACAACTAAAATATACATAGACTCAAACAGGTTTTCTGCAATATTGTTAAAGTAAAGCACTGAAAGCACAGGGAAGCACGGTTAGGGTACAGACGAGTACAAACATGGTAAACTGCAGAATTACCGTGCAAATGTACCATGGTAAACTTGTATACATTATTTTCGTAATGTTTTTTGGCCCTGCAAAGTCATAAATAATATTTCCTGTTTTTTTTTCCTTTCACTAACTAACAGGTCAATGTTGTCTTTGTGGAAATTTGATTTCCTTTTCTTTTTGGCCGGTGCCGTAGTTGCATCAAGGTCGTAGTCTGCAGAAGCCATGGCTCCATCCTATTATATTTGCCTACTACTTTTTCTGTTCACTATTATACCATTCATTTATGTTTGCCAGAAGGAAGACTTTCGGAGTTTCAAATCTAGTTATAATGAGATGCAAATTCTGATCTGTCCTGTATAATCAGCACTAATTTATGCTGTTTGTAAACTTGCGGTGATATTACAGTAGTTGTTCTTGAAAAAGAGTTGTTTAGTACATCACGCTCAAAAACTTTACGAAGGGCGGAGGCTACGAATTTGCAGTATTTATGAACACGTAAATAATATTTGTACATAGAGCCCAATATTTTTAAATACAGTATTTTGCAGAATTTTAATATGAATGGCAAGTATGTCCTTTCAAAGTAGACTAAAGTACAGCTTGTAGCAACTCTATGTTGTCTGTAAGTACCCAAATCTTTCTGACCCAAACAAGTTTACAGGTGATAGCATTACATAGAAACTATCAAATATAGTGTTTGGAGAGAAGATATTCTACATCTTCACCAAAAAAAAAAAAAAGAAATGCTAAAAACAATCCATAAAAGTAATATACCTGTGTGGGAGGGGTGGTAGGGTGTGGGAAGACACAAGACAGACACCAAGTTCAAAGACGAAACGCCGGCACAGGCGCCCAGATTTATTAAGGTGAGCTCAGTTGGCAGGTGTTTCAGTTATAGTTCGGGGCACTCTACCAACAATGGTATTGTGCCCATCTTCATACAACATACAGCGATATGTAATCCAAAAGCAAAAATAAGTGAAAAGGCGAAAGGAAAAAGGAAAACAAAATACTTTAAGGAAAAACTACAAAATAAAGTGTGCGTTTTTTTTCTGTGGCTCGTTGCTCCCTCTAGTGGTGGGAGCCCCGAGAAACAGGCACTGTTCTGTACCCTCTCGTATACTGTGGGATGGCTCAGTCCCGCTAAACTCACTAACTAAAAATTAGTAGGACAGTAAATAACCTGTGTGGCTTGCTTGCACCCCGGGTCTGTAAGCCTTGCGCTGGAATTGCCACCGTCTCTCCGAGTCGCTGCTCCAAAGCTTCTGATTTTCAGGATTCTGCCATGAAGTCACACTCCACTATGTTTCCTGTATGAGCCAGAGAGGATACAAAACAGTGCCTTTTTATTCATTCATTCACCCCGTGTAGTCCCACCCCCCCAGCCAATGACAGAACGTCAGCCGATTTCCTCACAGCTGAGTCCTGTCAACAAAACATTGCCTGACAGCGTGGGAATACACGGAGAGTACAAACCCCCTCCCCTCCCCTCTCAACCTG
This sequence comes from Acipenser ruthenus, assembly GCF_902713425.1. Taxonomy (NCBI): domain Eukaryota; kingdom Metazoa; phylum Chordata; class Actinopteri; order Acipenseriformes; family Acipenseridae; genus Acipenser; species Acipenser ruthenus. The sequence continues at coordinate 100,905,020 of NC_081189.1, read as the reverse complement.
TAATAAAAAAATTAAAAAAAAAAAATTGGAGAAATATTTAAAGGACTTAACTTTTTTTAATGTGCCAAACTACTTTCCAGATAGTCTGAATGATTAAAGGGCAGTGTCTTGTGTTTAGAAATCCAGGCCGCTGGATTACTGCCAAGTGCATCCGTTGTCTCCCATCCAAAACGCAACGGCATATTACATCAGGCCAAAGATCACCTATATGTATCCCATTTTCGTATAATTACCAACATTTCTTCACCCGCCAACAATACTTATCAGATAGTAAAATTAATTGACAGCCCACATATTTTATTTTTCTTCAGTTCAAGGTTCAACACCCACTGCTAGCATCCTTCAAGATGAGAATACAAGTGCTTGTGTAATGGCACTATCGGGGAAATAGGAGCCACGATGACCATACCACATTATAATGATACCTGTAACTGTATTATTATTTATTATTATTTATTTCTTAGCAGACGCCCTTATCCAGGGCGACTTACAATTGTTACAAGATATCACATTATACATTATGTAAATTGCTCCATCAGACCACCAGTTAGAGACCACCTACAATCCTGATACCAAGCACTCTACATCAGCTTGATAAACCACAGCAAGCGTGGAAATAGCCCAAGAGACTTTATGCTAACCCTGTTCTATTTCAGAATTGTATGTAGCAATGTCCCCCACCTGGGATTGAGCCCACAACCCTCCGGTCAAGAGTCCACTACTCCACACTACTGCTGCTGATCTAGACAGCATTCAGAACTGAGCAGACACATGGCAAATTACATTTAATAGAGAAAAGTGTAAGGTACTAAATGCAGGCAATAAAAATGTGCATTATAAATATCACATGGGAGAAAATGAAATTGAAGAAGGAATCTCTGAAAAAGTTTATGTTGACTCAGAAATGTCTTCATCTAGACAATGTGGGGAAGCTATAAAAAAGGCCAACAAGATGCTCGGATATATAGTGAAAAGTGTTGAATTTAAATCAAGGGAAGTAATGTTAAAACTTTACAATGCATTAGTAAGACCTCACCTAGAATATTGTGTTCAGTTCTGGTCACCTCGTTACAAAAAGGATATTGCTGCTCTAGAAAGAGTGCAAAGAAGAGTGACCAGAATTATCCCAGGTTTAAAAGGCATGTCATATGCAGACAGGCTAAAAATAATTGAATCTATTCAGTCTTGAACAAAGAAGACTATGCGGCGATCTGATTCAAGCATTCAAAATTCTAAAAGGTATTGACAATGTCGACCCAAGGGACTTTTTTTTTACCTGAAAAAAGAAATAAGGACCAGGGATCACAAATGGAGATTAGATAAAGGGGCATTTCGAACAGAAAATAGGAGGCACATTTTTTACACAGAGAATTGTGAGGGTCTGGAACCAACTCCCCAGTAATGTTGTTGAAGCTGACACCCTGAGATCCTTCAAGAAGCTGCTTCATGAGATTCTGGAATCAATAAGCTACTAACAACCAAATGAGTAAGATGGGCCGAATGGTCTCCTCTCGTTTGTAAACTTTCTTATGTTGTTAAGTTCTTGACAACTTATCCTTTTCCTTTTACTTGTATTAGTTAGGCTTTTACCCAGGGCAATAACCGCAATCCCTCCAGCCCATCCCCCAACTGAATACCTGCAGCCTTTTATTGCCTTGGCCTTCAGGTAACCCCGCTTCTCTGACTAAGCCATACTTTTGGTTGTAAAAAAAATAATATTAATATAACACAATCGTAATATATAACACTATAATCTGCAATCTCCGTTTATTTTTGTTAGGAATAAATTTATCCAGGTAGTTAGTTAATTCATTATATTTAAAAATTACCTGTGCAATATTGTCTTTACGCGCCGACATTGTCTGTTATCAGGGACATGTGCACCTCTCCCTGAGGATACACTGCTCCATAGCCAACAGCTACGTTTTTCTTTTAAACTAACCTGATGCATTTTTTCTTTTTACAGGAAGAACCCCGTCACTCGGATCCCAGATTCTGAACAGAGGTAAGAAATTACACTGTTGTTATTATTTACAATATCAGAAAAATAAACAATGTCTGTGCCGTTTTAACAAGGGAAGGAATGCGGATCCTTCGCACTGCCCTTTTTCTTACTTATTATATTGGTGAATCTCTCGTTTAACTTGCACCATTAAGATGTGCCTAACTCTGAGGTCATGAGCAAAACCAAATTAGATGGAACTTGTTCAGTATATACTGCACATTCCATATATTATATGGGAATTGGTTTAGCTGCTAGCTTTTTCTCGAAAAAAAAAAATATATATATACTGTATATATATACTGTATATATATATATATATAACAACACGCACCTTAACAGTCATTACTTTGAGTCATTTTTCTTTCTGCCTTTTTAGTAAAGGACTGTAATAATCTTCAATTTGATTCTCATCCCAGAGGAGCCTTTCACTCTATTTTTTCAAAGAGAATTGTTTATCATTTATGACAGAGTCTGGAGTAAAGCTGCCACTTGCAAGAAATATGACTTGAGTAATAAGTGTCAGGAAAATATCAGAGTCCCCGGGTGTGACTAGCTCCAGGAAAGGGCATTGCTGAAGGTTTTTTTCGGTGCTATGTACATGTAACAGACCTCTCATTCTATTTAACAAAATGTGATTATAACCCGTAGGCACACTTTTCCCTACTTTATGTTTCCAAGCTAAAGTGATTGTACTGTACCTAGTAATACAACTGTAGAAAGTATATTTTGTCACTATCTAACATTTAGACAGTTGAAATAGATTGGCCTTGATTTTCCACTTACCCTAATTAAGTTCAAAATTGATATAAGTTAAAAAGCACTGTTTAAGGGTCATGCAATATCAAAATAGGCTTCAATGTTACTTAATAGTAAATTACAGAAAGCCTGACTACAGCATCATTTTTTACCTTCATTTTATATGTTGTACTTCATCATTACAGCATAGTGGAAACGAGGACCCAATATCTTTGGAATCCTGATCGGTCATCATATTCTTATACAGCAGGGCATGTTTTCCATTAGTTTACTGTCAGTAACTTACAAAAAAAAAAAAAGAGAGAGAGAAATGAGAAACTAACAACTTGAGAGTTTATACAGTAAATAGCAGTACATCTGGATAATCTGGCCCAACATTGATTGATTGATTGATTCAAGTACCATATTCTTAGGTTGCCTGCTTTAGTCAACCATATTTCATTATTTCAATAGACGTGTTTGTACAAATAATAAACTCCCGTTCCTTGGCAGTTAAGCTTTCTTGTGTTGTTCATATTTAAGGTACGTATGGTCGCAGTTACATACAGCATTTTGAATTGTGTTTACTACGTACTTCGTTTATAAAGTACTGATTTCCATTGACCCTTGGAGTCAATTATAAGTGGAGTGCACATGTATAATACAAGAATGTAATATGCAACTTTTAATGCACGTTGCTGAAGACACGTGTGCTGTGTCCTGGTTGAAATTCATGCTCCTGGTTGATTCAACATCGAAATAGGTAAGTGGATTACAGTTAATTTGACAGTTAAAATTGTTGTTTGCTAAGGTAACCAGACTGCACTTAAAATTGTAATTAAGTTTTCCTAACTATGGTGGGCTGTGTTGAATTGTGAGGTTGATTAGAATATTGTGTTAAGTATATGTCTGTAGGCCTACAGGATAGAATAACTTGACCAACAGTGTCTTAGAACGCCAGCCGTTCTAAGCGCCAGCCTCGCCCTTGCTGTTATCTATCATCCATCAAAGAATAACTCAGCTTTTATTGCTGTTCTCGCAATTCCTCTCCCTAATCTGCACTTCAATTGACAAAATTCTACTCCTAGGTGATTTCAACATCCATGTCGATTTGCCGCCTTCCACTCTAGTGACCGACTTTGTCACGCTCCTGGACTGTCTTGGACTCTCTCAATCTGTCAACGTTCCCACTCACACCTGTGGACACACCCTGGATCTGCTCATCACCAGGGGTCTTGATATCTCCAATCCCTCAGTCTCAGATATCTCTCTCTGACCATTTCTTAATCACTGCCAATATTAATCTTTCCGCACCTTCAGCTGCTACTGATACTGTTATTTCCTTCTGTCCCAAAAATCTGCTAAATCCTATAATATTCTCAGAATGTGTCTCTTCTTATGGTACTCTCCCGTCTTTGGTCGATACTGCAGTGTACCTCTACACCCTTACTCAGATCATCGACACAGTTGCCCCGCTTACAACCAGAACAGTGAAGAAACATCACAACTCCTCAATAATGCTATCTAAGTCATTATTGCTATAACATCTCAAAAAGTTTTGGAAAATGTCTGTGATATTCTTCCGCATCCACATTCTATGGATGCGGAAGCAGCTATCTTGTTTGTTGCTCAGACCCGCCTCCTTTTTTTTCGGCTTCTTTCGGCTTCTACCGGTCTCACTCGGCCATTAAAAGGTTTTCTCAGCTTTTTCCAGAGAAAAAAATGACTAGAGACCTGTGCTTGACGTCTTTTTGATGATGTCAGACAATCGGACCAGAAAGGAATAACTGTAATGTCGGACCTGGTCCGTCAAAGGACCGTAAAGGGTTAAGCCTGATATCTGTTAGTAGCTGTTGTCTAAATTGCTATTTCAGGTTTTTCCATCCATCTTATTCGTATGATTCTGTATGACACACGCATCCACAATGTTTAGAATTCACATCCTAGCCTTGTATTTACTGTATTATGCCTGTACGTAATGTAATTGCATTTGTTTTTTACTGTTTTTTTTAATGTACTATGCCCTGTATTTCAATGCATTTTTGTATTTTAATGTATTATGCATTGTTCCTCACTATCTTGTAAAGTGCTTTGTGATGGTGGTCCACTATGAAAGGTGCAATATAAAATAAAGATTGATTGATTATGTAACAAGGTCATGAATTACTTGTGATTAAGCTTTCAAACAACAATGAATTGGATGGCATGGCCATAGACATTGGTTTCATTACATCTAAGCTGTTACTTATTTGTTATCAGCAAAAAATCTATTTGCATTTATTTTCAGATTTATTTAGAATTATCAGCCACACATTTTCAGTACAATTAAATCTAATTAAAAAATACAGCTGTGAAAGGATAACGTCAGGTTTCTGTAAGGCGGTGACCGTTTAACCCCCTTGGTGACCCCTGGGCTTCTGTGAGGAGGTGCCCATTTATCCCCTTTCTAACCCCTAAGCCCGAGTGACTTTTCCCTGCTCTGGGCTTTTCTATAGAGGGTGGCCTGGCAGTTACCCTGCTGACTGGAGCCGGTGGAAGCGCCTCTCCTTCCGACTCTGGAGACAGCAGCCCCTCCCCCTTTGCAGAGGCCCTTCCCCTTCCAGCTCTGGAGAAGACAACGGCTTCTACCCCTTTTGCACTAGAGGTGACATAGGCTCCTCCCCTTCCAGCTCTGGAGACAGCAGCAGACCATCCCCTTTTTGCACTGAAGATGGCAACGGCTCCTCCCCAACAGCTCTAGGGACAGCAGGGCTTCTCCCTCTGCTCGCCTCCGGCAACAGCCGCCCCTCCCTTTCTTCCTCTTTCTGGTTGGGCGTCAGGAATGAGACTCAGAGTCAGGGAAAGCTGCAGTTTAAAGCGCTGTTGCTCACGTTTATTAAATCAATAAACAAAACACTGGAACAAATTAAAACAGGCACAAGGACCAAAATAAACAAAACAATACTGACCACAAACTAATGTCAGGCTGGCCATTCGCCTTCACTCAGTGGCACCCACACTTCCTGACTCTGTATACATGTGGTCACTCCCGAATTAGCACCAATTACCTAACTAGGGAATGACCGCAATTGTATTAGCAGGCAGGGACAGTTTTTAACCCCATCCCTGCCAACCTTACATTCATAAGAACATAATAAAGGTTACAAACGAGAAGAGACCATTCGGCCCATCTTGCTCATTACACACACACTATTTACAGCAGCAGGGCTTCTGCCCTGCCACAACAGCATTGTGTTTTGGTACTTGGTTTGATTTACCAAGAACTGGGCTTTCCTTGGCAGTTTTAATGAAGGTTTGTAAATATCAGTAACGGCTTTATCTGTTTAAGGGGTAATCTGTTCAGAAAGTTGAGTAATTAAAGATACCACTTCCTGAAAGACAACCTGCTGAAATATAGTTTAAGTGTATACTTGTATTCATTTTATAATTTAATTTTTAGTACTATTTCCTTCACTTCATTCTTCACCCTTCATTTTATACATTTGACTTTTCTGTGACAATTTGCTGTGCCTAAAAGTAGAAAATCAAACTAGAGGTTTCTACTGTAGATACATTCTTTATGCCTTTCAAATATCATTTTACCAGCACGTTTATACAACATTTTAGTGGCATGTGTGTCTGGTATGGTCAGTGGGTTCGAGCAGGGGTTCTCAACCGTGGGTCCGCGGCCCCCAGGGGGCCTGGAGGAGGTTTCAAGGAGTCCTCCAAAAACAAACCAGAGAATGTGTTATTTCCCCTGCATGCTTATGACACGCTGAAACCTATTAGCTTCAGCATGTCATAAGCATGCACAAAAAATGAACGCATTCTCAGGTACAGAACACGTTCTTGGGTTATGGTGTAATAGAGCTATTTGAGCGGGAGCACGACAGGTTACAAAGCAGAGGAAAAATTGTTGGAAACACAATAAATACCAGACATGGATACATTTTTAATTCAACCATCAACATCAAAACTGCCAAAGATATTCTATGTGAATTGGCTACAAGTGGGACTGGGGTTTCCATTTCAACCATAGGTCGAGTACTGCATGGTAAATATATATATAATGTATATGGTAGCAGTGTGGAGTAGTGGTTAGGGCTCTGGACTCTTGACCGGAGGGTTGTGGGTTCAATCCCCAGTGGGGGACACTGCTGTTGTACCCTTGAGCAAGGTACTTTACCTAGATTGCTCCAGTAAAAACCCAACTGTATAAATGGGTAATTGTATGTAAAATAATGTGATATCTGTATAATGTGAAATAATGTATAATGTGATATCTTGTAACAATTGTAAGTCACCCTGGATAAGGGCGTCTGCTAAGAAATAAATAATGGTAGGCCGTGGAATTTGTATAGCTTGGGGAGGGGAGGTGGGGTTGGGGGCCCTCAGGAGCAAAATGATTGAGAACTCCTGGGTTAGAGTATTACAGTATATACTGTAAATGGATGATAATGTAGCAATCTAGCCAGCATAGATGGAGGGCTCCATTTCTGGCTTGTGTTTCACATGGATTTAGGATCCCTAAAATATGAAATTTGTATCTCCATAAGCTTTATTAATCCATATTAAGGAATCTTTGTCAGCTGAGCTAGGCTGACAAGGACACAGCTAGGACACTGACATACTCAACAAATCATAGCCAGTTACCAGTGGAGGAAGCTTGTCACAGAGGGTTCAATTGGATGACACTTTATAGGCATTGACAGTAATGCTCTAAAGCATTTTGCAATTGCAGCACCTGCTTTTTTTGGCTCACATTTTACTTCACACTGGATGGTCTGATTGATTGGTGAGACAGTTACAGATAAATACTTCTCAATGTACATGTAGGCCTAATGCTGTATAATGGAATGCAGTACCAAAGCCAAAAAGACTCCAATAATTATAAGCAACACATATTGGCTGCCAATCCAGCATCCACATTTCTAAGAACATATTTAAAGTATCCTGTTTATGGCAGTTAAATTTCAATGACGCTGTTTTGAGGTATATTAAGTCAAATCAAAAGAAGTGGTGGACAAAGCAATTTATGGGAATACACTACATGACATACCAAAAATAAAAAACTATGGGGCTGATGTAAGGATAGGCGTAGTGCAAACAATTACAGCTGCAAAATCCAAATTGCTTAGTGGCCAGGCAATTATTTTGCACTGCGGCCTATGTAAGCTTATGCAGCAATGCAAATTACTCAACACGCTCAATAATGAACTGTAATCATGATAATGAAGGTCGCAATGCGCGTCGCCTGTGCATTGTGCTGTTCAGCAGCTGCACTTACAGCCCAAAGGTGAGATGAGTTAGGAGTACAGAGAGCAGTAGGCACTGTATGAGATTTGTGGAGCATGAAAATCAAACCAAACAAAAAAAGATGTCAGAAGGTCAGCAAAGTCCTCTTGGTGAACAAAATTGAGTTATTTGGAAAAGCCTCTATAGTGGAAAAAAGTAAATGCTGTTGGTGTTACCAGGAGGACAGTCAACCAGGTGATGAAAAGGTAAAATTCAGCTATTAGGTCTAGGATGACTTGCAGAGTGAGACGACAATGCCTTACCACTGCATCCTCCGGCAAAGTAACCCCGGGTTTGAATATGCAGGGTCTTCTCCGTCTTGCCCTTGTCCTCCGAAGGTTTTACTGCCTGTCCTCAACAAGAGCCAGTCGTCGCTGCATCAGGAAGTGTACCACAGCAGGCATCATGAGGCCAATGACAGGTTTCTGAAGGTGTGTGCTTTTATACAGCTCTTAATTACTCGCTTCTACAGTGGTTTGCACCTTGTAACTTTTTGGAGGGTCAGCAATTGTCCAAGTGCAAGGCAAAATCCTTACATCTCATTAGAATGTTTGCACCTGCTTAGTTCCAGATTCCCGCCCAATTCCATGCTCTTCATTTCTTCATTTGAACACATTTCAATATCACATATCACATGGCTAATTTGATAGCGGGTGCAGAACGTCAGGTGAGCACCGTTCTTTTCATACGCCGCATTTTTTGTGGCTGCTAAAGTCCCACTTTACGGCTGCTAAACACGGTTTGTGTGTGCAAAACGCTGATTTTGGCCGCAATATGGGTGTTTTGCAAATCACTTACATCAGCCCCAAAGTATGTTAACCACCTTCACCGTTTTTTAATTTGCTCAACTGCATGTTTATGGGTTTCCTCTATTAAAACCCCATGCATAATGTAAAATGGAAATGTAATTATTCCTAAAATTACCTAATTACCAGCATGCCTTGCTTTTGACTTCAGACAGTCAAAGTAAATATCCTGCTGTTTGGCCGGCAAAATGACGTAGCACACTACGAATGATTCTCACTGAAATGCAAAACCTGTGTACTTTTAAATCACACTTAGTAGAGGCATGAGTTGTACTGAAAAGATGTAATTATTACCATATTTAATGTTTGCCCTATGGTAAATTTAGATTTAAAATAAAAATCGGGAAAATGCAATTTTTTTTACATAAAGCGAAAAACAAGGGGGATAAAATCGTTAGAAATAAAAACAGAAATCTGTCTCTAATCATGTGTGTATAGAGGACAAAACAATAATACATGGTCTCTGCTAAATACATACAGTATTATTAATAATAATAATAATAATAATAATAATAATAATAATAATAATAATAATAATAATAATAATAATAATATTGCAAGAAGGGATGCAGTGAAGTTTAGGAAGAATAATCAAATAATACAAACAAAATCCTAAGGCTGGAGTTTAAGAAAAATAAATAATAAAAGAGTTAATTTACCCAAGTACGTAACAGATCTTACAGAAATCTTTTTATTATTATTATTTTGCCATTAAGCTCCCTGACGTTACTTTATTTCTGAATTCACCTCAAATGCTGTAGCATTAACTACCATCTCCTTAGTTATTTTATACATTGACCAGTGAGCTGGTAAATCTACACATATACCGGTTATTTTATAGATTGACCTCTGATCACACTACCGACAGAAAGGAGACAATGCTTTATACTACTGATAGTTTTTAAAGCAGGTTTAATACATTGTGTAACTGTCCCCATGATTCTCTTTGGTAACCCTAGCAAACACGTAAACAATAAAACATAATGTACTACAGCAGGGGTTTTCAACCTTTTTTTGAAACTGTACCCCTTCTGTCTTTCAGTTTTCAGCTTAGGTACCCCTTTACAATTTTCACTTGACTGAATTTTCACTTGACTGCATGGTACCATAGTTGCGATAAAAAGGCAGAATATTCTTTGGACGCACAGAATTAAAAGACAGTATTTGTGAATCCAGGCCTGGCGGCAGCATGAACGCTATGGGGGGGCATCCACTTATTTAGGTCGGGCTCATTTTGGAAAAGACAAATCAATGAGCATGTATTCTCTACTGTTTTACTTCACTGTGATGACAATAAACAAACAAACAAACAAACAAACAAATAAATAAATCCTATGACAGCGCAATATTATGAACTATACACACAGCACGAATTACCACAGCTCTAACCGTAAGAGTTTTTATTTTCTTTCTTTTAAATTATTATTATTACCGCATTAGCAACAACGGGGTGTCAACAATACTTGAAACGAATACAGTCATACAGTGAGCAGGCCCTGTATAGAGATTGCAATAAACAGATTCCCACACACACCAAATGACTGTAATGTAACAAATGCACATATAATGCTTACTTTCAACTGACTATTTAATATTGAACATAAAAAGCATATGCTCTTGTAAACAATTTGAAGATGGCCTTACGAAGGGGTTTCTAAACACCAGAAGCAACAAGACATTTTTATTATGCTTAGCTTTAATTTGATTTATGATTTCTCATAGATTTTTTATTTAAGCGATAGTGCCCGTCGATGACGGCTGTACCGTGTGATAGTTCTTGACTTTTGTGACGGCGACAGGTTATGCGTCTTGAGTCGAAAGCGAGGGCACTAACGAAAATCAAGAACTATCACACGGTAGAGCCACCATCGAGAGGGCACTATCGGAATTAGTTTTCCGAAAAATATCGGGCATTTTATTAGATGTGAAAGCACTGCAGAACCCCTAAAGTGCCCCTCCATAAATACATGTGGGCCCCCTTGGTGCCCCCCTGTGTGCTATACTCTAGAATCACCACTGTCTGAGATGTAGGTCCTATATTTCATTTTACACACATAAATGTGTCCTTACGCTGAGGGAGAGCAATTCTGTCTCCTATATTGTGCTTGCCACAAATACATGCTTCTTCAGGCTGATGGGTAGATGTTGCCCGCGGTGCGTTACTTGTTCAGTGTTGTTGCCCATGGGCCAACAAATGATGTACAGTAATTTCATATGATATCGCATCGCAGGGTGGGGTGGGATGGAGTGGGGATGGGGGGGTCGTTTCAGCCTGAAAGGCAGGCCCAGCAAAAAAAGTTTGAGAACCCCTGTTCTAGATTATAAAATCTTACAGAATTTGTGGTAAGGAATGTCAATTTCACATTACATTGCAATTGGATGGGTGATTCTTAAGTTAGATAAAACGTAGGGATGACAAGAACAGGCCTATCACTAATCTATGCATACCCGCTGAAGAAAAAAAATATGGTGAATCAAAAAGACAGAACATTGAATAAAGAAACAAAAGCTCAAGCCTTTGAGGACTTCACTAAACTAAAATAATCATTCTACTTTACAGGTGAATTGAAGATAGCCCGGTGGATAAGACAAGATGGAAGGTCCTTCATCCACAACATTCACCCTCAATTCACCAGTCGTAATGCACAAGTACATTATTAATATTTAATTATAGTACCCATTTCATTTTTTAACTTCTTACCTTTCTGGTGTTTTTATATCCAGTGTGGACATTTAAATTATTCTGTCCTTCATTGATGTCAGTTTCTGGGTGGACTCAGGACTGTAACTATAGTGTTGTTTGTTTGAATGTATGCTAATTGCAAGCCTCAAAGTCACCCATTAAGACAAAGTTTTAGCCCCAAACAGACTAGGAATTAAGTAGACCATGGCTGCAATATTAATACTCTAAATGTAGCATGTTGACTATGGTTTAACTGTGCATTATTTAAGATGTATTGTATAAATACATATCACAGGCTTGGGAGAACACGTATTGTGGGTATTTATTTATTTTTTTTAAATTTCATTTTAATTTAATAGTCGCCAATTAATTCGACCCCGTTTTTCTCCCAGTTTGAAATGTCTAATTGTATTTTAGGCTCAGCTCACCAACTTCCCCTGCGCTGACTCGCAAGCAGTGAAGACAAACACACGCTGTCCTCTGAAGCGTGTGCCGTCAGCCGACCGCTTCTTTTCACTCTGCAGGCCCGCCATGCAGCCAACCCAGAGCTACAGCGTCGGAGGACAACGCAGCTCTGGGCAGCTTACAGGCAAGCCCACAGGTGAACGGCCAGTCCACAGTGGTCACTGGTGCGTGGTGAGCCAAGGACACCCTGGCCGACCTAAGCCCTCCATCCGTGCGGCGCTCAGCCAATTGTGCACCACCCCCTTGGAACCCATCCACGGTCGGCAGTGGAATAGCCTGTACTTGAACCGGCGACCTCAGGCTATAGGGCGTATCTTGTACTCCACATGGAGCGCCTTTACCGGATGCGCCACTCAGGAGCCCCGTGGGTATTATTTATTTAATACTGTATACCGGAAATGTTTTTGTTTTTTGTTTTTATTCAGAATGTATCTTTTTTGCAAAAAGCTTTTTGAATGTACATATTAGTCAGAGTGAATACATAAGTAACTTAGTTTAATATGAAACCTATGAGAAACATAATGATTAGGGTGATGAACATAATGTGCAATGCCCCCCTTAACAATATTAGAAAGATGTTATAGCCAAGAAAAGATGCATGAATACTATGATAATATTCATGGAAACTATCTTCATTTAAACCTTATCAGTTGATAAATTTGTTAAACTTGCTCACTAAATCTTGCCCGTACCATTTGGTGTACAGATTGTATCCCTCAAAGACTGCAGTGCTATCCAGCTGCAAGGAGATTCTGCCTTGTACCAGCTTTCAGCATCAGAAAGCAGTCACCCCACATTAATGCAACAGAAAGGAGAGAATATCGGACACATTTCATCTTGTGTAGCATGCATGGATCATTGAGTACTGTTATTGCATCAATTTGAAATACATCTTACATGTATACCTTATGTTTTATGTCTACATTTAAATGCTTTTTATTTTTTAATAAAATTGATTCTCATGGTTGGGTTCATTTTGTATCAGTATGTTATTTCATCTGTAGCACCTATATAGAAAATAAATCTGCTGAGCTGTGAGAGTTGCTAAAAAGGTTTCTGGGCACATTTCTTACATGCTTAACAAAATGTACACAGTAACTATCATTCATCACTGAACCCATTTCTTATGTCTAGAGCACTTTGGTCAATATTGTGCTATTGATATAATAGGCTATATATGAGCCAGGTGATCACAAAATCAACTAAAGGTTTGTGACCTGATGAAGATACCGGCGGTGTCGAAATGCATTGTTTGACGTTCTTCTTAACATTAATAAAAGCTGATTTTAATGGACTACCTCTTGCTTCACCTCTCTTGTTCGCAATCTTAAAGGATCTACAAGAGTGTGCTAATATACCTGTTTCTTGTGTGGACAAACGAGAACATATCAATTAGTTACATCAGAGACGTTCATATATATCTATATATATCTATATCTATCTATATATATATATCTATATATATATATAGTGTGAGTGAATGCAAAATTCTCTATGATGACGGAATTGCACTATTTTGATAGATATTGTTTACCATATGAAATTTTGAGCAATACGTTTTTAATACATGTTATGATGCTCTCCCGATAGAATCGCCACCGCAATTAAACACCTTTATTGAAGCTGCTCACACTCACTTTACTTGTTGATTTAAAATCAATTCATTGAGGCTTCAAATTTGGTATGATGTACATTTACCACATTGATGTATTTTGTAAAGTATACTAGTTTAATCGTTTAGTACATTTTGTGTCTTATTAAATGTACAGAAATGTCCATCCCTAATTTATATCTCCAGATTCTATTACTGGAAGAAAATTGGTCCCTGGCTACTTACATTTCAGCCATGTGAGAATGGCTGGAATGGTGGAACCTGGGGCCTTCATTAGTTGACCACGTTTATTTAACTTGTATCAGTGTTACCAAAGCCTATTCAAGGTGATGTGTGTAAAGCCCTCCTCACGTTGGATGTGTGACGAGAAAAGCAGGCAGGTTAAGCAAATTTCCTTCGCTCCAGGGTTTACCCCAAACCTGACAATAATTTACCCCTTGTCCATTGCCGAATCCACATGAACGACATACACTATGTTTCCTAACCGATGGATTTCAAGCCACTGGGGTGAGTGAACCAAATAAATGGTAACTTGATTCTATCATTATTCACTTTCTTAGCATGCATCTGGTCTGAGGAGGGCTTTCAGTTAAGTCAAAGACTGTTTCTTAAAAAAGAGCAGAGTGCCAGTAGTTTGTGTTTAAACTCTAGCAATGATTATTTTTGTAATCTTGTACTCTGTAATTTAAGTCATTAAAACACATTTACCCGAAAATGAGACACTAAATCTCATTGGCAAGATCATTCACAAGGGAATGCAGCAGTTTCACCATCTGTATTAATTTCAGGAGATTGTAAAAGGGAAAATGTATCCATTTTGTTATGTGGCAAAACGAAGGTCATCCTATCTGGCATTTTTCAATGTCATTCTGTCTAATCCTCTATTGTACCTATTGAGATAACAATATCCCTTTTTCAGTTTTCCACAGACCGCAGTTTTGCCAGAGCCTAAATGGATTTAGAGCAAACAATTGACATTATACTATTAAGCTGTTGGCAAAATATTCAGCAATGACATTGCAATTATCCAATCACATTATTTTTACTTTAAGAGGCTTTGGGCATATTTTTTTTCAGATCCAGAAATGTAACATCCTATTAAAGTAAAACAACATTAATACAGTAATATTCTAATGCATTTTCAAAGAATGGAAAACATCCACAAGAATTGAGTCTCTCTATTACAGTATGTCAGGGAAAGAAAATAAACTCAACGCATCAGGTTCCCATACTATCCCTTTGAGCACATCATCTAATGTGATTGTTTTACATCCCTTACAGCTTGTATGAAGTGATCAATACAGGTAACATCATTCAAATACCTTTTCTTGAATGTATTTATTTACAAAGAAAGAAGAATAAAGTTCCCTATCCAATAAAATATACAGTCTTCTCTCTTACTGAACCCTTGCAGTCAGAACTGACCAATAATCCAGATCACGCTATCATAATGAAATGCATGCTCATTGCAGCTGTAAAAACTGAATTTCCACATGGGCGAATTTAAATATTATTAAAAACAGGGACCGGCACATATACAGTACATGTACTGTATAATACAGCGCAGTATAGTAAAGTATTGTTTTTAATAATAATAATTTCCAGCTAGTGTTATCAGTTCATATTGATATAAAAAGTTAAATTCAGTTAAAAACAATTTACTTTCTCAACAACTTTAATGCTTTCATTACATTCTTTGCTACATGAGCTGGTGCCAAATCTTTCAGAAAAAAATGATAAATGTTCTCTGAAATGTAAAAAGAAGTTTCAGGCAATATTTGAGACAAAGGTAAGATGATTCAATACTCAGGAAAGCTCATTCAGGAAAAGTATACTAACTTGAGAAAATCTCATTACAAAAGTTGAAAAGTGCCAGAAGTGTTAATATACTGTAGGAAGCAATATTGCAAATAATTGCAACATCTAAGACTTTATCAGTGATGCAGTTAAGGTTTTAAATAGCAGGGGTGAACTTTTGTGGGGGGCTGGTGAACCTTTGTGGGGGGCTGGAGATCTGAAAAGGTCTTTGTGAAGCTCTGCAAGTCCAAGGCAACCTTCTGTAATTGTTGTTGTTCAATCCATGGTGCAAGTTACTGTTTTTGCAATTGTAAACACAAAATACGGGCAGGCAATTCACCATAAAACATTCAAGATATACTTAGGGCTTCTGTTTTCTGGTTTTATTAATTGTATTTTTCGAGATGAGCACTTGCTTCCTCTGAAACGTGCGGTCAGCCGTCCTCCAGGCGCCCAGCCAGCCACTGGGGTCACTGGTGTGCAACGAGCTAAGGACTCCCCAGCCGACCTAACCCCTACGCCGCCTGGGTAGCGATTGGCCAATTGCGCGCCGCGCCCTGGGAACTCCCGTCCACGGTCGGCAGTGGCATAGCTTGGATTCGAGCCAGCGATCTCCAAGCTATAGCGCACATCCTGCACTCCAGGCGGAGTACCTTCACCGGATGCGCCACTAGAGAGCCCCTCACATCCTATTGTTGACATTTGCATTGTATTGCAAAGCAAATCTCCTCTGCTTAATACACAGCACGTTTTTTTTTTCGACTAACCTACAATTTCACTTAGCTGTACTCTAGTCCCCCTCCGCTTCTTCAGTTCTGTGTATAATGTATATGCATCAGCATCGCCAAAATGAGAGAGAACCCGTACTGTAACAACAAAACTGATCTGAACTGTAACAACCAACAATCTTATTTTTTTCTTACACTTCATTCAAATAAAATATAAATTTTAAACACTGATCTCACAGCAACTTTTTCCAGTGACTATAATCTTTGCTCACATTTCACTGAGCCCACTGCTCTTCTGCTACGCACAGCTGCTCACTGTACCCTCTAGTAGTTTCATGTCAAGTCAGCGGTGAAGTTCTTGCTGGGGTGGCTACTCTGAGTTTCTGCACAGGTGGGTATTTGGGTCCAGGGGACTCGTGTACAGATTGTGTACCATAGCTACCAGTATAATAAAAAGACAAGGTGCAGTGCATGGGATACTGAATTGCAATTTATTTTTATAAGCACAGTAACTGATAATGGAGCTAGCCAGTTGAATCTGCCTAATCTCCAGCAACCAATCAATGAACAGCTCATTTGCTTGTCTTCGCCACAGAGACAGAAGACAGGTAAGAAGAGTTTGTTTTTCCAGTTACAGTTCATGAATATAGCTGGGGATTGTATGAAAATAGTCATGGATTACATCCTGACTTGATGGCTGTCTAAAGAGGGTCAATGTATGGCCTTGATTCTCAGAGATGTTCTTGCAATTCCAAAGAAAGTTTGTTGACTTGATTAGATGCATTTCCTTGAAAATCAAGCCTTTAGTGTTATGACAAATGTATGGTTTAATTTTGTTGACAGCTTCAGCACAGACCATTAGAGTTCCCTTCCATCAGGTATTACAGTATTCCTGGATCTTTTAATTGGACATCGTTCCCAACAGCTATGTCAAATCAGGTGCAATTGGAGCATTAATGCATCTGTAAACTTGTTTTCCAGCTGGATTCTTAGCAAATGCCAATTCAGTCTCTGTAGCATTGAACAAAGTTGCTTGTTGAAATTGCATTTGAATCCGTACAAAGACATTCTATTATAGATTATGTGTAGTTCAATAAGCAGTACCTCCCTGTGGCCTTAGATACAACAATGACTGTAAAACCATCTGTTTGCTTCTGGAGTCCTATCCCTCATTATGCATGAGGGACATCTTGACTTGCAAGTCATTTTTGATATTGTTTTGTAGATTTCTGTTTTAAGCTTTGTTGGGCCTATTTTCATAAGCATCTATTTGTTATGTAATGGAAGAAATGTCAGGCAAGAAACAGTGGCAAAACCCCAATTCCGACAGTATGAGGAATGTTATGCAAATAAAGTGGGTAGCTAATGAACATACTCCCCGTGCAAAAATCAAAAGGGTTGATGTGGTCGGATTGAATATTTTCCATCTAAAATGGTTCCACCTGTTTCAAAGCCCTAAGGAGATGGGAACATATTTCAAACAGGTTCCGTGCTAAAATAAATTCCAGTATCGTTGTATCGTTTGGACCTTACAGAAGAGAAAGTGCTACTGTGGGAAGTATTAACAAGTAAATAAATGTACAATACCCAATCAAGAGTAACTAGCTGATATGTGTAATGGTTTTAATTAATCAGCACTCATAATTATTAATTACTTCCAAACAAGCTCAAGATCCGGAAAATGTCGAACAATAACAACATAACACGGTTATATAGTCTATACATTTTATCAAAGTGAGTAATTACCATTTGAGAAATATAGCCAACTTAGACCAATTATTTCCGTATCTGATGTGGAGAGACAAATGCATGCCTTTGTTTCATCTAGAATTGATTATTGTAATGCACTTTTTTTCTGGTGTCCCAAAACATGTGGTATCCCGCTTGCAGCTTGTTCAGAATTCCGGCGCTAGAATTCTAAAACCAGGAAAAGTGAACATATTAACCCTGTTCTGGCCTCTTTAAACTGGCTCCCTCTGCAGTACAGAATTGATTTTAAGATGTTGCTGTTACAAGGCCCTGAATGGATTAGCACCTAGTTATTTGCAGGAGTTACTGGCCCCCTATCTTCCAAACCACACTCTGAGATCACAGGATGCGGGGCTGCTGGTTATTCCTAGGGTCAACAAGAGCAACACAGGAGGTAGGGCTTTTTCTTGTAGAGCTCCTAAATTATGGAATGCTCTGCCTTTGTTTGTCAGGGAAGCTGGGACTGTTACAGTTTTCAAGTCAAGACTAAAAACACACTTTTATAAAATGGCTTTCTCATCTTAGTGGCTTTTAATGTAACTTTAAAATTGCTGCTTTTGTATTATGTGTATACTGTTTAAATCTGTATTTAAATGGCCTGAGTGTGGCAGTCGTATGTGTGACATGCAAATATATTTTGGTTGTTCTATTTTTCTGCTATGTACTGTGCAGTGCTTTGCAATACTTTTACATAAAAAGCACTATATAAATGCAATAACTCAATAAAATAATATTCAGGTAATACTTCAGCTTCAGTGTGACATGTCAATTATAAGTAAAAGTGAGCATTCATCAACATTTTACATTTGAATTTCTAAATTAATAATATAATGAAAAAAAAATCTATCTATCTATCTATCTATCTATATATATATATATATCAGGAAAATAATGATCAAAATACTAACTCAGTAAATTCTAATTAACAGGATACTACAAAATCATAATGTTGTTAGCACTCTTTTCTGTGTGTGTGTGTATATATATATACATATATATATATATATATATATATATATACAGTATATATATATGTATATATATATGTGTGTGTGTGTGTGTGTATATATATATATATATATATATATATATATATATATATATATATATATTATACACACAGAGAATACTCATTTTTTGTCTTGCAATGTATGCAGCTACTCGTTTAGGCTGTTGTCTGCTGCTCTTTCCTTTCTCTGACTTTGCTTGCTAGATGTTGATAGCAGTGTCCTTTTTTTCCCCCGACTTATTTGTTGCTTGATGTTGAAAGCATCATTGCAGTTCAAGATGATACACCTGCTCTTCCCTTTCTCTGACTGACTGTATAATTCACTGGAACAAAGACCAGCTTCTCACTCTATTAGAATTATTCATTTTTGCCACAATCGACCTTGAGAACCAGGTGCATCCATGTTTGCTATCTGATTCAGTAGCGTATTCCAAGCTTCAGGAATTCGGGAGGGCCTGTCTTCCCCCAATACTTATCAGGTTACTATGGTGACCAGGGGCCTATTTCTTTCCAAGCTACACTTACACATTTCTCGCTTTCTTTTCTTGTGCTACATCATTAAAGCAAAGTTTAACCCTTTAAATACTCTTATGGTCCTACACTACGAGTATACTGAATGGATTAAGCTACGATATTGTATTTATGTGACAAACCTAAAGATGATTGCCAGTATCACTCGCAGCCTTGTCATTCTTTGCCACCATTTGTTTATATGATATCCTAACATACACTCAAGTGTTATTAATTTTCATAAAGTGCAAACGGGTTCATGAAACTATAATGGAATTAATACATTATTATTATTATTATTATTATTATTATTATTATTATTATTACTGTATTCCTTCGAATTTAAGACGCAGCCCAGATTTGAGGAAAAAATAAAACATTATTGCTTGGCATGTTGAAAAATACGGGGGTCTGATCAGCATTTCCGATCTATCCAAGGTGGTACTGTTTGTTACAAACGCTGAAATTGTAAAAGCTTCTCTTTGAATTCCTCAGGAAGCTAATGACACTTCTTTGAAAATACCTGCCTGTATGTCATGGATGATTAGAGAGCGGGCAGTGACGTTTTGGTTTGTCTTTTCTCAGCAGTCAGTCACGTTGATGTTTGTGTACTCGGGTAGTCACGTCTTTTGTTAGTGATTTTAATTCACACATCGCTACTGTACTCAAATTTAAGCAGGATATTTTTGAGAAGCAAAAAATAGTTCAAAACGTCTTAAATTCGAAGGAATACGGTATTAATACCTGAACATACATTTACAAAATTACATTCAACTGAGTTCTCTAACTGTACTTTTTTTCTTTTTCTAATTGTCCTGATGCACTTGCTTTATTATTATTTTCTATTTAATGTGTCTTCTTTTCTTTCTCTGTATCTTCTGAAAGACATGCCTGTTTGGTTTTTCTGCACTTTTACTACCTTTCAGTCCCACCTGTCTATTGATTGAAATCCTGAAATGATGTACAAACTGCCATTTGCATTATTAACATATATTATTAATATATATATATATATATTAATTCCACCACCTTTATGTAAATTGCACCTATTCCACCTGTCGGAAAACAGCAGAAAAGTGTTTCATTTTATGATGGAAACCATTTTCGGGATAAGGGTCAGGTTAAAACAGATGGAGACAGCGAATTTCAGACTGTTGGAAGACACTTCTGATATTCAAGGCCGATATGGCAAGGCCAATCGTGATATGAATCAAAAATACAAATGTATTTATTAATTATGTCATGATGCACGTGCATCAACATATGAAATGAATAGAATCAGTAAGAGAAAAGCAATAGGCAAGCGTATGTTAATAAACTATAATAATAAAGTAACAGACAAACTAACGTTAATAAAATAACTGTCAAACTAAATTAACAAACCAGTGGCTCTTACAGTAACTATGAATATGAGAATTAATTTTAACACAATGGTTATTAACACAGCACCCCTACATACGTTAAAAAATGCAGTAGCAGCTCCAGATTACTTTCGCGATGACAAGTTAGTTTTGAAAAGATTGAACAAACCAATTGAATTTGAGTTTGATGATAAGTTATCAGGTTACAAACCAGTACTGCATCAGTTTTGAATCGTTTAGCAATGACTTGCTATTGGTGCCAAAACTGTGTTCTTTTAAGCTGCATTCACACTGGGTCAGTTTCAAACAGACTCAGACTGGTTTGTTTAGTTTGAAACTATGCATTGGTGTGCTTGCTGTTCACACATATCTCTGTGCAAAGGGACTGAGTTCATTTGGATGCAAGCTAAAGTTCCATTCTTTTACAGGACCAAGTTTGTTTGTGTTCACAATGCAGTTTTCAAGTGTACTTGGTTCATTTATATGGTGTGTGAACCAGATGTTTACAATATCCTGCAAGGCATATTGAAAGATGGCAGCTATTGATGTATTGCTCTGGTTTTTAATACAGCATGCTTTAGATTCTTACATATTGCTGTGGTAGAAAGCACTGAGGGAGCACTTCGCTGATTTAATTAATACATGTATTGAATGCCTACAGTAGGAGAATAATGCAGTCTTTGAGAAAAGACTGAATGTATTTTACTATTTTTGTGAGTTTTGTCCAGTACGGCTTTCTATCGGAGCTTCAGTTTCTCACACTGTCCATGTAGTATAGAATTACCAGATTTCCATAGTGAAAAACAGGGACTTTGTTTTTCTGAATCTGAATCTGAATCTGAAACTGTTAACAAAAATAACAGTATATAAAGTAACACAATACTAGTTCAAAAATTAAACATCTAGTAAATTTATTGCAGATCATAACAACTCATTATTTTCTTTATATTGTCAACTAGTCAAAAGATGTTAAATGTACAATTTCCATTTAAACATATGGTATACACATAATCAGAATGATTAAACAAATAATCCTTAAGATTGCTCATTTTATTTTTGAATTGCACTAACACACAACCTCATACATTACTCTGCTATTAACTTGCTGAGCACGCTGATACAGTTTTGTGCTTAAAAAAAAAAATACAATAGCAAAACCAGGATGAGTAACAATTTTACTGGTTCTGACCGGCACAAAAAATGAAGGCTGAAAACTGTGACATCTTAATTTTCCCGGCATGTCTGGTAATCATAATGTCCCGAGACATTTTTTTGTTTTTTTTGCTCTACTTGTTTCCTCAGAATATGAACTAAATAGCAAAATGTTTACTTCCTAGTCAGGTTACCTTGTATAATTTGTTTCCTATGTGCAAAATTACCGAGTCCAGCAGTTGTTCACATTGATAAGAACATAAGAACATAAGAAAGTTTACAAACGAGAGGAGGTCATTCAGCCCATCTTGCTTGTTCGGTTGTTAGTAGTTTATTGATCCCAGAATCTCATCAAGCAGCTTCTTGAATGATCCCAGTGAGTCAGCTTCAACAACATTACTGGGGAGTTGGTTCCAGACCCTCACAATTCTCTGTGTAAAAAAGTGCCTCCTATTTTCTGTTCTGAATGCCCCTTTATCTGATCTCCATTTGTGACCCCTGGTCCTTGTTTCTTTTTTCAGGTCAAAGAAGTCCCCTGGGTCGACACTGTCTATACCTTTTAGGATTTTGAATGTTTGAATCAGATCGCCGCATAGTCTTCTTTGTTCAAGACTGAATAGATTCAATTATTTTAGCCTGTCTGCATACGACATGCCTTTTAAACCCGGGGTAATTCTGGTTGCTCTTCTTTGCACTCTTTCTAGAGCAGCAATGTCCTTTTTCTAACGAGGTGACCAGAACTGAATACAATATTCTAGGTGAGGTCTTACTAATGCATTGTAAAGTTTTAACATTACTTCCCTTGATTTAAATTCAACACTTCTCACAATACATCCGAGCATCTTGTTGGCCTTTTTTATAGCTTCCCCACATTGTCTAGATGAAGACATTTCCGAGTCAACATAAATTCCAAGGTCTCTTTCATAGTGCCCCTCTTCAATTTCAGTATCTCCCATATGATATTTATAATGCACAATTTTATTTCCTGCATGCGATACTTTACACTTTTCGCTATTAAATTTAATTTGCCATTGCTGCAACAGTGTTTGCCACTCCTCCTATTTTTGTGTCGTCTGCAAATTTAACGAGCTTGCTTACCATACCAGAATCTAAATCATTAATGTAGATTAGGAATAGCAGAGGACCTAATACTGATCCCTGTGGTACACCACTGGTTACCTCGCTCCATTTTGAGGTTTCTCCTCTAATCAGTACTTTCTGTTTTCTACCTGTTAACCACTCCCTAATCCATGTGCATGCATTTCCTTGAATCCCTACTGCGTTCAGTTTGAGAATTAATCTTTTATGCAGGACTTTGTCAAAAGCTTTCTGGAAATCTAAATAAACTATGTTGTATGCTTTGCAATTATCCATTTTCAACGTTGCATCCTCCAGTCAAGCAGGTTAGTTAGACACAATCTCCCTTTCCTAAAACCATGCTGACTGTCTCCCAGGATATTGTTACCATATAGGTAATTTTCCATTTTGGATCTTATTATAGTTTCCATAAGTTTACATAAAATAGAAGTCAGGCTTATTGGTCTGTAGTTACGTGGTTCGGCTTTGTCTCCCTTTTTGTGGATCGGTATTACATTTGCTATTTTCCAGTCTGTTGGTACAACCCCTGTGTCAAGAGACTGTTGCATGACGGGGCAGCAGTGTGGAGTAGTGGTTAGGGCTCTGGACTCTTGACCGGAGGGTTGTGGGTTCAATCCCAGCTGGGGGACACTGCTGTTGTACCCTTGAGCAAGGTACTTTACCTAGATTGCTCCAGTAAAAACCCAACTGTATAAATGGGTAATTGTATGTAAAAAATAATGTGATATCTTGTAACAATTGTAAGTCGCCCTGGATAAGGGCGTCTGCTAAGAAATAAATAATAATTATAATAATAATAATATTGGGAGGATCTCATCCAGCCCAGGGGATTTGTTTATTTTAAGAGCTCCTAGTCCTTTTAACACTTCTGCCTCTGTTATGCTAAAGTTATTTAAAACTGGATAGGAACAGGTCGACATGTGGGGCATGTTGTCCGTGTCCTCCTTTGTAAAAACCTGTGAAAAGTAATCATTTAATGTATTTGCTATTTTTTTTCTTCATCTATGATTTTGCCATTTGTGTCTCTTAGACATTTAACCTCCTCTTTGAATGTTCTCTTGCTGTTATAATATTGATGTTTAGCAAGTGAACCAGGCTCAGTGTGTAAGCAATACAGACCGAGACCACCTCTTTAGGTGGACCCGTTACGATTCGTTTCCCAAGCGGACTGTGTTGTTCACACTTCACACCGAACATACTGAACCATACCGAGAGCGGACCAAACCCTCTAAACTGACCCAGTGTGAACACAGCCTTCAGCAAAGTTCCTGTTCCTTTAGGCGGAGCATTTACAATAGGAAAATTCAGTTTCACCACAAGGTTGTTCCCTAAGCCGAAGTATTCTCTTAGGAGGTGTTCTTATACACAGAGACTATTTGAAACAGTCCTTAAAAGTAGTGGGAATAGGGTGCTATAGAATGCATTTTTCTACACAGTGGGACATAAAATATACTACAGTAGCGACAATGATACTGAACAGCATTTAAATACTTATTATAAGCCTACTTGGAAAAATCCTGGTCTCTGATTGGTTAGTTGCATTAGCCATACATTAATCCCACACAACCTTTCAACAGGCACATCACCTTTGATTCAAATTACTCTGTCCTAATTCTATAACATTCAATATCTATATAAGTAACCTCGAACTTTTAAAACATGTCAGACCCAGAATCACATTATAATCTTTTTACTGGAAATATGGTATGAAGATTAATTTCCTGAACCAGACAAAAGTACCAGTAATTCACTTTACCTTACTTGTACTTTCTAAGGATAAGTTGAACCGTCTCCTCAGGAATTTTATGTCTGTTTGAATTTAGCAAAAGAAGCAAGACTTTCATTTAAAAACTAAGACAAAGTGGAAAAGCCCAAACACACTTCCCCCAGTGACACCAGCAGAGCTGGAGAAGCTAAAAACTGCACAACATCTAGCAATGTTTAAGTGAACATTTATTCCAAGAATCACTTATCTATAATTCAAGTTAATTAAAGTTTTATCAGATTTATTTATGTAATTTACTAATTTTAAATATGTATGCCCATTAATTAAATAGTAAATTAGCAAGTATGTTAATATAATTGATATACATAAATTATTTACTTAGTACACATTTTAATCAATATTTATTATATTTATGAATAAACTGATTTTCATTTATTAAAATAAAAGACTTTTAAACAAATGTTTACTTTTCACTAGAACTATTTTCTTGCACGCAGTGATATTTACTGTTATTGGAAAGATTTTTTTTTATTAATTTGCTGTGTTAATTAAAAAAGTTAATACATGGAATAATTTTATAATCGTTTTATAATAGCATTAAGGCACTCCAGGGGATGGGTTGACATGATATAACCACACACTTAAGGGTTAAAGTCACTCTGCTTTGCATCAAGCCTTATAATGCCTAAAGAGCAGCGGGGTTCTGAATAATATAGCGTTATACATATCCATGTGTTCATTTAAATATCGTACCTGTAATTTGTATTTTTGTTGTTAGCATCCTGACAAGTTTTTACACATACATTTTGATTCTGTCTCAAAGGTATTTTCAAGATGGCTAACTAGTGCACTCGGGTCCTCTGATCACTGCCTGAGAGTACAAGACTCAACCATCCAGCGGGATGCAGCGGGGTACAGTAAATGCGGCCGCGACCAGCGCAACCATCGAGTGAAAAGGGTCAGGTCACCGGCAGGATATTTAACATTAGGCGGGCCCCATAGGGCACATTTAAACAAAGTCAAGATCAAAATCTTCTTACTTTTTTAGACTTGCCATATGAGACACCACACGGTGCCCCGAGGTAGTCTTGTACCCTGGTCTCTTTCATTCATGAGGTGGATTCTCAGCTAAAAGTAAACTTAATAGCTACAACAAACCAGACACATAAAAAAAACAAACTGAAAAAGCACTGCAAAAAGTCAAGATGCACAGGCTTAGCAACATAGCCTGAATAAAAAGGCTATTATCATCACTGTCTTAATAATTTGTATCCACATTTAAACTTTATTATGATTCGGCTTGAGTCAGGCTTGTATAAGTGCATACTAATGAAACAGCATTGCTAATTTCAATTGCATTAGAAAACTTGAAAATGCACCTCATTCAATCACGATGATGTTCAGGCAATTTTGTTTTCAAGCCTGACCACAGCTGGGATAATTTCTCTCCCTGCTCTGGGAGCTTTGTATACTCTAAAAATACAATCATAGCTTTCTGCTTTGGGATTCGTCCATTTGTTTGTGGTCACTCTGAAAGCTTTTGCAGTTAGGGTAAATGAAAATGCTATTTGCAAGTAATAAAAGTTCACTTACACACTCAACAGATTAGAAAATATCAAAATAATTAAATAACAAAACGAAATGTTTTATTGAGGATGCCTTTTCAATTAGAATCTTATCAAGCAGCCTAAAATCAATCAGTGAGATGCTTACATCATGATATAATTGTACTGTGTGTAAAGCAAATGTAATACCTCTGTGTAAATATGCCTGCAACATCTGATTACATTTTGTACATTTAATTTGTAAAATCCAATTCCTTAGTTCACACTAAAAGATGCAGTCATAATTTGTAGATTTGTAGTGTACGTAGTAGAAGCACTTCATGTTTTTGGACTGCTTTACTGTCAATCAGATTTGTATACAAGGACTGACATAGTCTCATATTTTGACAGAAGAATCTGCTCTAACACTACAACAGTAGCTGTGCATGGTAATGGTCTGTATATCATCCATAACTATATAAAAAATACTACTTTATGGTATTATACAATAGTATTACTAAACATAACTTAAACAATTCTTAGACTTACGCTTTGACTATCTGCATCCTTCTACAGTACATTCTAGGTATGGTAGATTTAAAACAGATAACTGTCTACAGTAGCCCATTCTGGTGAGGCATCATCCATTCAGCATCCCAATACACCAAATGAAAACCCCAACATTCATGTAATTTACCATAACAACTAAAGAAGATGTAGTCATGGTCTTATGAATCTAAACTTTCATCTCTCCAGTATAACACGGTACAAACAAGTGGCCAGTAAATATGATATATGAAAGGTTGAGTGAGATTGCAAAACCATCAGGATACAGACTCATAAAACATGTTTGAGTCTGTGAGGTGCATGAGTTATAAAACCGGTCTGTCACCAGGATAACATCTAACCTGTCCATCAGCTGTCATTCATCTTGTGCACTGTAAAGTGGAATACAATTACAATATAGCAGTAATGGCATTTCTTCTGGAAATCCCTTTTATGGTAGAATACAGATATTCGCAGTGTCTTAGTTTAGAAACTATTAATCAAAGTAATGATTTTAATGAACAGCAAATAATGACTGTTCATTAAACCACACAGGCTGTGTGGTCTAGTGGTTAAATTATTATTTATTATTATTTATTTCTTAGCAGACGCCCTTATCCAGGGCGACTTACAATTGTTACAAGATATCACATTATTTTTTACATACAATTAATGCTCAAGGGTACAGCAGCAGTGTCCCCCCACCAGGGATTGAACTCACAACCCTCTGGTCAAGAGTCCAGAGCCCGAACCACTACTCCACACTGCTGCCCGGTTAAAGAAAAGGGCTTGTAACCAGGAGGTCCCCAGTTCAAATCCCACCTCAGCCACTGATTCATTGTGTGACCCTGAGCAAGTCACTTAACCTCCTTGTGCTCCGTCTTTCGGGTGAGACGTAATTGTAAGTGACTCTGCAGCTGATGAATAGTTCACACACCCTAGTCTCTGTAAGTCGCCTTGGATAAAGACGTCTGCTAAATAAACAAATAATAATAATAATAATTTATAAATCCATGCATTCTGACTGCATAGCCAGATCTGTGCTTGCAACAGTGTCCAATCTTCAAAAGCTGTCTTCTTGTTAGTGCTCCCTGAATTTTAGATTAGTTTGAATTTAATACTAACATGGAATTGTTTGTGTCATCATCATCTCTGGCATTTGTGAAACAACAGAATGCCCTGGAAACATAATTCCAATTACGAAATAAGTTATGAAATAAAGACCCCATTAGGTGGGAGTGGAAAGTGGAAATAAGAAAAGATGTCAGTGACATTCTACTAGCGGATTTTGTAGGAGCTACAGTGCCTGCCTCCCTCGGTGGGGAAAAAAAGGCTGAATCGAATTATGCTTGCTAGATTATCTTTATGTCGACTAGGACTACACTATACTGTAGGGCACACTAACCTTGCTGCAATCGTTTTTAATAAATGTACTGAATGTAGATTGAGAATGCAATTCTAATGGTGGGTTAGAGGATGCTCAGTGATCTTTCTGCTTGTGATGAGGCAACAATTCATGAAATAACCACATGAAAAAGCTGACCAACTCAGTTCTTAACCTTTTTTTTTTTTTAATACCTGCTGAGTCAATTGGTCAATTGCACTGAATTGTCTGTAGAGTTGTGTTATGTCTATCAGATAAAGAATAATACAAAATCAATTTCCTGTTTATACTGTAAAGACTTTTTCTACATATATGCTAATGGTTTTTTCTACGACAGACTCACTTCAGCTAGATACATTTTAAGAACGGCTGCTGACCTACTTTATGTACTGTTCAGCTGTTCTATATTCAGTGTTCTATCAAACAATATACCAAAGATGTGAACTCCCTACTTTATAAAGTGCAACACTAAAGACAGCTAATAATATCCAAGTTCGGACCTACTAGGGATATCATTTAAATTACTTAAGTGGTAATATATGAAATATTACAAACAGCTTGTCACACAAAAACACTCATAAGGAATTAAGAGCAGGAATAGTCTTTAGTTTTAAAAATTAAATACATTTGGTTCTGCCTTGAGAATAAACTCGTGCCACTCATTTGACAGTGATCAGGTTTGCCGGCAAATAACTTTCCACAAATGTAATATGTATATTAGCAAAAAAACAAGAAACACAAATATCGATACTGTAAAGTACATATTGCACTAAGTAAATTATAGTAATATAATTAATGTGAATGTGGCTTTTGTTTTTTGTAGACAGGTTTCTTTTGCACTTTTCTTGCTGCTTCAAACAGGCTGTTATTCCTACCTGATGGTATGATTTCCAGTCTGTCATGGGGCAGTAAACCAATTTGACACATGCCTGATTCCACTTGGTATTTTCACTCTACCCAGCCCAGGGCAAATAAACAGTATGCTACTTGCTTACATCGAGTCAGATACCATGCTTAACTGTGAAGAAACTCAGCATAAATGGCCCTAGCAGACATAACCCAAATTACTCAGTCATGTGTGACTGAGTGCACTCAGGCTAGTGAAAGTGTTTGAAACACTGAGCATTCCAGAACAACTGTTGAGCTTGGTGGTAAAACCATGAGAATATCATTCAATACAATTTTGCAGAGCTGGTTCTTCGGGTTTGGCCTGAGCTTTGTGGCGAGGCTCATTTAGGGCTTGATTCATGTACCGGTGTTAAAACTGGAGTTAAGATTGGAGGTGTGTTATTATCACTCCACGCTTGCTCTGTAATTCACAAATGTACATGGACATGGGGTAGCTCAAAGAAACTGAATAGAAAACGGTACTGCCAATACTTTTTTTTTAAAAGACTTTATACTGTTTTTATACTACTACATTTGTCTTTTACCTTTCAAGAAATGTCAGTGTTAAACTGATAACAGGGTCTAGTGGCTAGACTTTCATTTATACATTTTGGCATTATCTGACAGCTGTTAATTTAAACCAGCATTCTGAACTGCCTCTCAGCGTTTTCTTTTCATTTCTCCGTCTGGCCGCAAAGCTTCTGCTGGCTTGTTTACGTCCTATAGGGGCAGATCTGAGGGAACAACAGTGTTATTTTATAGGGCCAGCAATCCCCCAAGGCCCGCCTCTCAGCCACTCTGAGAGAGGGAAAGCTAACACACCCTCTTCCCCTCCTCTCTGTTTCACTGCCGACTGACAGGCGGATTTTCAGAAGCTGCTGCCCTCTTCCTGCAACACATACGTCAGACAGTCAGCACAGATCTCACGTTACATGCGGGTTTGCTTTAAGTTTATATTTGGACGATTAGAAATCCTTGTTATATGTATATGAATACTTATGCTCAGTGGTGACCACATTAGTAGGTTTCATCCCATTTATTTAAATTTATGAAATTGAAATACTGTGTAATGCAATTACTTCCTAGGTTACTGGATCTTTCACTTTATCACCATTCAGAAAGAGTGGATGTCATTATTCATCTTAAATTGCATGAATGATTTTGAAATAAAATGTATGGACTCATTTCTCATACAACTACTGTAGACACTGAATTTCACCCTGAATTTCAGTCTCCACTGGTCTGCTTTCTTCCCATTACTCCCCTGTGAGAATGGTTGATGACTTGGTGGAAGGGCTTCTAAATCAGAGTTGTTTTGTTGTGGGCACCATTCAGCCTTATGTGAGTCGTCTATCTTTTGAGTGTGGGAGCCTGACAAGCTGGGTCCAGTAAGACCAAAACCAACTACAGTAAGCTTAGAATCTTCTTAAACCTATGGCATTAAAAAGACAAAAATCAACCTTTATCTACCACTACTCTGTCTTACAATAAGCTATGGAGCCTGAAAAATGGTATTAATGAAAAACACCTTAGATGCTTTTGCATTATAATGTGTTGTACTATGAAAGTTCAAGTTGTTGTTGCAGTTATTACTGCTCCCCGTGGGCCACTTCAGTGTGTGATCGTGTAGCAGCTGCTTGCTTGACGTTGAAAAATTGACCAAGTAAAACTCAGTAAAGTTTTAGGCTGCGCTATGAATAGTAATGGTCATTATCTGCATACATTTTATGAATGTTGCAGTATTAAAAAGATGTATTTTGTTTTGCATAACGTGTAATGTTATGTGATATCTGCATGAGGTAGGGCAGAAAATCCCTGCTGTTAAATTCATTATTTTGGGGTGTTTAATGTGATTTGTTGTATTTAAATGTATATGTTTGGTTTGTATGTTGGTGGTGGTTGGCAGGGATGGGGTTAATTCCTATCCCTGCCAAAAACATGTGAGAATGTGGCTGGAGCCTTTATTGAATAATTGATCATTAATTAGGCCACATGGGATATAAGGGGAGAGAAATCCTTTGTTTGGTGGGTGTTTGGAAGGAGGTATGTGAGTGAGAGCAGAGGAGAAAAAGATTTAAGAAAAATAACAATTACTAGACATGCAGGAAGCATGGTACTTGTTTATTTGGTGTCATTGTTATTGATTTGTTTTAGTGCAAACCTTTATTTTGCTCTGTGAGCAGTTTTTTTTGTACAACCTTTTTATTTTATTTTTGTACCGCACTAAAACAGTTTGTCCACAGTTTGGTCCAGGTAGCAGGAGAGGGTCCATCACACTTCAGAACAGGGTCCTTGAAGGTAGCAGGACAGTTAGTGGATGAATAAAACCAGCTGGAGGCACAACTGCAGCATCTTTGTTACTTGAGCATACAGGGTAAATCATGTTTCTGTTAGAATAATACGTCATATACATCAGTACTTAATTGCAGTTAATGTTTGGATTATAAAAACACCTGGAACACGTCCATATTTGTACAGTACCCTTTCTCACAGTTTATGCATGTCCATATTTGTACAGTACCCTTTCTCACAGTTTATATGACACATCTCACTGACTCTCTTCCACACATGCCATCATAGAAAGTGTGCCCTATGTTGACACATTTGAATGGACAGCAGGGCCCAGAGAGCAGAGCTGTCCACCCGAGTGACATTCTGTGATCACATTTCTATTGTGTTTTTATACAAACCAAAAACAGCAGATACACATACATTGAACATATTTTCCCTTTTGCCATATTTTTCCTGGCAGTAGATAGTTTTAATATAACTATGTTATTAAAATATGACAACTGCTGCTGCATAGGAAGTCTATGGGGAGGGAGCCAGCGCTGTACCATCAGTTTATTTGCCGCTAGCACCAATAGTGTGGGTGGATGGGTTGGTTGGGGGTTGGTTGGGGGTAGTTCACAAAACTCTGAATAAAAAAGGATTTGTTAAATATCATTTATTTAACATATTTAACATAATGATGCAACTACCAGCATTCCTCTACCAAGGAATGTCTCTCATTGGGGTTCAGCATGCCCCTGATTTATTCACATCTGCAACTTAGGTGGCACTCTTGCACTTCATCAGTACAGGCTTGTATGTAGCTTCAAAGCATTTCTTATTACTAGTCAGGAGTTTCAGCTCCTGAACACACAGAACTTCTAGAGTTTTCCTGGACAATGTTGGATGGAATTCTGTGTGCAATTTATGCACAATACTGAATATCCGCTCTGTCTCAGCGTTACTGTGTGGTATAATCAGCATGGTTAGCATCACCTTAGTCAATAGAGCAAACTTTGGCTGGCCTGTAGCTGTAAATGTGATCTTTCCAATCATGTACCATGCAGTATCTACCCTGTCTGACATGAATATCTGATGGAAAGTGCTCCACCTGATATGCAGCAAACTCATTTTCCAGCGGATCTAATCTGTCATATGACAACAGGTCAAATCGTCTTACAAAATACAGCACAGATGCAAATTTGGGCACTTGTTCTCTGACTAATGTCAGCCACTTCAGCGTGTTTCAAAACCTCATCATGCACTGGCAATTTTCTGGCAATATAAGTACTTGCCTCTGCATAGTATTTTCTGGCAGAATCAAAGAAGACATTCATCTCATCGCTTCCTAATTTTCTATTCTCCCTGGATTCCTCTAAATATTGCCTTGTTTTCATACCAATTACTAGGTCATCTCTGCCCTTTTGGTTTGCTCTAACTTTTACATCTACATCGTATGCGGATCTTCTGCCAGTGCTGATGAGGACTAAGTGCAAGGAATCTATTTCCTGCTTAAGAATATGAATAAATGGCTCCTCTCTCTGCAAGAGAGTATTCAACCCATCAAAACATGGCAAGGAGGCTTGGAGAAATAGGCAAGACAGCATCACATGAGGGTTCTCTAGGCTGTGCTGTATTCTACTGAATCTGGGGTCTGGCTTCCTAGCTGCTGCTACTTCTGGCTTTACACCACTCTTCTTGCTGAGAACTCTCCCTGTCTTATGGCCTCTCTCTGTAAAGCAAGCAATATGTGCTACACTTAAGTCCCTGGACATTTTCTTAAACATATTCTTTTTTCCATAACATATTCATTTTCCATCTTATGCAAAGCTTATGCTAACTTGAAAAAAATAAGGGTAATTACACTAAAACAAATGCATCTAGTGGGTTTACACCACTTTGTACTATAAACATGTATACTTATTAATAATGAACCAATACAATTTTGCAGACAAGATTTAGAGGGCTACTTTGTAACAGGCTACTGTTATATCTTGCACTAACAGGAATTCTGGTAAACAGATGGTACCTTTGCCACTTGCAGAAGAAGTTTCAACTGCCTGTGTCACTGGACACTTCACTTGACATCATAGCTGAGCCTAAACTCCAATAAAGCAATCCACATGAAGTCAGTCTTGCATAATTTAAGTCAAACGGCTTGATTTAAGTATATCAACGTAAGAACTTATTGTTTAAATAAAAAGTAAAGAGAAGATCAGAGGCATAAACATGTCCTAATTCAATTAACTACAACAATTTTCCAAATTTCCTTAACACCAAGTCAACATATTTTAAAACGCTTTGACAAATTTAAATAGTAGTTACACATACTTTTGGTAGGTTCTGCCACTGTAAACGGTTGCTTGCTTGGCATTTTTTTGGTTGGTGTCTCACTACACCTAGTAGCGTTCTGAACTACCTTGCTCTGACCTACTCGAAAAAAATACATACAAAACATGAATCAACAAACTTGAGTTTCACACTGCATGTGTCAAGGGACATCTCTATTGACCTCACAGCTAAGCCTAAACTAAAGGAGTCCACATAAGGACACATAGTATAAGTTTTACTGTTTAATATTTTAAGTATTTGAGGTTGATGATTTCTGAAGAAGAGGTAGAAATGAAAATGTATATTTAAAGAATTGCATACCAATCAATCAATAACAAACGTAATCAATAACAATAACAATAATAAAGAAAGTCAATAACTACAGTTTTCTTATCTTTAGTGTGGATTTATGCTCAAGATATGTCAACAATTGCTTGCCTGGTGTTTTTTTTTTTTTAGCTGTGTCTCACTACACATGACTTTCTGAAAAAAAAAGGACAAACGAATCGTTTCAATGGATGCCTGAGATTCACTTTGTTTCAATTTCAGTGCAAGTAACCGGATGAGTTTAGTGCCGTGAAAGTAATATTTTTGTCTAACTCGATGCATAATAAATTCTGCCCGTCGACGCAATAAATCATTAAGCTCTGCCCTGGTGGCTCGCAGTTTTTCTTCATTAGCTCATGAATAGTTATTTTTTGTGCATGTTCCAACAACTGACAGTGTTTTTCCAGATCATGAATTTGTTCAAGTCTTGATTTTTTTTTACAGCGAAAAGAAGTATTGT
Source organism: Acipenser ruthenus (assembly GCF_902713425.1). Taxonomy (NCBI): domain Eukaryota; kingdom Metazoa; phylum Chordata; class Actinopteri; order Acipenseriformes; family Acipenseridae; genus Acipenser; species Acipenser ruthenus. The sequence continues at coordinate 100,870,559 of NC_081189.1, read as the reverse complement.
CGGAGAAAAAACGACTAGAGGCCTGTGCTTGATGTCTTTTTGATGATGTCAGACAGGGTCCGACATTGGACCGGAAAGGGAAAATTGTAATGTCAGACCTGGTCCGATATAGGACCGCAAAGGGTTAAAGGCATAGGCAACCCTTAGGTCTGCCACAGTGTGTATGCAGTTAAAAATCTTTATTAAGACACGCATTACACTAATAAATGTTTTTATTAAAACCTATGAATGTAATAAAAAGTAATTGCAAAAAAGTAATGCAAGTGCAGACATGTACAGAACTGGTAGGTTACATTATTGCAAATTGTTTCCAGTGAAGAACTCTGTGATATGCATCTGGATGATCTTTTTTTGCAAGGATGGATGGCAAACTTTGTCAGCATTTTCTAAAAAATCCCAATTCGTCTCTATATCCGGATGCTGCTCCATAGCACACCGCAGTGTTAAAAGCGCAGCACGCACATAAGTAGCCATTCAGAAAAAATGTCCCCAGTCCTCCAGGCAGTTCTGTTGGTAAACCACAGGCAGGTGGCAAACTCCTCTAAAACAACGTGGGGTTTGCGATTTCTCAATCATATTTTTCACTGCCATCCATATTACAGCAAAGCAGGACTGAAGTGATTTCCTTTTCTCTTTCCAGCCATGCCGACAGGATCGTCTCCCTCCCGGTTCGATGCCAGCCCAGATTCTGACGTTGTTGCGTCTGGATCTATCTTCGAGATCAGCTATTTTGAGATGCAATTTGTCTAGCTCAGAAGTGCCCAATATCACGGTTCATTGCCCTTGTCTCTGATTGTATACCATCCACCTTAGTAATTAGCCCCCGAACTACTGTCATGTGGGAATCCATGTCTGTTCTGAGAGATTGTACCGTTTCTCTGGTCTCCCGAAGCGAAACTTTCACCATTCACAGCCTTGGAGAACACTGCCTCGAGGGATTCGTGTTGCTTGGTCGGTGCTTAGGAAATGGTGTCAGCGATGCAGGTCTCTGAAGGATTTTATGAAGATGGTCTGAAACATTTCCCAGAAGGGGTTGAAGCCGGCAAAGCTGTGTCTTTTTTATGCTCCAACATTGTGACAGTGAGGAAAATTGAAGAATTGTAAAAAACAAAAAGTAATTATAACCTTGAAATTCACCAAAAAGAAGGGGTTGGAGTAGGAGTTCTAGTTCTCTTCGACTATTGTGTGTGTTGGTCATGTGACCACCAGCCACCCAAGTGACATTCTAATGGCTCTGGTCAACATACGGTAGCAGTAAAAACAAAAAAAAAGTAGACAAAATTAGACAACTATGTGTTAATAAAATAAAAATAAAACTACAAAGCAATGTAGTAACTCAGCAAGTTTCTGCTTTTACAGTAACTCTGCAAGGCCACTCCAGAAAGGGGCTCTGTTGGACGTAACCAGTGATGAGAATATCTTGAAGAAACAACAAGGTTTGTTGTTATTATTATTATTATTATTATTATTATTATTATTATTATTATTATTATTATTACTATTTTAAAAATGGTGAGTTGCCTGTGGTACCACCTGGTGTACAGTCATATTTTAAAATGCACACCTCTGGGATTCTTTACTGGTTTATATTAATACTATAAGCAATTTTAAAACAAAACAAATATCCATGTTCATTTGAAAAATGCTACAGTATTTCATTCTTATGAGCATGTACTGCCATCTGCTGACCATCAGCTGCATTAATGAATACCAATAAATCTTCAGATAGCTAACTCAATATTTAAAGCTTTGTGGATTAGGGCCCATCTTTATATATCAGCAAATTACCCTTAAAATACCACAGATGTATTATTCAGTAATCCAATCATGTCAACCCAGATATTTTTCTGGTTAATTATACCATTACGTTACTGTTATTGGTGATTATATGTATGCATTCTGAAAATGTATTTAATGATAAGTTCTTCTTTAGTAATCGAATAATATAACTGCTAATGATAATCAATAGGTCATTCTGTTCTGATCCAATAAGGTAACCAAGACAAATGAGGGTGCTTCCCCCTCACTGATTTCATTCTATCGGCAAATAAAACAACACATCCAATATGCATGACAAGACCCACATGGTTATAGTATTATTCACCTGTCGTTTCCCATTGACCCCGATTGTTAATTGTCCCAGGATACCTCAGTCCAATCTTAAGGCTATGCAAGACAGAAATAGTGCCATAGTTTGCTGAACTACACTAATACATTATGTGCATTTGTTCCACCTGACTTGACGACTATGCTGACAGACAGCTAGTTAATTCCTTAGACAACAGTGCTCTAGCCTGGCAGGTCTTTTTCAGCAATCACAAAGAAAGCTGTGCCTGAGGTTACCACAGAATGACAAAACACCCACCGCTTGTTTAATAGCTACGGGTAATAAATGGTATTTGACAGCAACAGGAAAGAAAAGTATCCCTCATGAGAAACCTTCTCTTCACATGTCAATGTATAAATGTGTAGTGTTGTTGTTGTTGTTGTTCCAGCTTGGTTCAGAAGTAAATAACATCTACACTGATGCCAGCTCAGAAAACTATCAACTGAGACTTGTGCGTGAGATCACTGATGTATCACCTTTGGTTTGCTTTGTTCCTGTTTGCATTTTGATTCCTGAATAAACTATTTTTGATTGACTTTACCTGAAGATGAATTACTTTTTAATTCATTTTCAGGCAACGTCCAGAGTATAGGGCGCATCCTGCACTCTACGCGAGTGCTTTTACTGGATGTGCCACTCGGGAGCCCGTCAGGACTTTTTAAAAATATATTATTCACTTACAGATAAGAGTTGCCAAAATAAACTAAATGTTTAGATTTAATAAGCCTTCTTATTAAAGTCTTCTGACGTACGAAGTGGAGGAAAAATTTTATGAAAGTCGAGGCGACCCCAGTCAAATATCATTCAACTTGCTAAGACAAGGTGTTTGGTCCATTCTCTTGAGGATCTTTGAAAAAAGCTGGTTGCTGTTTAGTCATATTCAGAAGCCTCTGCCTTCGAAGACAGCTCTTGTCTATACTTATAACCTATACAACACTTCCATATATTGGGAGGTAAGCATAATCTTGAATTGATATCTCACTTATATTGAAGCACTGCTATAAGGGGTAGGAATTATATTTTAGCTTTAGAGAGTGACATATTGGATGCTTTAGGATTCAGCATGTCTGGCCTAAGTGCGAAACATGTGATAACCATAATTATATTGAAGTGTTAACGTTGTTAAAATTGGAAAGGCACTGGATCGCCCAGATTGCCTGTTAGCTGGGAACTGACATGGTATGTAACCGCTCAATCCATTTTTAAGCATTTAATAAACCGAAGGCGTACTAATACTGCTCTGATTCGTTAAAACTTCAAACCTGAATGTGTCTGTGTGATTTTATTGATTACTTCAAAGTTAGTAGTAAAGGTATAACACCACCTGTCAAAATGCTTTTATGACCCTGTAACAGGGTGAAGATCTGTGCTGACTCTTCTGGCGCGTTCATAGTGCTGCAGGAAGAGGGCACCAGCCTTGCAATACCCGCCTGCCAGTCATGGCAGTGACAGGTGGGAGAGAGGGTGTGTGGGCTTTCCCTCTCTCTGAGTGGCTGAGAGGTGGGCCTTGGGGGGATTGCTGGCCCTATAAAATAAGAGCACCTGTGAATGCGCCAGCGTGTCTGTTTTTTATTTCTGTGGACCTGTCTACCATCGCTGGTATTCAGGCCACAGACAACAGCGCCCTCTGTGGGCTAAAATAAATCACTTGAAAAAAAATAATAAAAAAATAAAACTGGGCACCTGTGCAGTGTTTTCAAGTACACTCTTATCCCGCCCCTTCCGGTGACGTTTATCCCCACCCCATCCCGTGAGGCATTTATACCCCACCCCATCCTGTGACGCATTTTATCCCATCCACATCTGCTTACATCCTTGATGATTGACAGGACCAGCTCCCACACCTCAGCTGTCATTGCAGGGTCCATTTTGTTAATCCATGCGACATCCTCTGTTGGTTTAATAGGCTTGTTTCTAGATAGATTGATTGGTGTGAGTAGGAGATTATTATGGTGTGGGTGCTTTTTAAGATGCAAGGGGGTAGGGCTTTTGTTAACCGGGAACATGGATGCCTTAAAACATTTACAGTGAAAAAGGATGTTAAAATAAAAAAAATAAAGCATCCGATTGGTGCTCTATAATTTAATAAAACATAAAATGATCTCCCTGGAAAAAGCAGCCGCTCTGTGTTCAGCAAATAAACGTAAAAAATATATACCCCTTCTTATGTAGGTTACATTCATGAAACATAAAAATATATATTGTATATATTTATAAAAGAAAGAAAAAAGAATGAATTATTTTCAATGTCTAACATTCAAAATATACACATCAATTTCACATTTATTACAAACATCCTAACTAGTAATAAATTTCACAAAACAGCTCTATTTTTTAAAAAATATTTCCCTAATGATAACATCTTTACCGTGTCTCTCGAAACATCTGAAAGCATGGCCCCATACTTGCACCACCCCCCCCCTCCCCTGCACAAGCTGATTCAAAATGATCTCTTCACTGAAACCTGTAGTGAAAACTGATTCAAAACCTGCAGCAGGGGCAAGGGTGTTCCTTCCTAATACGAATCATTTTGCTCCTGAAAATGGTTTTAACAAATCTATTGTTTGCAGCAAACCAGGCCATACTATCTTTCTAAGTCCTTTACCCCCCTCACCCCCAGGTATGCTAATATTCACATTGTGTTGTTATGTCTGTGGCATAGAGACAAAATAAACAAGCCTAAACAAAAGTTTAAACTAATTTGAAAGCCCCAGCATTTTAATTAAATGCATAAATGTGACTAGTACAGATATTTTTTTTAAACTATTACATAAATAGTTAACACTTTATAATGTTTTATAAATGTTTTATAAATGTATAATAGATGCTTAACTGTTATAGAGTGTTAATGAAGCATTGTAGATGGATTATAACCTTGCAATAGCCATAGATGGAATTAGAGTCTTATAAAGGGGACAGTTTTTAGCCACCTATTGTACTTTGAGATGCTGTAATACATGTGAAATTGCTGTGTAGATTTTGAGCGTTAGACCTAGAACATAATTAGGTCTTCTGATTTTCGGTTTTAACCGATAAAACCCAATAAAACACCGCCAATGCAAAAAAAATGAAATCTATGGATAGCCAATGAACACCGGAAAGCACTGGAAAAACTGTGGAAATGGTTAATTAATTCACGCTGACTTTACCCTATTCCCATTAAAAAATAAAACCTATTACAAAAATAATAATAAATACATTTCCCAGTCCTGGACAATGTCTTTACATTTTCTAACATCCTTTAGATATTTTTGCTTTACATTTTCATTGTATGATTTTAAAAGTTAAAAAGCAACTATGGTACCACAATCACTCACCCACAACATTTCTTGACACATTAATTGTTCTCATTGTAAGAAATTCTTACAACTCCTGCTCATTGTTCTGTACCGCCCCCCTGGGCCTCTCACTCACTTTCTGGATGAACTCGACTATCTACTCTCCTCCCTCCCCTCTCTGTCTACCCCGACTGTCCTGTTGGGTGACTTCAACATCCATCTCTCCAACCCCAGCCACTCTGCTGGATTCCTCCCTCTCCTTCACTCCTTCGATTTCTGTCTCTCTCCGTCCCCTCCTACCCACAAAGCTGGCCGTCAACTGGACCTCACCTTTTCCAGGGCCTGCTGCCCCTCCACCCTGGACCTCTCTGATCACTATTTCATTTTTCTCTGTCTCTCCCCACTCTCCCTGCTCCTCCTACCCCCACTGTCACCTCTCGCCGTAACCTCCAATCTCTCTCCCCCTGTCCTTGCCTCGACTGCTCTCTCTCACCTCCCTCCTATCGACTCCTTTTCACAACTCTCCGTAGACTGCTACCTCCACCCTCTTCTCCTCCCTCGACTCCCTCTCTCCCCTCAACTCCCGACCTGCTTGCCCCTCCCCTCCCCATCCCTGGCTCTCCTCTGCGCTCCGCTCGGCAAGAATCACACTGCGATCTGCTGAAAAGAAATGGAAGAGAACCAAACTCCCTGCTGCCCTAGACCTTTACCGCACTCTCCTCTCCTCCTTCTCCTCTACTCTCTCCTCTGCTAAATGTGCTTATTTCCAATCTGTAATCCAAGCCTCCACTAACAACCCACGTAAACTATTCTCTACCTTCTCCTCCCTCCTAAACCCTCCCCCCTCCTCCTCCCTCCTCTATCTCCCCTGACGACTTTGCCTCCTTCTTCTCTTCTAAAATCTCAGATATCCGCAAACTCTTTAACACCTCTCCCTCCCCGCACCCCCTCCTGCTCCAACCCCTACACCCACTACATCCCCTACTTACTCACCCTCCTTCTCCACCTTCTTGCCCCTCTCAGACTCTGACCTCTCCTCCCTGCTCCAGGGTCAAAAACCCACCACGTGTGCCTTGGACCCCCTCCCCACTCACCTCTTTCAAGCTGCTGCTCCTGATCTACTCTCCTTCCTCCTCCCTCCTCAACACCTCTCTACTTTCTGGTATCTTTCCCTCTCCCTTCAAAAAAGCCTCTATCACTCCCCTCCTCAAAAAACCTACCCTCGACCCCACCTCCCTCCAGAGCTACCGTCCTGTCTCCCTCCTACCCTTCCTCTCCAAAACCCTCGAGCGGACTGTACACCGCCAGCTCTCTGCTTTCCTGTCCAACCACTCTCTGCTTGACCCTCTCCAATCTGGCTTCTGCTCTGCTCACTCCACTGAAACCGCCCTCCTGTCTGTCACCAACTCATTTAAGTGTGCCCGAGCTGCCTCTCTCTCCTCTGTCCTAATTCTCCTCGACCTCTCTGCTGCCTTTGACACTGTTGATCACTCTATTCTACTATCATCTCTTGCTGACCTGGGGATCTCTGGCACTGCTCTGGCCTGGTTCTCCTCCTACCTCTCCAACCGCACTTACCAGGTAACCTGGCGTGGAGCAACCTCCACACCTCACCCACTCTTAACTGGAGTCCCCCAAGGGTCAGTCTTGGGTCCTCTCCTGTTCTCTCTCTGCACCCGCTCCCTGGGCCCCCTCATCGCATCCTATGGTTTCTCATACCATTTCTATGCTGATGATGCTCAGATTTTCCTCTCCTTCCCCACCTCTGACTCCACCATCTCCTCCCATATCTCTACCTGTCTGTCTGCTATTTCCTCCTGGATGCACTCGCATCACCTCAAACTCAACCTCTCTAAATCTGACCTCCTTTTCTTTCCCTCCTCCTCCCCCTCCTCTGATCTCTCTATCTCTGTTCCTCTGGAATCTACCACACTCTCTCCCTCTTCCTCCGCTAAGAACCTTGGAGTTACCCTGGACCCCTGCCTCTCTTATTCCCAGCACATCTCCACCCTGGCACGCATCTGCCGATTCTTCCTGAGCAACATATGAAGAATCTGACCCTTCCTCACCAACTATGCTACCCAGCTCCTGGTCCAGGCCCTGGTACTCTCCCGCCTAGACTACTGCAACTCCCTCCTGGCTGGCCTCCCTGCGTCCGCCACCCGTCCGCTCCAGCTCATCCAGAACTCTGCTGCCCGCCTGGTGTTCTCTCTGCCTCGCTTCGCCCACGCTACTCCACTACTCCGCTCGCTCCACTGGCTCCCGATCACCGCTCGCATCCAGTTCAAGACTCTTGTACTAGCCTACAGATTCCTTGACCAGACTGCACCCAGCTACCTCCAGACCCTCATCTCTCCCTACACCCCCACTCGACCTCTCCGCTCCGCCTGCACTAGAAGACTGGCTCTACCTCCGCTACGCTCCCCTGCCTCCAGAGCCCGCTCCTTATCACCCTTCATTTAAATGTGCTTTATTTTGCTCTTATCTGCCCCCTATTTTACTGCATTTAATCCTGTACTACATCTGCCAAGTGTTTAACCTGTAGTATTTTGTATTTAATCATATCCTGATGTAACTATCACTATTCAATCATATCCTGATGTAACTATCACTATTATCTGCTGTATTATTGAATTGTGGTTTGTCACACTTGAACAAAAATTATTGTATTTCTTGCTCTTATTGTATTACTTGTATTGTAACACTTGAATGTATTTGCTTGCGATTGTAAGTCGCCCTGGATAAGGGTGTCTGCTGAGAAATAAATAATAATAATAATAAATTACATTCTCAATTAAAAAAAAATAATTGTATTAGTGATGTCACGGTGTACCGTGGTAAAGATTCACGTGAAACTGCAGCTAACTTACCTGGTCAAAACAGATTTAGCAGTGGCAGTTCCATGAATGCTACCCTTCACAGGATTTTTTTCTTTTACTATTTAATGTAATGATGATGAGTTAATCAAATGTATTCATAAAGTATCACCAATACAGAACAGATAAACATGAATAGTAAATTCAGAGGAGCGCTGAAAACTTGTACAGTCAGTCAGTACATAATATAGCTCTTTATTTAACCCTGTGCGGTCCATTTATTCAGCGTTTCTCACACGCGCAGTTTATTTTAGACACACTGTTTCACAGTAAAACAGGTTTAAAAGGCACTGCATATCAACAGGACACTCAGTACTGCATCTCCAGCCCCGCCCCACTCCTTGTTCGCTGTATTTTTCACATATCTCTTCATAGTCGTTCATACTGATAAATCATCTCCTGATCACTCGTTTTTATCACCAAACTCCTCAATAATGTGATCCAAGTCATTATTCTATTACTATAACATCTCAAAAAGCTCTGCAAATGTCTGTGATATTCTTTGAGCGCTGGATGCGGAAGCAGCTTTCTTGTTTGTTTATGTCGGTGTTATCTCTGTGGTGCCGCGGCTATGTGTATTGATCAGATCCGTCCCTTTTTTTTTTCTTTTTTTTTTGGCTTCTCTCGGCTCCTATCGGTCTCACTCGGCCAGAAAAAACAACTAGAGACCTGTGTTTTATGTCTTTTTGACATCGGACCGGAGAGGGAAAATTGTAATTTCGGACATGGTCCGACATAGGACCGCAAACGGTCAACATTATTTATAGCAGTAAAACGTTTCTCAACTGCTGTTTTGCACACAATACAGTTCAAAGTCAAACTAATAGCACATATTTTGATTTTCTCAATAAATTTTGTAGGAAAAAATGTAACTACAGTAAGAGCACTTAAATAAACAGCTTAACATAGCTGTTTTAAAACAGAAAGCTTAATGTTAAAAGTAACACCACTTTTTCTTAATTAATCCAAATATTAGTTGACTACTGTGTATTTCTTTGAATAGTCATTTTAAGTATTAATATTTTTGAAGATGCATGACTGAGGATGTCCCCGACGTCTCTTTATTTATTATTTTTATTTCTGTTGTAATCTGATCTTTATCTGTTTTGTTTTAACAATTTTTATTGTGCACTTATTTATTATTATTATTTATTTATTAGCAGACGCCCTTATCCAGTATGTAAATCCATTTCAAAGGTTACAAAGCACAACTGTTAACACCAGTACTATTAACTGGACAAAGACACGCACATGCACACGTGTAATGTAGAATCTGACAATGACACGGGGCCAGCTCCCGCAAAAATCCCCATGCCCTGTCCCAGGATAGTTCTGCAAGGTGCAAGCAGAATGCCGGGTCTTGCAAAGTTCAGTGTGCATCCTGACAGCTCTGCAATACAGGTGGGCTGCAAAGGTCCCGTCTGCACTCGCCATTACAATAAAATTGTTTAAACTTTAACAGTGTTACAACTGTTGGTCCAAATTAACTAAACTGACTGGACAATGTGAATGTAGCCCTACAGCTATAAAAAAATCTAAATTGATTATGCCATTTTGTAACTAATGTACAGGTTTTAGGGCTCCCGAGTGGCGCATCCAGTAAAGGCGCTCTGCGTGGAATGCAGGATGCGCTCTATAGCCTGGATGTCGCTGGTTCGAGTCCAGGCTATTCCACAGCCGACCGTGGACGGGAGCTCCCAGGGGGTGGCGCACAATTGGCCGAGCATCGCTTGGGGGGAGGGAGGGTTAGGTCGGCCAGGGTGTCCTCGGCTCACCGCGCACCAGCGACGCCTGTAGCCTGGCCGGGCGCCTGCGGGCTTGCCTGTAAGCTGCCCGAGAGCTGCGTTGTCCTCCGACGCTGTAGCTCTTGGGTGGCTGCATGGTGAGTCCACAGTGTGAAAAAAAGCGGTCGGCTGACGGCGCACGCTTCGGAGGACAGCATGTGTTCGTCTTCACCCTCCCGAGTCAACGCAGGGGTGGTAGCGGTGAGCTGAGCCTAAAAAATAATTGGCCATTTCCAAATTGGGAGAAAATAATACAAAAATAATTGGCAACGACTAAATAAAAAAAAAAGAACATGTACAGGTTTAGATATGTATTAGTATTTTATAGATTACATGTTTATGAAAAAAAACAGATATACTGTATAATATAGAAATTGAAAGTAAATGTAGATTTAATTAATCTTTATTTTGGGGCACTGAGAACAGTTTATTAGATGCATATTTACAGAGCTCCATCTTAACCAAATTCTGTTGTTAGTACAGTTCCTTATCAAGTGGTGTTAAGAAAATAAAGAAAAACATTCAATAGATGGCCAGCAGAGAGCACTGCAAATCATATCCAGGGCCTCCATCAACAGCTGTTCATCCTGCAATCCCTTTCAGGTATCTGTGATATTAAATACTACTTATTAAACACTATTTCATATTTAAGGTATGCAGCATTTTTACCATATATGACTAAACTGAAACTATTAACGTTTTCTTGAAAACTGCTATTGTTAATTGTCCCTTTTCTTCTTACCCTTAACCTATAACAAGCTATTTCTGTGTATTTTAAGTTGTTATATGTGACATGGTAAATAAACTTTTTTTCTGTGGTTGCATTACTTGTTTTAGTCGGGTTATGAAACACATGTATGCCAGGTGTAAACCTTCTTTCAAATAAAGCACAATTATGACATTTCATACATTACTTATCCCTATATTCTGATTATTTCTGTTGCTGAACAGGGCAAGATCATGACATGATGATGTACAGAATTTGTCATGCAGCACAGTTGTTGTCATGATAGTGATAGGAATACCAAACATACACTTGGCAGATTATTGCAAGACAGTATGAGTCAAAACCATTAAAAGATCATATTGCTAGTCGTAAACATGTAGACAACAAGAAGCAAATAAGACGGCAGCAATGGCAAAGCACAGCATTTTTCTATGCTGAAAAACTTACATCTAAGGTACTGTACTGCGCTCAGGCAGGGCTTTCCCTAAGTAAGTAAGCCAAATTAATTGCGTGTTTAATTGTTGTTTCATTTATTTCTTTCCATGCTACCTGCCTTTAATTAAGCTATAATTAGCAATAGTAAACCATGGCCATTTCTTAATTACATTATATTATATGACGATGAAGAAACAAGCTCAAAGCTATTTTTCTAGCTATCATTTTTATTTATTTTAAAGCTGCCCTCTATATAGGCTACAACTGGAACTGTGGCCAATTCTTTTCCCACAACCATTTAACCAAGAAACCCCATCTTCAACTCAATACTACATGTCTCACAGGAAAAATACATTCTGTTGACAGTGACAGCTCCTTACCCTGTCTGTCTATCTATCTATCTATCTATCTATATATATATATATATATATATATATATATATATATATATATATATATATATATATATATATAATTAAAATTAATGCTTAATTTAGAACACACCCAACATGTCAGAGGTCAAGACACCAATAAGCTGAAAATAAATTATAGAAATGCTTTATGGATAGAAAGCATACACTCCAAGCACTAAATATCAATTATTCTCACATCCTTGAAATACCTACAGTAATATTTGCAGATCTCAGTGTAAATGTTTGATTAAAACAGTGCAGATTTGATTGTTTTATTATTTTAATATTAACATGTATTAAACCAAAAAAAGAAAGTGAACCCCCTTTCTATCTTCCAGAATTTGGCAACCCACTCTCCCACCCTCATAAACCAAAAGTTACATGGCTGAGCATCACTGCTATAAAAACATTTCTACAATCCTCTAGTGTTCACTCTTACTAAATAGTGTGTATAGGTTATTTTATTCACCTAGTGTCTTAATTTCTTATTAACATTATTATTTTTGTTTATTTTAACAATTTCCATCTCTCAAGTTTAGGTCAACATATTTTTTTAGAGTATAACATAAAAAATACAGTCCGGGAGATTCTGTGTCCATTAGTGGGTGGCAGCACTTCAAACACAATAAATAAATGCTATAAACCCTAGTCTACTGCAATCAATTACAAGATGATCAATGGTGCATAAAGGTATGTCAATACTACAGACATAATCTAAACAGAAAAGAAAAAAAAACAGAAAGTGTATCTTTTCTATTTAAGAAAAGTAAATTAGCTAACCTTGTGGCAATGTTTCCAGAAAACCACCAGGCGGTGTTTGTGTGTTGTAATTTCAATGCCAGACATAGAAAAGAGGCATTCGTTTTCATATCTCACTTTCATTAATTTTCCTTAAGATACGGAATATTCCCAGGTACGTAAAACCTCTCAATCAATATATAGTATAACATGTCTGTGTTGCTTATAGTCTCTTTCCAATTTCTGTTCACAAACTTTGCTCAATTTATCAAATGTACCCAAGATTTTGCTAGTAACTCCAAGTGATAATGTTAACAAAAAAAATCAAGAAGCTAGGTTAATAAGAAAATATTTCACATGGGAATTTAAAATATAAAGGAGTAATCTAGGGCAGCTCAAGTTTAAAAAAAAAAAAAAAAAAAAACTGCTGTGGGATGGTATTTATAAAATGGTTGCAGGCCATTAAATAAACAACCATGTCAGTGAAATTCATCCACTTGCACAGCTGTAAGTACAAAATAAAAATGTTGGTGATGTTCATCCACTCATTCCACCTGTCACCTATACATACCCCTAGATTGTGACACATCACAATTGTACATGGTTTTCCACAGAAAAATCCAAGTGTGACGATGAAGCAAGACAGTCGGACAGACAGGCAGCCTATTTTTATTCCCATTTTTATCTTCAGCATAGGTTATTACAATTGGACAGCAGTAGATGCCAGTATACATAAGATAACATTGGCTGCTGAATTTAACCTGTGGACAATGTGGAAACTGACTGGTAATTAAAAATAGATTTATAATCTGTAGACTTTAGAAATGTAGAAACTAAAATTATGACATTCAGTTTTACAGTAGAATTGAGAGATAGGAGCCAATGTAGCATTAGTTAAGGAGGATTGTTGACTGCGACAGAATAATTAAGTCTGTAATTTATTTATTTTAAGAGCACAGACTTTTATTATCTCCCACTGTGGGTTACATATTATATGCAACATTGTATTGGTGCATACATAAGTGGCACTTTAGAGTTTTGCTTGTCCAACTGGGATAAAACTCGGTTTATACAAATGATTTAGGGTATCAGAAACTGGAGGTATATGGGGGCATCTGTCCCATCTATCTGTCATATTTACATTATTACATATTCATACGGTGGGTGAAGGTCATGGTGAGCCACATTTTCCTGTTACTAATTGTGTGTGTAGAGCCATTGCTGGGCATGTCACCTTCATACTGTAATGGTATTACTGCTGTGAGCAATGTCCTTTTCAAAGACCTACTTACTTCTCCTCAAGTATAAAGCAATGAACAACTGTAATCTGTAGAGTTCTTGACAAATTAACTATACAGTATTAACTGACCAAAGCATATGAAGGAGATGCAAATTGATTAAATGGATGGAACATTGGTAAAAGGTGAGAAATGAACCCTTCCAGAAATTCAGCTGTCACACAGAGTGAAGGTGGAAGATGGCAGGGGTCAAGATAAGCTACATACACCTAGATATAATATATTGTTCTTGTACAATACAGTGCAACAATGCAGCAACAATGAACAAATACTATCTAAAATTAATCCAATCTCTCACGGACAATAAGCTTGTTGGTATATTACAAATAAATTAATCTACCATTATTGTGAAGCCCAAAATAATTATTTTCCATTATTGCAAAACCAACTATTCTGAATAAGTCATAGCAGCAATTAAAAAGTATTTAAACTGTTGAATTCTGAAGCATAAAACACTAAAATAATATTATGAGAAATTAATGAGAAAAAAATACTAGTCCTACTGAGTGTTGCCAATGGCCAGATATGCTGGAGAAAATCAGCCTCTATAAGTCCTAATCAAACTTATGAATATTGCATTAATATCATGTTATTTTTACAGAAAGCTTCAACTAAATTAGCATGCTTTCACTGCAATGACATTCATTTTGTCTAAATCCTAATTGAGGATTTGATGCTGCTCATCCTTGGATACAGACCTGTTCTACAATACAATACAACTGTGACAAAAAATGTTTTAACAGTAAAATCTATCGTATTTAAATATAAGGTACAATAGCTAACATCACTATATATAGCTTCTCTTTAATGGCAGCCTTTTGAACAGGTACAGTATAATTCTATGCACCATCTGACTACTCCAGGAGTTATATAAAACCATATGATTACTAGGATTGTAAATATCACAGTAGTGTTCCTCTTTCAGCATGTTACTGAAAGACACTAAAACAATTTCCTGATTTTGTCCTAAACTACTTGATACCAAGGACAGCTTTTGCCGCAGTTATATTTTACTTCCTAAGGGAGAGACCATCTTATATTCATTTTCTTGTCAAATCCTCTCTCGTCTTGAATGCTTTTATTAATTACCCTGTGGAAGGGTGGTGGGCAATTCACTGACAGGGGTTTTATTTGTAACACCCCTCAAGCACACTGATTTATTTTTTACCCGCAGAGGGCGCTGTTGCCCATGGCCTGAATACTGGCAACAGTAAACAGGACCACGGGGTTTACCAATGCTGGTATACAGTCCAGTGCACATACAAGTGCTCAAAAATAACAATGAAAACAAAAGGCGAAAGAAAAAGGGAAAATAAAACACAGTAATAAAACTACAAAACAAAAGTGCTGCTTACGCAGTGCCCCCACTGCCGCTAAGCCGGTCAGTACTTGCCTCCGACCTACGCTCTGTTAATTCCTATACATTGGGGTGGCCAGAGTTCCCTGTACAACTACACACGTCCCCTCGGGTACGTAATTATTTCTTTTACTTTAGTCTATTTTAAGGCAGGCTATCTCACTCAGCCTTGCTTGCCTGTTCTTTGTTTATACTGACGTCTTCCGCCAGCGTCATTGGGTATCCTCTCTCCGGCCACCCGAATGCATAACCAAGCGCAGTTCTTATGGGCCAAGCAATCCCCCAAGGCCCGCCTCTCAGAGAGAGGGAAAGCCAGCACACCCTCAGTGCCTTTAACCCTGAAGTGTGCTGTTATATCACGTGCCTTAATGCTACTGTAAAACGATTCTAAAATTACCAGATGTATTTACTTTTTAAATTAACACAGCAAATGTAAAAATCTTTCCAAGAACAGTAAAAAGTAAACAACATTTGTTTATTTATTTTTTTATTTTATTTTAATAAATGAACATCAGTTTATTCATAAATATAATAATTTTTGATTTAAATGTGTTAGGTAAATCATTTCTGTATATCAATTATATTGACCTATAATGTGCTTATTTCCTATTTAATTAATGGACATACATATTTAAACTTAGTAAATTACATAAATAAATCTGATAAAACTTTAATTAACTTTAATTATAGATCTGCAATTTTTGGAATAAATGTTCACTTGAAAATGGCCAGATATTGTGCAGTTTGAAAAACTGCCGGAAGGGGAGCTGCGGGTGAAAGCAGTGGCTGTCTGTGAGAATGCTCGCTTTGTGCCTTGTAGGATTTTCTTTTTTTTAGCTTCTCCAGCTCTGCTGGTGTTACTGGGGGATAGTGTGTTGTTTTGACTTTTGTCTTATATTACTGCTTTTATAATTACTGCTTTTCTGCTCTATGGTGGGGCATTCAAAAAATGATTAATACCAGCTTGCAGACATAAAGCTTGATATGCTGTATTTTGTGCTCTATCTTTATTCCTCACAGAACCGACATAAAATTCTCAGAGGAGACTGTTCAACTTATCCTTAGAAAGTACATTACATGAAAGTCTACTTTTTTTCTTGGAGACAGTTTTTTTTAGGATATTCACAGCCCGTTCGAATCCAAGCTTTGCTACTGTCGACCGTGGATGGGAGTTCCCAGGGGGCGGCGCACATTGGTCAAGAGCTGCCCGGGTGGGGTAGGGGTTAGGACGGCTGGGGAGTCCTTGGTTCAACGAACACCAGAGACCCCTGTGGCTGGCCGGGCACTTGCGGGCCGGCCTGTACGTAATTCAGAACTGAAATTCAGAGTAGTAAGGTGACCATATGGCTCCGTGTTCAGAGGGACAGTTCAGGCTTTCTGGTGTGTTTTACCTGTCTCAGGTACCATTCTTTCCTTTAAGAGAAGCAGGACTACACTTACCAGAATGCATTGGGTTGTGAGTTGAAAAGCCTGAACTGTCCAAAACTGTCCCACTGAACACTGAGCCATTTGGTCACCTTAATAATTAAGACATTCCAAAATTATTTTACAGAACATCGGGACCTTCTGTAACATTTAAAACTCTTTTAGTCTTTTTACTCCCATGCAAATTGACCATGTCAGTGTTATGTTACACTTGATATAGCATTTCCTGGGTATTCGCCTCAAAGCAATAGCAGCCTTCACAATAAACCATAATATAATATTATAACTGGTACGTCCTGGTATCTGTCCTGAGATTCTACAGTTCAGTAATACACAACGATTAGGCATAACCAAATTGGGGACAAAACATAATTGGCCATTCTTACAAAAAGAATGCTTTTAACGGTGCATTTGAAGATATCTATGCAAATACATATCAATCAAAGGACAGGTTTCATTATTGTTAATTGAAGAACAGCTCCTGAACTCCACAGGGCAGCAGTGTGGAGTAGTGGTTAGGGCTCTGGACTCTTGACCGGAGGGTTGTGGGTTCATTCCCCAGTGTCCCCTGCTGTTGTACCCTTGAGCAAGGTACTTTACCTAGATTGCTCCAGTAAAAACCCAACTGTATAAATGAGTAATTGTATGTAAAAATAATGTGATATCTGTATAATGTGAAATCTTGTAACAATTGTAAGTCGCCCTGGATAAGGGTGTCTGCTAAGAAATAAATAATAATAATAATAATAATAATAATAATAATAATAATAAACATGTTTTAAAAGGTGAGTTATTATGGTATGCTTGTGGCAGACAAGTGGTTTACTTCTACTTTACACCACTGCAATGGAAAGAATAGAATACAGCTGTGTACCAATCATTAAAACAACAACTCAAAGTGTATTGTCTGTATACAGCAGTAACCTAAAAGTCACATAATCTCATTTGGCAGCCGTATAAAGTCAATGTCATGGTCACCAACTAATTTGGCATGGAGGGTTTACGGTATACAACCTGACAAATATGAAATCACTACCTCAAATGGTTTCTGACACTGTGGTGGCGGCTGCAATTTGAAAATTGATACATGCCAAATCTGCGCCTATGTGAATGCCAAGTTTAAGTAAATGTATACTTTTTTTCAAAGATGGGAGCTCAAGTTCAGGACAAATAATCTATAGAGAAAATGTTGCAGGCTTTAGCCAATCAAAGCAAAGTAGTCATTCATTGGATTTCCATGCGGGTCAATTTACATGTGAAATGGTGATGCACGTGCACGTTTGGGAGAATTACTTGTGTAAATCAAGTTTGTGGCCGAAAAAAAAACGTCCAAAGAGAGGGATAGGGTAAATCTCATTTACTCGTGTAAATGACGAAACACACAGGAAAACCACGCCCAGTTTCGCATTGAAACCCGCATTTCACGTGTAAACGTTAATGAGCGTGTTTATCCTTAACTATAAATATTGCAAGGTAGCAGGTCAGTTGTTACTGTGGATTCCAAGATGGCAGAAAGTAGTGGCTGATGGGTGATTTTATTGTTAGCAGTGGAGTAGTTCACCTTAATGATAATATGGGCGGCATTTTTTATTATTGTTTTTTGCTGTGTCTGGACTGTCATGTTCTGTATAAAACCACTTACCATGAACTGCGTTATGCCCTTGCTATAGTATTAAAGCAGCTGTTTAAGAATACCCTTGCTGTAAAAACTACGCTAAAGTTAAACACGAAGAGCAAGTGAGCTACTTAAATGTAACTCAATTAATTCCCGTCCTTTTTTTGATCCCAACTATCTCCAAAGACAACGCGTATCTGCCCTCCACGTTAATATAGTTGGTGAACTGGATATCATGAGCCAGCTCGATCGCCCAAAACAGAGCAACAAACATCCAACAAGTTGTTGATGCCCTCTCAGAAGTGACCAAATAAAACTGCAAATTTAGGTAAAATGATGTGTTTCTTGGAGAAGGTAGTAGATAATCATTGTGGAGATTGTGGGGAATATTCAGCCACTTTAGGATTTTTACTTTGTTAAAATTGTCTAAAGTATAACATAGGCAGATGATCAAAACGAAAAAAAATGTATTTTAGCTGCCTAGAATATGCAATATATAATTCTGCACTAACCAAGAAATCTGTTTGTGATCCACTGTTATTATTACATTTCTTTCTGTAATATCAAACTTGGACTGCCACCTGCCTTAAAAGGTTAACCATGGTAAATCTGCACAGTATTTTTTTTAGTTTCCCCATGCTTTTCATACAGTTATAGTATATATTTATCATAGCTCACCATGGTTTGCAATGTTTTTAAATATGCTTTATCATACCTCTGGTCTTGCTTTACCATGTGTTAATAAGCTTTGGGGGTAGCAGCGGTGAGCCCGGTTGAAAGAAAACTAACTGGGCTTTCCAAATTGGGGATAAAATGAGAAAAAATAATTGGCGATTCCAAATCAAAAAAAAAAAAATCTCTTTAGAACGAAACACAGAGATGTTCCATGCTCCAGAGATGAAAACATGCTCCAGCAGTAAATTATCCAGGAGCTCTCTGTCTCTTTAATGGTGCTCTTTTCATTATAAAAGATGCTGACAGCAGTCTCCTTAAGACAGATTTAAGGGAAAGGGTTTTTATGAAGATGTATCTGTCTGATAACTTAAAACTCTTCCTGTAGTAAGACCTCGTGTCAGTGCCTCTTGTTTGCAGGGATCAGGTACTACAGTACACCAATCACCATTGTCAGAATGTCTAACCATTTATGACCTTATTAGTAACCTTTGGATTTGTGAAGGTATATTTATCCAAAAAGCATTTTTGTAGCTGGACTAGTCAGTATAAACTAAAGGGTTAAAAAGTTAGATTTAATAATTCTCACAAAAAAAAACACAATCTATTGTGGCTAGTCAGTAACAGAAAATCTCACCTGTTCATCCCTACGGAACAACACTGTGCTTGTTTTCAGTTATTTATTTTTTTTGACCACTGAGGTGTGGTTAGTCCCTATGTATGCAGGAAGACTTAGCCCCAAAGATAAACTACATGATTACCAAAAATTTCCCACCATCTAAATATGCTGTGCCACATTACGTTATTCTGGCTAATTTCCAGATTCAATGTTATGTACTTATAGTTATATCATCACTGAATGAAAACCAACTTGTGTCAAGAGTTCCAGAAATATTTAAAAAACGCTAAATCCAGGATACTAACCTTAAATAGAATCCAAGGCTTTAAAACCACATAATCATCCTTCTCTCTCAGCGCAAACAGGTACTGGAGCAATTTACTTTCCAACTAATTGCTGCTAGAAGAGGTAATTAGTGAGTTATTTTTCTCAGTCATTAAGAGCTTTGTGGATGGAAGATCAACCAGCAAACCACCTGCATGTTTCTTCCAACCACATTATTTTTTAATAGGCAGTGCTTAACAAAAAGTGTAAAACCCAGGTTGACACTAAATTATTAAGGACTGTAAATCTACAACAAAAGTCTCACTCACTCACTCACTCACTCACTCACTCACTCTCTCCCTGTTGCGGCGCGTGCAAGGAGTACGAGTGGGCGGAGTCAGGAGTGTGAGTGGGTGGAGTCAGGGGTACAAGTGGGCGGAGTCAGGAGTGCGAGTGGGCGCTGCCAAAAGGTCTGTTTTTTACTGTTTTTTTTAAGTTTTACAGATTATTTTGTGCTGAAAAAGTGAACTGACATTTTGATCAGTTTGGCCATTATGGCCAGTTCGGTTGGATCCCGATCCCCCTTCTTTCCCCTTTAGGGGAATAGTTCAATTACCTGTTGGACACAAAGGGGGCACTAATAAGATCGAGATTCCAGAGTGTATCGCAGGTTGATGCCCCCATGCAGTATTTCTTCAGTCCGGTGAAGAAACAGTGCCAGAGCAAGCTGATCCACTGCCTGCAGGTGGAGGACAGGCGTGAGCTGCGAGAGCCAGGGGAGATCCGCAGGAGGGCTATGCAGTTCTACAAACAGCTTTTCTCCACTGAGGTGGGGGAACAGGTGGACGGACGGCACACATAGTTTCCTCCAAGGGCTTTCACAGGTCCCTGAAGAGGAGAGGGGTGGTCTGGAGAGGGGACTCTTACAAGTTTACAAGCTTACATGTTCGGAATAACAGCAAAGCCCCCGGCATTGACGGGCTCCCAGTGGACTTCTATAAGAGCTTCTGGCCCCTGCTGGGGGAAGACCTGTCAGTGTTTGTGGAAAGTCTGGTGCAGGGAGAGCTGCCACTCAGCTGCAGGAGAGCAGTGGTCAGCAGGATGTCATGGGAGATATGCACGGGCCTCACAGACTTTGAGACTGTCCTCCGCCAAGATAAACTGGACTAAGAGCTGTGCCCTACTGATGGGGGGAATGGAGGGGGGCTCTTCCGACTGACTTGCAATGGAGGCGCAGCGGCTTTAAGTACCTGGGCGTGCAACTGGGAGATGAGGCTATCGGGCACAGTAACTGGGAGGGGGTGCTGGAGGATGTGCAGTTTTTTAAAGGGGAAAGAAGGGGGATCGGGATCCAACCGAACTGGTTTAAAGACTTCGCCAGAGAGTTTCTGTCCCCTGGAACAACGTGTGCTAGCGGTGGGAGATGTTGTGGGATGTGAGAAAATTAGGTCGGTTTCCTGAATGAATGGGAGGCTATATGGTCCAGTGGTTAAAAAAATGGGCTCAATCACTGGCTCACTGTGTGACCCTGACTAAGTCACTTAACCTCCTCGTGCTCCGTCTTTCGGGTGAGACGTTGTTGTAAGTGTCTCTGCAGCTGATGCACAGATAATAATAATAATAATAATAATAATAATAATAATAATAATAATAATAATAATAATAATAATAATGGGGCAATAGAACTTTTCTTATCTAAAATAGAAATAGCAAACAAGCTTGTAGAGACGAGAATAGTGGTAAACGATACGTTCACTCCCGTACTCCTTCTCGCAGCCCCAGCCAAGAAAATTACCCTGTCTAATGTCCCCCCTTTCTACAGGGGATAAAACAGGTCCCACTGGGATGCAAAGCACGCAGCTGAAACACATTGTTTCATTCCCGAAGGCAGCGCTTTATGATTCTAAATCCAAATGAAGAGTTAAGTATTGTTCTAAAGTTTAGATTTGAAAATAATGATATGTTATTTATATGACTTCGGAGTCAAGGAAGTGTTTCAGGTGCGGGAGTGAGGGGCATGTCAGAGAACCAACAGCGGGAGGGAAGAGGCAGTGCTGCTGGGCCCCAGTCATAGGCAGCAGGGGGAAATAAGAGCACCACACTGGGACAGACAGACTCCCAGGCTGCCGGCCCAAGTGCTGTAGCTGAGGGATTGGAGACGCAGGCTGGGCCGAGCAGTCAGAGGGAGGAGGCAGACAGTAACGCTGAGACATTGGCTGAGGGGGATAACACATAGTCTGCAGCCAGGGAACCAACAAAGCAGAGCAGCCTGTGGGGGTGGAGGTTAAGATGGAGGTAGAAAAGGGATGATTGTAGACCTGAAAAATAAAAAAAGCATAGTTCAATTACCTGTTGGACACAAAGGGGGCACTAATAAGATCGAGATTCCAGAGTGTATCGCAGGTTGATGCCCCCATGCAGTATTTCTTCAGTCCGGTGAAGAAACAGTGCCAGAGCAAGCTGATCCACTGCCTGCAGGTGGAGGACAGGCGTGAGCTGCGAGAGCCAGGGGAGATCCGCAGGAGGGCTATGCAGTTCTACAAACAGCTTTTCTCCACTGAGGTGGGGGAACAGGTGGACGGACGGCACACATAGTTTCCTCCAAGGGCTTTCACAGGTCCCTGAAGAGGAGAGGGGTGGTCTGGAGAGGGGACTCTTACAAGTTTACAAGCTTACATGTTCTGAATAACAGCAAAGCCCCCGGCATTGACGGGCTCCCAGTGGACTTCTATAAGAGCTTCTGGCCCCTGCTGGGGGAAGACCTGTCAGTGTTTGTGGAAAGTCTGGTGCAGGGAGAGCTGCCACTCAGCTGCAGGAGAGCAGTGGTCAGCAGGATGTCATGGGAGATATGCACGGGCCTCACAGACTTTGAGACTGTCCTCCGCCAAGATAAACTGGACTAAGAGCTGTGCCCTACTGATGGGGGGAATGGAGGGGGGCTCTTCCGACTGACTTGCAAAGGAGGCGCAGCGGCTTTAAGTACCTGGGCGTGCAACTGGGAGATGAGGCTATCGGGCACAGTAACTGGGAGGGGGTGCTGGAGGAGGTGCAGGGGCGGTTGGGCAGGTGGTGCTAGCTGCTCCCACAGCTGTCCTACAGGGGCTGGGTGCTCGTCATCAACAACTTGGTGGCTTCCGCGTTGTGGCACAGGCTGGCCTGTTTGGAGCCACCGCGGAGACTGCTGAAAGAGCTGCTAGATTTCTTTTGGGAAGGACAACACTGGCTGAGACAGGGAAGTGCTGTACCTGTCCCAGGAGGATGGGGGGCAGGGTTTGACCAACATCACCAGCCGAGTTACTGCCTTCCGACCAGCGTTTTTTAGTTAACTGTAACGATAACGAAAATGTCTATTAACGAACATAAATCATATCCATTAATAGTAACTATAACTAAAAAATAATGAAAAACAATAACAAAATAGTAACAAAAAAAAATCCAAAAAATTTCGTTATAGTTAGGGATGCTACTTTTTTATTGTAATTGGTAAAGCTCATGAATTCCCCCCCCCCAAAAAAAAAATTATATAGGATAAACATGTGTAAAACCAGTTGCTATTTTTTATTTTCTTACCAAAAATAATCATCTCTGGTTTGTGTAGTTTTTATACTTGCTGTCTGTCCTGTCCCTGTTCCACTCTGAATGGCTAGATGGCGCTGTCAGTGAACTCATTGGTCGCTTAATAGGCTACTGTAGTTTCACTGTCAATCATTTCATCCTGTTACGTTGAAATTAGCAGGTTAAGGTGTAGGTAAGCTTTTGCTATAGGTACAGTGCCTTGCGAAAGTATTCGGCCCCCTTGAACTTTGCGACCTTTTGCCACATTTCAGGCTTCAAACATAAAGATATGAAACTGTAATTTTTGGTGAAGAATCAACAACAAGTGGGACACAATCATGAAGTGGAACGAAATTTATTGGATATTTCAAACTTTTTTAACAAATAAAAAACTGAAAAATTGGGCGTGCAAAATTATTCAGCCCCCTTAAGTTAATACTTTGTAGCGCCACCTTTTGCTGCGATTACAGCTGTAAGTCGCTTGGGGTATGTCTCTATCAGTTTTGCACATCGAGAGACTGACATTTTTGCCCATTCCTCCTTGCAAAACAGCTCGAGCTCAGTGAGGTTGGATGGAGAGCATTTGTGAACAGCAGTTTTCAGTTCTTTCCACAGATTCTCGATTGGATTCAGGTCTGGACTTTGACTTGGCCATTCTAACACCTGGATATGTTTATTTGTGAACCATTCCATTGTAGATTTTGCTTTATGTTTTGGATCATTGTCTTGTTGGAAGACAAATCTCCGTCCCAGTCTCAGGTCTTTTGCAGACTCCATCAGGTTTTCTTCCAGAATGGTCCTGTATTTGGCTCCATCCATCTTCCCATCAATTTTAACCATCTTCCCTGTCCCTGCTGAAGAAAAGCAGGCCCAAACCATGATGCTGCCACCACCATGTTTGACAGTGGGGATGGTGTGTTCAGGGTGATGAGTTGTGTTGCTTTTACGCCAAACATAACGTTTTGCATTGTTGCCAAAAAGTTCGATTTTGGTTTCATCTGACCAGAGCACCTTCTTCCACATGTTTGGTGTGTCTCCCAGGTGGCTTGTGGCAAACTGTAAACGACACTTTTTATGGATATCTTTAAGAAATGGCTTTCTTCTTGCCACTCTTCCATAAAGGCCAGATTTGTGCAGTATACGACTGATTGTTGTCCTATGGACAGAGTCTCCCACCTCAGCTGTAGATCTCTGCAGTTCATCCAGAGTGATCATGGGCCTCTTGGCTGCATCTCTGATCAGTCTTCTCCTTGTATGAGCTGAAAGTTTAGAGGGACGGCCAGGTCTTGGTAGATTTGCAGTGGTCTGATACTCCTTCCATTTCAATATTATCGCTTGCACAGTGCTCCTTGGGATGTTTAAAGCTTGGGAAATCTTTTTGTATCCAAATCCGGCTTTAAACTTCTCCACAACAGTATCTCGGACCTGCCTGGTGTGTTCCTTGTTCTTCATGATGCTCTCTGCGCTTTAAACGGACCTTTATTTGTTAAAAAAGTTTGAAATATCCAATAAATTTCGTTCCACTTCATGATTGTGTCCCACTTGTTGTTGATTCTTCACAAAAAATTACAGTTTCATATCTTTATGTTTGAAGCCTGAAATGTGGCAAAAGGTCGCAAAGTTCAAGGGGGCCGAATACTTTCGCAAGGCACTGTATACGGTGACAGTTACTAGTTTGATTTGAAAATAGGGCGCAAGAGGAAAACACTTAACAGAGGCGTTGTGCACATTGGCAAATCATCACAATATATATACTGTATATATTGTGATTATTTGCCTTCTTGTCACAGGTTTTAACTCAAACAGACACTTGACAACCAGATGCAAGAAAACACGGTAGAGTGTGTTTATTATTTTTAAACACTGAAAAGAAAATAAACCTAACCCGGTTTTGGGTCCTAACTAAACAGATAGTTCCTCCGTAACTAATGACGGGGCAGGCTAAGCCTGTTACCTCGTCTCCAAAACCAAATCGTAATCCAAAACTTTTTCCAATACGTCGTTGACCAGTTCTCACAATAATAATAATATTTTTCCTCGTTCACTCTCCCACTCTCCAACCCAACTCCTACCATCACACTCAGTGTAACACACACACGGACACTCTTTTAACCATTCTCAATTACCCCATGTAATTGACTTCACCTGGAATTAGTCCTGACTCTATAACCTCTACTGGGTCCTAATGCCCAATGTATGGTCTTTGCACACCAACCATTCCATATTATTTAATTTGTTTGTTCACCATCCAGTTAGTTTATGTGGTCCTTCCACATTCTGTTTGTTTTTTTAACCAATTCCTCACTATATATATATATATATATATATATATATATATATATATATATATATATATATATATATATATATTGTGAGATAGCGGGTTGTGAGAGACAGCAGGGAGGGGGTTAAAACCTCCCTGCGAGAGAAACATGTGCGGAATGCACCTTTTTGTTTGATTGTTTCTGCTTTTTCAGTTAATCAGTTTTGTTAATTGTCTTATTGTTTAGTTTAACTGTTTTATTATTTAATTATCCCATGCACCTGGGCAGTAATTGAGAATTGGGACCGGGTGCAGGGTATTTAAGAGGAGCAGTTAGACTGCTAAGGGCTGCTGAGTAGAAGGAGGCAGAAGAGAGGTGCTCTGCTTCCCAGCAGTCCAGAACAAAAAAAAGAAGTAAGTGTTGTGTTAGTCTGTAATGCCAGGTAAACGGCTTAGCTGTCCTGCAAGTTAGTCAGGGAAATTACCTGTATAGTTAGTACTCCAAATCGGAGTTAGGTGTTTGTTTGTATTTTGTTTTATTTTTGTGTTTATTAAAATAATAGCGCGACAGCGCTGAAAACTCAATTTCTGTGTTTCTGGGTCGTATTTTTAAATGGGCATGAACCCGTGAGTGGTGCAAGCTGTTTACATATGGTGTCAGAGAGTGTGGGCGCCCCTACGACCCTAGAAATGGAGAGCATCAAAGAGTTGATAGACAGAATCAACCGCAATACTGCTGCTCAAATACAGCAGTCCGCGAGATACGAGAGGTGGGAGATGGGGTTGGCACCGCAGAAGAGACAGAAGCGGGAGCCAACTGAGCTAGAGCGGTTGATCCAGGCATGGAAGCTGCCGCTGCCAGAGCCCAGAGGGGAGGAGCTGCCGCTGCCAGAGCCCAGAGGGGAGGAGCTGCCGCTGCCAGAGCCCAGAGGGGAGGAGCTGCCGCTGCCAGAGCCCAGAGGGGAGGAGCCGCTGCTTCCGAGGCCCAGGGAGGAGGTGAAAAGCATACCTCCACCACAGCCCCGACCACCACCCCTACGGTCCAATTCAGCACCGCTGCATCCAGTCCCTCACCCCTTGCTCCTGGACACCCTGTCGGTCTTCCTGGACCTCCCTGTGCTGGACCTAGGGCCCAGGAGTCTGCAACACTGGCCACAGCTCTGCCCCTGGTTCCCTGCTCCGCTCTCCCCGAGCATCCAGACGTCGCTGGGCTGCTGCCAGACGTCGCTGTTGCTCCCCCTGTTCGCTGCTTCGCTTCCCCTGGGTGAGCGGACATCGCTGCGCCGGTTCCCAGGGGAAGATCTCTGCCCAGTGATGCATCCTCCAGTGCCCTGCTCTACGCTTCAGTTCCCCGTTGAACCGTTGGGTCCCCTTGTCGCCGGTGCGCGGTCCTTACCTGGCGGCGCCGGGATGTGGACCGATCCACCCTCAAGTCCGCCCATGGAAAAGGGTGGAAAAGGACATTGATAGACTTGAGGGTGGGTGGTTATGTTTTAAGGGAGGAGGTGGCCATCTCGTGGCCTGTGTCTTGTAAAGACAAGGGGGGGATGTGTGAGATAGCGGGTTGTGAGAGACAGCAGGGAGGGGGTTAAAACCTCCCTGCGAGAGAAACATGTGCGGAATGCACCTTTTTGTTTGATTGTTTCTGCTTTTTCAGTTAATCAGTTTTGTTAATTGTCTTATTGTTTAGTTTAACTGTTTTATTATTTAATTATCCCATGCACCTGGGCAGTAATTGAGAATTGGGACCAGGTGCAGGGTATTTAAGAGGAGCAGTTAGACTGCTAAGGGCTGCTGAGTAGAAGGAGGCAGAAGAGAGGTGCTCTGCTTCCCAGCAGTCCAGAACAAAAAAAAGAAGTAAGTGTTGTGTTAGTCTGTAATGCCAGGTAAACGGCTTAGCTGTCCTGCAAGTTAGTCAGGGAAATTACCTGTATAGTTAGTACTCCAAATCGGAGTTAGGTGTTTGTTTGTATTTTGTTTTATTTTTGTGTTTATTAAAATAATAGCGCGACAGCGCTGAAAACTCAATTTCTGTGTTTCTGGGTCGTATTTTTAAATGGGCACGAACCCGTGAGTGGTGCAAGCTGTTTACATATGGTGTCAGAGAGTGTGGGCGCCCCTACGACCCTAGAAATGGAGAGCATCAAAGAGTTGATAGACAGAATCAACCGCAATACTGCTGCTCAAATACAGCAGTCCGCGAGATACGAGAGGTGGGAGATGGGGTTGGCACCGCAGAAGAGACAGAAGCGGGAGCCAACTGAGCTAGAGCGGTTGATCCAGGCATGGAAGCTGCCGCTGCCAGAGCCCAGAGGGGAGGAGCTGCCGCAGCCAGAGCCCAGAGGGGAGGAGCTGCCGCTGCCAGAGCCCAGAGGGGAGGAGCTGCCGCTGCCAGAGCCCAGAGGGGAGGAGCCGCTGCTTCCGAGGCCCAGGGAGGAGGTGAAAAGCATACCTCCACCACAGCCCCGACCACCACCCCTACGGTCCAATTCAGCACCGCTGCATCCAGTCCCTCACCCCTTGCTCCTGGACACCCTGTCGGTCTTCCTGGACCTCCCTGTGCTGGACCTAGGGCCCAGGAGTCTGCAACACTGGCCACAGCTCTGCCCCTGGTTCCCTGCTCCGCTCTCCCCGAGCATCCAGACGTCGCTGGGCTGCTGCCAGACGTCGCTGTTGCTCCCCCTGTTCGCTGCTTCACTTCCCCTGGGTGAGCGGACATCGCTGCGCCGGTTCCCAGGGGAAGATCTCTGCCCAGTGATGCATCCTCCAGTGCCCTGCTCTACGCTTCAGTTCCCCGTTGAACCGTTGGGTCCCCTTGTCGCCGGTGCGCGGTCCTTACCTGGCGGCGCCGGGATGTGGACCGATCCACCCTCAAGTCCGCCCGTGGAAAAGGGTGGAAAAGGACATTGATGGACTTGAGGGTGGGTGGTTATGTTTTAAGGGAGGAGGTGGCCATCTCGTGGCCTGTGTCTTGTAAAGACAATGGGGGGATGTGTGAGATAGCGGGTTGTGAGAGACAGCAGGGAGGGGGTTAAAACCTCCCTGCGAGAGAAACATGTGCGGAATGCACCTTTTTGTTTGATTGTTTCTGCTTTTTCAGTTAATCAGTTTTGTTAATTGTCTTATTGTTTAGTTTAACTGTTTTATTATTTAATTAATTATCCCATGCACCTGGGCAGTAATTGAGAATTGGGACCAGGTGCAGGGTATTTAAGAGGAGCAGTTAGACTGCTAAGGGCTGCTGAGTAGAAGGAGGCAGAAGAGAGGTGCTCTGCTTCCCAGCAGTCCAGAACAAAAAAAAAAAAAAAGTAAGTGTTGTGTTAGTGTGTAATGCCAGGTAAACGGCTTAGCCGTCCTGCAAGTTAGTCAGGGAAATTACCTGTATAGTTAGTACTCCAAATCGGAGTTAGGTGTTTGTTTGTATTTTGTTTTATTTTTGTGTTTATTAAAATAATAGCGCGACAGCGCTGAAAACTCCATTTCTGGGTCGTATTTTTAAAGGGGCACGAACCCGTGAGTGGTGCAATCTTTTACTATATATATATATATATATATATATATATATATATTGTGAGCGAGAGTGCTCTATTCTGTAAGACTCTGACTGAATGTGCTATTCTAAAGACTGAGGCGGAAACAGAAATGGCGAACCAATAGGTGAGATTTTATTTACAAAGAAAACTAAAGTAGAGACAAAACTAAATATAAACACCAAAATAAAAACTAACCCAGGTCTGGGCACTAACTCACTTTTTGAGCCCTGACTATTGATTATGGAGTGGCTAATCCACACCATCATAATTAAGAAGAACTGTACACACAAACATAAGGCAATTAAATCCCATAAAGATTTACTTTAAGTCCACTGGTACATGCACCTTTTCTTTTCAGTCTTTTAATTGTCCACACTTGGTGCACTTAGTCCAGTAAAAAAACACAGCATCGCTTTCTTGTTCCCGGGTAACCAAGTTGACTTGCCAGCAACTCCACCAAGTAAGTACAGGAATATGTATTCAGGTTGTAGTGCTTGTACTCACTGATTGTTTGTAGCGTTGCAGGTAAGTTTATATCCAGTTCCAAAGCATTGTCTTCAGTATTACTGTTCTGTCCTTTGCGCTGGATTGCGTGCACCAAACGCTTATTTTTAAACAGCGCACCTTGCTGTATTTACGTATTTTACCGTCCTTTGAAGACTGTCCCTTACAGCCTCCGCTCGCTGTGTAACCGTGCCACCGTTCAGGTTAATACTGACAATATTTTCCACTCTTCGGCGTAAACAGGCACGTCCTGCTAGGGTTTTTATAACACTTAAAAAAAAAAAACAACCCAACACACCTACTGTCTTTTCTGTGTTGTCCTTTTCTTTTGTTTCCAACCCGTATCGTCTTTGCAGGTTATAGATTAATCCAGTCCACTCTCACACTCGTCTCGTTTTTAGATCCCACGTTTTTATAATCCAAGACTCAGGCCTCACTGCCATACCACTCTTCCCCTTGCTACAAAACACTCCCCTTTTTATTACCCAGAATCCCGCTGTTATAGAACCCCTGAGTTCCAGGGACTAGGGGAATTGTAGTCTTTTAAGCGGCGGCCATTTTAAAACAAACAAAAAGAAAATCCTACCTTTTAAAATCTTGTGACAAACAGTACAGTTATTGCTGTCCTTTAAATAGAAATCCCCACTATTTCTATCGGGACTAACACCCGATAACCATCTATTTATCGCAATATATATATATATATATATATATATATATATATATATATATATTGTGATGACGTGACCCCAAGGACTAGTAAACCACAGGTAGGAGACTCGAGTTGCCGTTCAACAACACTCTTGGTGTTCTTTATTTATTTATTTTAATTCACTCTTACCAAACAAACAAACAAAACAAAAGCCTAACTCCGGCAAGGAGTGCTAACTTAACCTTTATAAGGAGGCCCTGTCTAACCACGGGACAGCTATCTGTTACCCATAACAAAAAACAAATACTCAACTTAATTTCTTTAACAACGTGGTTTGTGATCTTTTGTTTTTCCTCTCCAGATCCACACACATGTGCCCTTCTTCCATCCACCTCTCTCAGATGGGTTGAACCTCTCCCTTTTTAAAGGGCTTATCATTAAGTCCAGCTGCCAACAATAAATCAATTAACTGGGCCATCAAGCCAAGACCTCTAGTGGTTGTACAGTGTATTCACAGGGCATAAAGCCCTTTCCATCCTCAAGCTTATATAGTGCCCTTGAATGACTTTATTACAATATATATATACAGTGCCTTGCAAAAGTATTCAGACCCCTGACCAATTCTCTCATATTAGTGAATTACAAATTACGAATTACAGCAACTTTAATGGTTCACAGGTGGAGGCCAATGGTAAGGTAATTGTGTCCTTGTTAGGGCAATTTCTTTCAGCGGTGTAAACTGGGAGCTTCCACAGCACAGGGGTTGAATACTTATGCAAGCAAGATTTTTCAGTTTTTTATTTTTCTTAAAAATATTTCCCAACATAAAACCAATGTCACCTTACAATAACTGATTTTGAGTTTCAGTGTTTTAAAATAAAATATCAAACAGAACGAAATTTCAATGTACCACTTGTAATTCAGTAATATGATATAATTGGTCAGGGGTCTGAATACTTTTGCAAGGCACTGTCTATATATATATATATATATATATATATATATATATATATATATATATATATATACACACACACACATACATACATATATACACACACACACATACATACATACATACATACACACTGTAGGTTATAGAAGACTGCTGCCAAGATGACAAGACTGCAGCTGCTCAGTGGAAGCTGGTCCCCCACTGCTGTGACAACCTGTGAGGATGATTTCACTCCCAGGCAAATACATAAAAACAAACGCACCTTCATCATTCTTTATGAAAGCAAGCACAGCTTGACAAGAACAAATTATATCTGACCAAAAGCAGTTTAAATGTATAAAAATAGCCAAGGTAGAAAAGGGTATGCTATATATGGATTTGATAAAAAAAAAAAAAAAAAAAATTTGGACAGATATTTTTCAGATTTATGAAATGGCAGAGACAAGTCATGAAAATGTACCGTTGTTTACCCTATGCTCAGTTTATTCAACATGGAAAGAAAAAGCAATGACTTTAGTCACAATTTTACAAATCTGGTACTATACAGGAGTATTAATTGTGTTAAATGAAACATATGTATACAGTTATCAGCAATAAATCAAGTAGATAAACGTTTTAGCTAGTGCCTTCATCCATTGGTTAGTTAAACAATTTCAGAGAATATGGAGGTTTTCTGTTTAGAACACAACTGATATCTGGGATCTATAGTTCTTATTCGTACAGAAGCCATTTGTAACAAATCTTTTTACACAATTGCAATTATTGCTCAAAAACACTGATGTAGGACATTTTACTCCAGGCCACCACAAGTAGCTCTTGACAATTTCATTATTTAGCAGATCAGATTGCAAAACTGCTGATCAATCTGGTCTGGTTGAAACCCCATTTCTAAATTACTCTTCTAATATTCCATGCATCGTCTCTCTGCCTCGCTTCTCCTACACAACTCAACTGCGCCACTCACTCCACTGGCTCCCGATCACCACTTGCATCCAGTTCAAGACTCTTGTACTCGCCTACAGATGTCTTGACCAGACTGCACCCAGCTACCTCCAGAACCTCATCTCTCCCTACACCCCCACTCGACCTCTCCGCTCCGCCTGTACTAGAAGACTGGCTTTACCTCCTCTACGCTCCCCTGCCTCCAGAGCCCGCTCCTTCTCCACCCTCGCCCCGCAGTGGTGGAATGACCTTCCTACAGATGTCAGGACTGCCCAGTCCCTGACCACCTTCCGGCGCCTCCTCAAGACTCACCTCTTCAGACAGCACCTGTAGAACTCTTCTTTTCCCTCTTTTCCCACACTTTATCACTCTTCCTTAATGCGTTTTACATGCACTTATCTGCTCCCTATTTTAGTGCATTTAATCCTGTACTTTACAGAGTACTGTAATCTGCCACTAGTGTTATTCAATCTGTAGTATTTTGCATTTAATCGTATCCTGATGTAACTATCACTGACACTGTTATCTGCTCCGATATTGATTTGTATTTTGTAATATACTTGTACTTACTAGAACTGAAGTCATTGTATTTTATCTTGCTCTTAATTGTATTAATACTTGTACTGTGATTCTTGAAATGTATTTTTTGTTTACGACTGTAAGTCACCCTGGATAAGGGCATCTTCTAAGAAATAAATAATAATAATAATAATAATAATAATAATAATAATAATAATAATAATAATAATAATACACAAGACTTTTAATTTATTTATTTTTTCTGCCCTGGCTGTCTTCGTCTGCCTTTTTGCATGTTACCGCCTTGTTTCCGCCCCTTCAAAATGTCACAAATACCGGCTGGGGATTGGTCCACAGCTGTTTTCATGTTGCTTTCAGTGGTCCCTCCTACTCCTGCAAAACTTCTCTCCACTCATTTTGTGGACTGGAAATGGCTAGTTTGGGTTTTGTGATAAAGAAAATGCGATATGGAAACTAACGATATTATCGCATAAACACTCTTTCGCAAGAGCGATCAGGGTTTGATTTGGTCTGGCCCTTAGTTAGTTTTCATCTGTTCATAACTGCATTCCATCTACAATCGCCAGTCAGGGAGGCCTTTGACATTCCATCAAAACAAAATGTATAAAGTAATTTAACATTTAATCAGGATACTACATATTAAACATTCCTTGGCATTCCCATTCATTCTTGGCAAAACTGAATCGCAACCCATAAGGGCTGTGTTATATCACAGGTGCAGATCTGATAAATGAAGGTGGTGGATTTGATCCATCTCTAACTCAGTATTTATCTCACATTCATTTTATTTCCAGATATTTGTGGCCCAAAGTGGTTTAAGACTTCCAGGCCCTTGTAAAAACTTTTAAATTGAATTCTAAGAAACAAACAAACCTATACTTTATATATATTGTAATCTGCCAAGTGTTTAACCTGTAGTATTTTGTACTTAATCATATCCTGATGTAACTATCACTATTTAATCATATCCTGATGTAACTATCACTATTATCTGCTGTATTATTGAATTGTGGTTTGTCACACTTGAACAAAAATTATTGTATTTCTTGCTCTTATTGTATTACTTGTATTGTAACACTTGAATGCATTTGCTTGCGATTGTATGTCGCCCTGGATAAGGGTGTCTGCTAAGAAATAAATAATAATAATAATAATAATAATATATTGTAAATGATTTGTATTCAGTGCTTCTTTTGTATTGTTTATTTCCGGGAAGAATGTCAAAATGTTAAGAAGAAAACAAAATGTTTAAACTTAACTAACTCTACCGTACTTTGGAATGTTATTTCACAAAAGTCTAGGCTTATTTTATTTTCCTAAGAAAGAGACATTTAGAAGTCATAAAGAAAGCATAAACATTGGTCAGATTCCTGTCTAGTTTGTCCAGCTATTCTCACTTTGGCTCTGCTGCAAGTTATCTGTTGTATGGACCTGAAGGACAGATGAGGAAGGCTACTGTTTTTCTAGGCCAGCTGCTTTGCTTCTTCCTTAATTTGTCAGAGGGACAGACAACCTTGGTTGTCATACCCTTACTGGCTTTGTGTAACAGCATAAAGTGACACACACATATATAGATGGGCCTCACAATCTTGCATTATGAATTTATGTTTGTTGTATATATCACCTTCAAATTGGATGTCCGCACTCACCAAGCAATTATGTTTTTATATTTTTCATATTTTGTGAGGTTAAAGAAGCTTAAAGTATATCACCAAATAGCAAATGGGTGTAGATTTATTTAGCAACCAGAGGTCGCGTTAATGCAAAATGGCCTGGATACAATTTTAACTGGCCAAATTATAAGTACAAAACTGTATCACCCTGCTTGGCAAGTTAATAGCAGAGTAATGTATTAGGTTGTGTGTTAGCGCCATTCAAAAATAAAATAAGCAATCTTAAGGATTATTTGTTTAACCATTCCGATTATGTGTATACCATATGTTTAAATGGTAATAGCTGATCTATTTTTTAAATCTGGCTTTTGTATATTTAACATGTTTTGACTAGATGACAATATAAAAATAAAACCCAATGTTTTAACTATTGTTGTGCTATTTTATATACTGTTATTTTTGGCTTGAGAGTTGCTATGGCATCAGTAAATTAAAAAATGAAAAAAAACTCCCTGTTTTTCACTGGAAATCTGGTAATCCTAAACTACATGGACACTGCGAGAAACTGAAGCTCTGGTAGAAATTTTGGTCAGACACCAAAATCTTGCCAAACTCACAAAATAGTAAAATATATTCAATCTTTTCTCAAATTACTTTGTTTAATACCGACAGTAGAAGAACCGTGCAGCATTGCTTAAACTGCATTCTCCTACTGTAGGCATTCAAGAAATGCATCCATTAAATTAGCAAAGTGCTCCCCCAGTGCTTTCATCCACAGAAATATGCAAGAATCTAAAACGTGCCATATTAAAAACCAAATACATCAATAGCTGCCATCTTTCAATATGCCTTGCAGGATTTTGTAAGCGTCCAGTTCACACACCATATAAACGAGTCGAGTGTATGTGCAAACTGCATTGTGAATACAAACGGACTCAGTCCTGAAAAAAAACGAAAGGCGGAAAAAAATGTTACGTGTGCTGTGTTAATGTTGGTGTATAGGCATTGGTACACGGGATATAAACAGGTCTGTGTTTCACGTGTGTTTAAAAATGTATAATTGTATTTAGGCACAGGATTGCACATCACTTCACGTGCATTTAAAGTATATAATATGTGAGCACGAGGTTGCACATAATTAATTCATGTGCTGGGATTCAAGTGAATAATTAATTAGTAATTGAATCCCGGCACAACAGTATATATAGGTGCACGTTTCACTCACTCGGGGTTGTGTGTTCGGTGAGTGGAGAATGGGTGTGGAGAGGAGTAAAGTAAAGTAAAATAAAGTAAAGTAAATTGATAGTTGTTTGTACTCACCATGTTTGTTCGTCCCTCTTTGTTAGTGTCTGTTTGTTTTGTTTGTCTGTTTTATTTGGCCTCAAGTGCCGTGTCCTGTGTTTTGTTCAAAACTTTTTTATTTATAATAAACCGGCGCAAGCAAACGCCTTCATCATATCATTTCATTTCATCTGTCTGTGTTATTCGAACTGTTCTACAATGGTTTACCCAAACCATTCTATAATTGTACCGTGGGTCAGTTATTATCGCCCGAAGTGGATAGAGTGTGAAAGTGGTCATACATGTTATTACGTATTTATGTACATTATGTATGTGCCATTGCCATGAAGCTTGGTATTAATGTTATTTAGGAAATGTGATTGATAATACCAGATTCTGTGGATATATGGGGGTGACTTTCTGCACCCGTCCTTCTCTATGTATCACTATATTTTTGCATTTAACTGGAGAACCGCTTATCCAATTGCCATGAAACTTGGTCTAAACATTATTTAAAGTCACTATACGTATCAGATTCTGGGTATATAGAGGGGGTTCCTGTCTGTTCATCCACCCCTGTATTTGTATTGGTTACAACCTCTTTTATATGCAGAGGAACAATTACAGTTAACTTGTGCCTGTATTTTAAACACACCTTCATTAAACCTAGGCTATTAAATTGTCTTACAATATGTAAACACAAGAAGAAAGATAAAAAATAGCCTTTTTTAGTGTTTTAGAACAAAAAACAAAGCACCCTCAGGGACTTAAGGTTTGTAAATATGAGTGGTGCAAAATTGCTTTTATTTGCTTTTGCATGGTTTATTAATGCAAAAATATCCACAAACACGGACAAAAAGAGATTGTTTTCAATGTACCAGAATAACAAAAACACCAACAGTGTTTTACTTGTTTTCAAAGTTCTTTGTTTAACGCTGTTTTCATTATTTGTTTATTCAGTTGTTTTTTTTGAATAATTTTGTTTACACGGTTATTTTTTTTTGACTGCACACAAATATGCCTACAGTAACAAGCCTACTCCCAACTGTTTTTGTCAGATTCTTCTTGCACTATTATTTAAAAAATATTTTTGTATATTATACTAGTATTTGATGTCTAGACAACATCTCAAATCATAATAAAGATAATAATAAAAAGTATAACATTTCTATACAGCAGGCACCTAAAAAGACACATGACTTTGTTATGGCAACCTTATGAGGTTAGAGGTCAAGATCACTAGCACATTTAGCATTAAGTATTTATATAACCATGCACACCTCTGAGATCTGAGGCTCTGAAACGGTAATCGCAGAATATAAGACAATATCCTAAAGCATGAGTTCTTTATCATATGGAAACCAAAAAGTCACTTTATCACAAAATGGCAGCCATCTTCGGTCACAGGTCAAAGTGAAGGGTGCCATTAGATTTTTGCCAAGGAGGTTCAGTAACACTGAAAAATGTTGTAAGATATTTTAGCAGTTGTAGTTGCGATAGTGGCGGATTTGCGAACTCACATAAGCACCCCTCACAGGGATTCTTAATTAAAGATTGGTGTCATTTAATGTAAATGCTTAGTTCTTTAGCACTGGAGGTAAGACTGGCAAATCAATAAACTGCTTATGGTATGCTGGAAGAAAATGGTACAATGAACAATTCGATGAGGCTTCTCAGTTAATTACTGAACTTGAAACAACTAGATTTGATGGATGTACTGTGCATTTGTTTAGTTACCCAGTGAGCGGCACAAGAACAAGACAAGAACAGAGTGTTACAGGTCACTGCATTCAGAATAAAGACAACATTGGAAAGAGCTGACACCAAAGCAATCTGGAACAATTTAATAATGCCACACATAAAACATTGCAGGATTGATGTTCTTTCATTGATTTTTTTTTTATTTTTATGGATTCTCATTGGGTCTTTACTGCAGTTTGAGCCTTCTCGGCCAGATCACTCTTGTAAATGAGAACTTGTTCTCAACTGGTTTAGTACCTGATAATAAATGGAAGCCATGAATAAGCAGTGTTAAAAGAACTGGAAAAAAATATTGAAAAAAAAAATCAATCACAAGAATTTATACTTCAAAGTGCAGCATAGAGAACTTGGCATTCTATAAACTCACATTAAGCTTCTTTTCAGAGAAATGTAATAATTCGACAGGGATTCATTTTTTCCCCAGTGTAATAACTTTGCACATAAATTGTATTTCAACTTTATATTAGTTTGAGGTATTTTTCAATCACATTAAACTTTTCTCCCACTAACCACCGTCACAATATCCCCTTCACTGGGGGTTGCATTCCCTGTTGTGGGATAATAAGTGCATAAATTAGTAATTCTACCAGTCCAGTGTAATGGTATAGTTGTAGACATTTGTTTTTAAAGGTTAATCTGACACTTGGCTCAGTCACTCATGACTTCTTTTAGTGTGCAATATAATGGTAACAGCTTTGAAGAAA
Source organism: Acipenser ruthenus (assembly GCF_902713425.1). Lineage (NCBI taxonomy): Eukaryota > Metazoa > Chordata > Actinopteri > Acipenseriformes > Acipenseridae > Acipenser > Acipenser ruthenus. The sequence goes on along the minus strand of NC_081189.1, from coordinate 100,832,648 downwards.
AGACATTCGTCAGAGCTACTATTATAGACCGTTTGTTTGGGACTAGTTTAGAATTTAGAATGTGTAGAGTAAAGCCACTATGTTCAGATCAACTTTCAAATGGGGAGGGGTGTAAAGTCAGTTTTGAGAAGTATCTATCAAGCAATATATTATTGGCTGTTGTAAAGAAATTTAAAAAAAAATAATAATAATAATAAAACAAGCTCTGTATTGGAACAGAAAAATAATGAGAATGTATTTCCCTTCTGGCAACAACACAATAAATGATATGCATCATTGAATCAACAATCAGTGACACTAAAGACATCTGGATGTTTTCATTTTCAGTTATGTGGCTTCATACCAGCTAGAATAGATGGTCCCTTAAATATAGTAGGTGACCTAATATATTGAACATTCCCTCTAGCAATGTCAACTACATCACAATTTCAGTCTATTCTGCCATTCTTCCATTGTCATCCTTTCTATCTTGTCTGGAAGGTTCTCATGGGGGAATACTCAGCATTGTAATAAATGTGGCAAAGTTCCATTGTGACCAGTGATGCAGCACCTTAACTAAGAGAGAATAATTAGTGGTCAAACCCCTCTTTTTACGCTATCTCTCTGCCATTCACTGTGCCAAACAGAATAGGTCAATATGCCAGACATACCTGTTTTTACTCCAATACCCAACTCATACATTTTCAATGTATTCAAACACAAAAAAGTAGATAAATCACACTAGATATAAATAAATAAATAAATAAATAAATAAAAATAAAAATAATTCACTAATTATTATAATTAACCAATTCCATTGTATAGCAAAAGGAGGAGTGTTCTTAGTCTGTTTTGGTCCAATACGATAAAATGTTTAGATCACTTTATTGGTTGCATTTATACCCGTTACAGAAATGAATCATTTGATATTTGTCTGCAGCTCTTTCTGTAGTATTGTGTATTGGTTAACTGGTTCTATAGCTCTCTTGTTGCTGACTGTCAAACAATACCTAAAAATAGGGCCCACTCAGCCCCCCGCCCCCCCTCATTCTTTCATATACCACAACAGAACCACAACAGATTACCAACATAATTACCAAAAAAAAAACATCAAGTATCATTTAGTTGTTTGTGTCTAAATCCAACTGTGACGTCAGGTCAGAATCAGGAAGGGAAACACTGACACCAGGCAGTAATGCATTTCAAAACGAAGACGCTGCGTGCCATTTATTTAAATACAAAAATAAAATAAAAAGTTCAAACAGAAAACACAGAGCACACAGAGCAAAATAAAAAGGTAAACAAAACAAGTCTCGAACACAAACAAAACAAAACACAGGTCAGGCTGGGCAATTGCTGTCACTGTTCCTGTATTACTATTTTTTTTAAGTTTAGTTTCTCTCTAGCTCTCTCCACTGTCTCTCCTAACACACCCCACCCTGTGTTCAGAAAGCTGCAGGCTTTTATATCGTAGCTGAGGGGTTTAACTAGCTAGCAATTATTCTATTACCCCTCGGCCACAATCTGCACAAGTTTTTTGGTTTTTTTTTTAAATTACTGTGGATGGGGCTACCCATCCACCCTACTAAACAAATACAATAACAAAACACACGACTACGCCATCACATGTATACATACCAATACAATAACAAAACAAAACACACCGTCACATTTATACATACCAATACAATAACAAAACACACCGTCACATTTATACATACCAATACAATAACAAAACAAAACACACCGTAACATTTATATACATAACAATACAATAACAAAACCTGCGGCGCTTCGCCATCATATAAATAAATCATAATACAAATACAAAACACAGGGGCGGAGGGGGAAACCCTGTTCTAAAAATAAATAGAAATAATACGTAAAGGGCTCCTCGCCCTGTTACACCAACATTTTAGTTTAGTTTATTCACTTCATGCCTGCAGGTCCAGCACAGGTACATCTCATAGTGTAAGCACTAACACAAAGAGAGACAGTTGTAGTCAAAAGTTTACATACCCCAATGGAAATGTATAATTATAGGAAAAATCTTTTGTATCAGAAGTTTTGTTTTGTGGGTGAGGATAAAAAGTTACAAGAAATAGATGTCTACAATTATTTATTTCAGCATTTTTTTTTGCAAAACTCAAAAAAATGGTAATTTAAAAGGCAAATTAATAGCTAGTTGAGGCACCATTAGCAATAATAATCTATTTGAAATGATTATCATATTTGTCACTAAGCTTTTGGCATGATTCTTTAGTGATTTTTGACCATTCTTCAATGCAAAATTGTTCCAGTTCATTCAAATTCCGAGGACTTCTCTTGTGCACAGCCTTCTTCAACTCATACCAAAGACTCTCAATCGGATTTAGATTGGGACTTTGACTAGGCCATTCCAGAACCTTGATTTTATTCTTCTTTGACCATTCTGAAGTAGATTTTGATGTGTGCTTTGGATTGTTGTTGTGTTGGAACATCCAGTTGCACTTTAAACCAAGTTTTGTAATGGAGGATTTCAGATGATTGGCCAATATCTTTTGGTATGCTGTGGAATCCATTTTACCATGTATTGGAACTAAAATTCCTGTGCCATTAGAGGAAAAACAGCTCCATAGACTGATATTACCACCTCCATGCTTGACAGTAGTTATGGTGTTCTTTTCTTTGTACACCTCACCAGACTTTCTCCAAACCAAACGACTATCAGCGTGACCAAATAGCTCGATTCTTGTTTCATCACTCCACAAAACCTTTGACCAGAACTCATATCAATCATTCAAATTCCATTTTGCAGACTTTAAGCGATTGTCCTTGTGACATTTTCCTAAGAGTGGCTTTTTTCCTTGGCCTGCGACCATTGAGACCTTCACCATGCAATACACAACCTATGGTTGAAATGGAAACCCCGGTCCCACTTGCAGCCAATTCACTTTGAATATCTTTGGCAGTCAATCTCGGATTGTTATTAACCTTCCTCACAATTCTTGTACTTGTTCTTGGTGAAGCTTCTTCTTCCAGACCGAGGGAGCGTTGTGATACTCCCATGCATGAGTCTTGCACTTCTTGATAATAATAATAATAATAATAATAATAATAATAATAATAATAATAATTTTATAAAGCGCCTAAGCGAAGCTTAGTTTTGGGTATTGCCAATAAACCCAAGGATGAAGAACGGAGATTACGTACGGGTGTGTAACGTGTAAGCAATTCAGCAATGTAACATGGAGCTAAACTGTTCAGAGCCGTATAGGTTAACAACAGTATTTTAAAATCAGTCCTGCTCTCAACCGGCAACTAGTGCAAAGAAGCAAGAACCGGTGTAATATGGGCACCCAGTTTAGTGCCAGTTAAAATGCGAGCAGCGGATTTCTGAATATACTGTAGCCTGCTAATAGCAGCCTTGGAGACACCCGCAAACAACGCGTTGCAATAATCGAGCCGGGAAGAAACAAAGGCATGAACTAGCCTTTCTGCATCATGCACAGACAGCACAGGGCGCAGACGAGTAATGTTACGAAGGTGAAAAAAGGGTACCTTGGTGACATTGTGGATATGTGACTCGAAAGTAAGACTAGGGTCAAAGAGAACACCAAGATTCCTAACTACAGAGTTAGACTTAACTTCAACCCCATCAATCACTATGCTAAAAGAGTCTAAATTTCTAAGTTGTCAAGGAGAGCCAAGTAGCATTACTTCAGTTTTATAACTATTTAACTGTATGAAGTTTTAATCTCATTCAGACAATTATCAAGAGCTGAAACAGCCACATTTGTATCAGGTGTAGTCTTGAAATATAACTGTGTGTCATCTGCATATGAGTGAAACCTCACACCATGACGACGTATGATCTGTCCAAGTGGCAGTATATAGATATGCTGCCAACATTCTTGTATCCTTCTCCAGCTTTATGACAATAAATAATTTTCTGCCTAACGTCTTCAGATAGCTCTTTACCTTTTACCATATTGACTTATTGGTAATGACAGCACTCATCCTATGCCAAACCCTTTTATACTCTCTAAGATGTTAACCTACAATCCAGCATTTTCTAGACCTTTCTAGAATTAGGTTCTGCATTATCATATTGAAATTTCTAGCACCTTGTAGACAATACTATCATAGCTCAATACTACCGGAGCCAGGCCGGAAGCCATTAAAGGCTCTGCTGCCAGTCGGTAAGCTGACAGGGAGCTAGGGAGCCGCTGGTTGTGAAGAGGGGAGAGGAGGTCAGGAGACCACCTTCCCCAGCAGCACTTTCGCTGCTGGAGATACTGTGGCCGGAACCCCGGAAGAGGGAGCTGCCAACTACGAAGAAGGGGGGAGGTCAGGAGACCACCCCTCAAGCAGCTGTTCAGCTGCCGGGATTGACTTGGTCAGAGGAGCCAGCCTCTGTTGTGGGCCAATGGAAGCCTCCGTCCCCACCCCTGGAGCATGGGGAAGACTTTGGGGATTTTAAGGGGGGAGGTGGCCATTGAGGCCATGTGTGCTGCGCACAAGGGGGTGTATATGTGGCAATGTGCCCCACCCCTGTGTGTATTTTTGTGTTATATGTTGCATGCAGTGTGTAAATGTTGGTGTATTGTAGTTGCTGCATGGGATATAAATGGGTGTGTGTAGCACAAGTTATTTAAAATGTATAATTGTATTTCGGCCCGGGGATTGCACTTCACTTCACATGCATTTAAAGTATTTAATATGTGAGCACGGGGTTACACAGAATTAGTTCACGTGCTGGGATTCAAGTGAATAATTAATTAGTAATTGAATCCCGGCACAACAGTATATATAGATGCACGTTTTACTCACTCAGGGTTGTGTGTTCGAGAGTGGAGAACGGGAGAGTGAGGAGAGTAAATTAAAATAAATAACAACTGCTACTACGTGCTGGAGAACCAGCACGGTACTTGTTTTGTGTGTAGCGTTCGTCCACCCTGTTTGTTAGTGTCTATTCGTTTTGTTTGTCTGTTTATTTTGGCTAAAGTGCCGTGTCCTGTGTTTTGTTCAAACCTTTTTATTTATAATAAACCGGCGCAAGCAAGCGCCTTCATCATTTCATTTCACCGTCCTGTGTGTGTTTTCTTTCCTGGTTCTGACGTCACCACTCAGCCAGCCGTGTGACAGTGACTCAATTACTTCATAACAACTGTGACAAAAACATTATGTTTTTGGTATTTTTTTGCAATTTTGGGATTAAGCACTTCCACACAGTTTTGTTATTCGATATATTTTAAAAGTCTCTATAAGGATAGAGTCACCATAATTAAAGTGTAATCCTAGGAAGGTCGCTTGTTTAATCATCTGACTCTATGCAGTTACCAACCAGGGTTTCCTAACATGTTTAAACTAACTAACTGCTAAAACACTGGCTTGGTTTACATCCAGTTTAGAAATCAAATGCGCTATAGTAAGTGTGCGGCCAAAAACATGGTACATCTAGAAAGGGCGGGTAAATCGCCTTCTGGTGCTAAAATACACGCAAATTGACCAAAATGTTTTTTTTCATGGCAAGTTCGAAAGGCATGCAATATGCTCACAAGACAGGAGGCAAACTTGTTTTGTTTCAAAACTGTCCAGGAAGAAAACATTTTTTGAGAGTGGTGTAATGTACTTTCAAGGGTCACTCTTTGTGTGTTCTGGAAACAGCTCAAAATGTATTTATTAATAAGTTATTTATTAACTATATTTTTGTAGATATTTATTTATTTATTATTTTATATGGTTACTTTGTAACAATTACAACCACATAGAATTGCATTCAACAATTTAACCTTGGAAGTAGGATTGCTACACTAACACTAGAACCACCATGCAGGTCATAAAGGCAGACCCAGTCTGCCTTTATGCTACCATATGTCTTTGTTTCTCACGCAGTGAGACATAATGTGTGGCTAAGTGTATTTTTTGTAGTGATGTTGTTACCCTTGTAAGAATGTAAGTCACAATGCATAAAGGTGTCTGCAGCTAAATTACTTAATAATAAAAATGATAAAGATGTCTGCTAATGACTAAATAATAATAATAATACAGATTCATTGGGTGGGGGGCCTCAGCCAGGATTCTGAATGTTTTGCGGAGCCTTGAGCTGAGAAAGAACCCCTGCACTAGCTACATTGTATGAAAAAAGTTTAAAGAAATGTCATTAATATTTTTTGAAGATGCAGCCCATTTTTTGTTTCAAAAAATAAATTAACAAGTGCTGTATGTATGTGAAGATCACAACTGAGAGTATACAGTATGATCTTTTCATTTACATGCTCACTCAGCTAATACAAATCTCATTCGCTGACATACATAGCTACACGTAAATGCTGTGTGCATACACAACCAAACAATACAAACACTCGCATATTTGTATTATCAGTGCATGGCATACTGCATTTTAAAGTTAATAAAGGCAGTGCCTAGTGTAACAGGGTGACGTGTTATATGTGTGGGTAGTCACTGGAAAATACTAACAGACACAGAGCATTGGTGTTGATACGCCACTCAGGTGCGCAGATTTAAAAAAGAAATAAAAACAAAAACAAAACCTAAAAATAAAAGTTTGCCACACAAAATGACGAGCACTAGTCCCACTAAAAGGAAAGTCCCGCTCCAGGAACCTTACTACTCTACGGTAACTCTCTCTATACTGGTTTGGGATCCACATCCCCTAAGCTGACCTAATTCTGTTGTGTTGTTTCTGAAGTCCTGGCCTCCCAGCGACTCCGGGCCATTCTGACGGTCCTGGCTGGGCAATCGCCTTCACAGGCCCCGTCTTGCATTTAAAGGGCTCCGTAGTAGTAGTTCCCGCAGAGCTGACGCTTCCCTCCTGATGTAAACAAACACTCTCACTCAGCGCCCGTATGTACAGCAATGACCTTGCAGCAGCCCCGAGCTGTAGCGCAGCCGCTTTTTGAGCTCTGCGCAGCATCCCCAGGCACGCCCCCCAGCCAATCCAGACCCCCCGATCATCTTAGCTCAGGGCGAGCCTGCCACTCAGCTGGTTGCTTAGCAACGCGTCTCCAACTGCTCGTTGCAGCTGATTTTTCACAGGCACACACTTGAGCAGGAACCAGCGACCCGGTTCTCTGTCACACTAGCCAAATGTGTTTTTACATCCATTTACAAGATTTCACTGACCTCCGTGGCAAAATCGTAGCCTTATTCATCGTAAATAAGAGTTTACTTTATTTAACGTGGTTGCATTATAGTTTACTAGCAATCATTTGAATCCGTTTTTCAGAGTTTGTCGCACGCAAAAAATCAACAACAACAACAACAGAAGATATTGTACGTACTGTCCTATATTGATAAAAAAAAATCCTGTAGCACAGTAAAAAAATTAATAATAATAATAATAACAACGTGTTAGACCTGGGGCACTTCATAATATACAATGCGTTTAAAATGCATTTGGGTGTTAATTACGAATATATATATATATATATATATATATATATATATATATATATATATATATATATATATATATATATTTATACTGATGCACAAAAGAAATGCAACACAGGTCTAATACTACTAATAATATGAACTTACGCTTGTCAAGTGACCCCAGAGATCGGTTATGCCTCCATGATACGGGTCGCTTGCACAGTTTGCATTCAACTTTTTTTTTTGGTTGTCTGGGCATTTAACAAAAAAACAGCAGAGGGGTTTGGAGACATTTCTTTCAGTACAGCTTACGTCTTACGCTATACAACGCTTTGCTGTCGAGATGGCGAATGAAAAAATTAAAGGTTTGCCTCTGGATAACACGAGCTGGAGCGGGGAGGTTGCTCAGTTTCCAAAATTAAAATTATTAGTGTTAGCGTATATTTTGTATCTTTTCAAACATATTCTACCATAGCACTTCTCTTAGACAGTCCTGTACACTAGGTATTCAGTACATATTTCACTGATGCAATACAGCCACTAGAGGTATGAGCCCACTGCTTTGGATACTATACCCTGCTCCAGTTGTATGTAATGTATAACGATTTGGTAGCGGATTTTATTAACAACTTTTGTTTATGTAATATGCATTATACAAATCAAAAGATCGAATTTTGCATGTGAATGACATTTAATGTGTGATTTATAGTATTCACACATTGTCAAACAGTTTCTGTTAATAGGAAGAAAAAAAAACATACAGTACGTGAAACCGTTTAAAACAATCTTCAAATTCCTGGCTAGCGAACGAACCTTCAAACCTTCAGACACAGCCCTAATATATATACACTACCGGTCAAAAGTTTTAGAACACCCCCATTTTTCCAGTTTTTATTGAAATTTAAGCAGTTCAAGTCCAGTGAATAACCTGAAATGGTACAAAGGTAAGCGGTAAACTGCCAGAGGTTACAAAAAAAGTTTAGGTTACCAAAAACTGAAAAATAATGTACATTTCAGAGTTATACAAAAAGGCCTTTTTCAGGGAACAAGTAATGGGTTAACAACTTACAGCTGTTCTGCAGCAATGGAAGTAAATTAAGCCTTGAAAGTTGATGCTAACAATTCCTACAGGTGTCCCAACTTTTGTTGATTACTTACAAACCCTCTGTCTGTATAAAAGCAGTGTTGGAACAGACTGTGTTACTACACCCTCTTAAGCATTATTTGGACAGTATTGTAATGCAGGAAGTAGTATATTGCTCTCATAATGGCGAGAAAAAGGCAATTAACAAAGGAAGACAGACAGACCATTATAACCCTTAAAAGTGTAGGTCTTTCCTTTAGAGAAATTGCAAAGAAAGCCAAGGTGTCAGTGAGTACAGTTTCCTACACCATCAAAAGGCACTTGGAAACTGGAGGAAACTCTGACAAGAAGAGGTCTGGCAGACCCAAAGCCACAACAGAATCAGAAGACAAGTTTCTGAGAGTCAACAGCTTGCGTGATAGGCGGCTCACAGGACAACAGCTTCAAGCACAGCTTAACACTGGTCGAAGTAAGCAAGTCTCAGTTTCAACTGTGAAGAGAAGACTTCGAGCTGCAGGTTTGACAGGTTGAGTGGCAGTAAGAAAGCCATTGCTAAGATGGCAAAATAAGAAAAAGAGGCTTGCCTGGGCCATGAAGCACCGCCAGTGGACTACTGAAGACTGGAAGAAGGTCTTACGGACCGATGAATCAAAATTTGAAATCTTCGGTTCATCACGCAGGGTTTTTGTATGCCGTCGAGTAGGTGAAAGGATGGTTCCTCGGTGTGTGACACCAACTGTCAAACATGGAGGAGGAAGCGTGATGGTCTGAGGCTCTTTTGCTGAATCCAGAGTCTGCGAATTGCACAGAGTGACTGGCACCCTGAACCAAAACTGCTACCACAGCATTTTGCAGCGCCATGCAATACCCTCTGGTATACGCCTAGTTGGTCAGGGGTTCATCCTACAGCAAGATAATGACCCAAAACATACCTCCAGGCTATGTCAGAACTACCTTAGAAGAAAAGAACAAGACGGTAGGCTTCAAATCATGGAATGGCCAGCACAGTCTCCAGACTTAAACCCCATCGAGCTGGTTTGGGATGAACTGTACAGAAGGGTGAAAGCAAAGCAACCTACAAGTGCAACACATTTGTGGGAACTTCTGCAACAGTGTTGGGAAGAACTTTCCGAACAATATTTGATTTCCATTGTAGAAAGAATGCCATGAGTGTGTTCGGCTGTTATATCTGCAAAAGGTGGCTACTTTGATGAGTCAAAAATTTAGATTCAATTTTGTTAAACAAAACGATTCCATGATTTCTTTTTTATCTCCAATTGTTTATTTGTTCTATGCTTTAATTTCAGAGTACATTGAGACATTAAACTGCGTAAATTTCAATAAAAACTGGAAAAATGGAGGTGTTCTAAAACTTTTGACCGGTAGTGTGTATATATATATATATATATATATATATATATATATATATATATATATATATAGTACATCATTAGGAAGCCACCGGACCAGTTTAGTGCTAGGAATGTTATAAGCATACCTTAGGGCATTACAAGATTAAAGTCACTGAGTCTAAAAAGGCATTAAAAACACATCTAGACATCACCCCCACAATGTTTAATGCATACTACAAACACTCAGTGAAGCTTTGTGGTGGATTGGTGGATAACTAATTCAATCATTAACAGCCAATGTTTATACCATAATGTGTAAAAATACAATGGATCAATGAATAATTCAGATTACGATAGAAACTATAGATTTAAAGATATGAATTACCAAGTGCAATGAATTGAAATACTTAATCATGAGTGAAAATTTTTTAAGACATTCTGTTCACATTATAATTTGACTTATCATTCACTATTCTTTTAAATGAAAGACAATATTTATGATAGATTATAACAATGTGTAGCTGCAGTTTCAGTCATGGTATGATCACTGAGTGAAACACAAACATGTTAATTAATATATACTGTGTTATTACAGGAAATGACTGTACATAGAATATACCATGAATGGACCTTCACTCTGAATATTCAAGTGAACCGGTACTAAACGATTTAAAAGAAATAAGCAAAGGAATAAAATGATTTCAATGGAGTAAAACTGCTCCTTGAAATTAAGTAGATTCTTGCTACCTTTATACTTTTCAAATGATGCTATAAATCAAAAAACTTCCTTACATTAATTATTTCTGAGCACAGCATAGCATACACACTGATGCCAAGGGTAACAACCAGCATGCTGTTCCACACAAAATTCATCTATTTCAGAGCAATGGTCTCATATCGACTCTAACAGTGACAACTCACAATCTGCTAACCAACACCTGCAGTCATTCGAAATATGTTTGATCAAACTGTAAATCCAAAGTAAGCCCAAAATCATGGTGTGAAACACTCGTTTTATAAAAGTATGTCAACCTGGTTCTGTGAAACTAGTCTGGTTCTATGAAACTAAGCACAAAACAATGTCAACCTGGTTCTGTGAAACTAAGCACAAAACAGTATGTCAACCTGTTTGTGTGAAACTAGCCTGGTTCTGTGAAACTATGCACAAAACAATATTCAAGCAACACTTCAACTGAATAGCTATTTGATTACAGAGATGAGTTTCATAAAACTGCTTGTAATGATCGTAATGCATTTGTTAATGTTGGATGGTTTTCAACCTCTGGTATGAATGCATAGCTAGTAATATCTGATGCATATGCGTTTTAGTTTATTACACAAGTATATTCAGTGAAATCTGTCGAACCTTTAAGCAGTTTATTCAGTTTTATTGTTTTTTTTTCTTTCAAATAGCAGGAATGTGTTCTTGTGAATATTGAAATTGAATAAAAAAAAACAATTAATCTGTGTACACTTCCTCAACAACAGTATAACACCAGTGATATAGGCTTATAATGCAATTAAAATGGCCATTTATAGTGTAGCAGATAATGTCTTCGCAAAAATTATCCACCACCTCATCTGAGTTACTGACCAAATACATTCCTGCCACTGCATTGTGATAGTTTGTGTACAAAAATGTCCCTGAATGTACCTGGTCAGGCTTATACACTAGATCACCCTACCAAACTCCCTTTTCAGTGATAAAATGGATTCATTGGAACATTGGAATAGAATTGTGAGGGAGCTCTAAAATACTACCGAAATTAAACAATATACTTGACAAGTGCTCTGCATATAAAGTAAATCATACTTAAATACTTCCCAGGGGTTCATATGATTGCTGCTGTTAAAGACCATATTGGAAAATGAACCAAATCTTTCACTGAATGTATTAGAACTAACTGTCTCTGGTGTCATCTGTTTTCAGGTTTATAGCGATTCAAACTGAGAGAAGCCCTTTCTGTAAGACTAGTTAAACCTTAATAATGAAGTACATTGTTAGTATAGCACACCTGCAGCAATAAATAAATAAATAAATAAATAAATAAATAAATAAATACGATACTGGAAGGAAATTCTTTAACTTATACAAGCTGCTACATTATCAAAGGTCGAAACTCGAGGCTCAAATCTGGACAATCAACGTAGAAACAAAACATGCGTATAAAGCCTAAAAAACAGATACCACACATATTTACACATATAATTGTTTTTTATGTAATATACCTAATTAACCATCCATGAGGCACTGGGAAATACAATGTAATAATCTGTGTATTTCAGCCGTACTATACCATTTTGGAAACAGAAAGACAAAAGTACTTAAATGTCATTAAATAGAGCGCAAACATTCATAACAAAACATTTGGAAGTGTTTCTGACCTGTAATCTTCATGCAAGAGCTCCCAAGCTTGCTCTAATAGTTTTAATGCAGGTTTGACAACGGCGTGCTTCCTTTTTAAACCAAGAGTCAACAATCCCTCTTTAAATAAATAAAGGCATGCTCTTTTTTGTCCTACCGCCTGGAGAACCAGTTTCTTCCAGTCGAACAGAGATGCTTTCCACCCTTCTTACATCCATGATAAATTGTTCCTTGTACACTAGTAGCGACTGTATCAGAGAGTATGTGACTGCTGCACTGCAAACTCTCTTTCACGGAGCCCCCCTGGAGTGAACAGTACTGTACAGCTCTGCGCGCGACCTACTCGACGGATGCTGGCGAGTAAGCAAAGATCAGATGATCAGTGGGAAAGAAGAAAACAGATGCAGGGATAAAATACACCTGCTGAGTTTAAACCTGGCAGGAACTTGACAGGTTTAAATGCCATCAAGCTGAATTCCCTTTATGTGGTAACAGTGCCCAATGATATGACTTTTACTGGAGGAATAAAAGTAACCCACAATTTGGTGAAGTCTTTTGCGCAGCATAGAGCTCTTCGCTTAAAAGTGTGAAAGCGCTGTACTCCGAGTGCATTAGCACACCATATGGCCCCAAGGAGCAGTGTCCAGTTTTAACCTGGTAGGATGTAATAGCCTCGTTCAGGTTGCATATGTATCACATATGTTTTTGGTTCAGTCTGTATGGGTGTATCAAATCAGTAATGTAAAGTAACAGTTAACCTATATTGGTATTTAGAAAGCTGGACATTAAAACCTAAACGCTTAAGGAGAATCGCATTTATTCTGTGAGTGTGAAGTCACCTGGTTTGTGCGTCACGATCTGTAAACACAGCTAATCAAATCCCAGACTATGTGAGCTAACCTTTGTTCACCGATACCCCTCGCTTCAATATTATAAACAATTGTACAGAGATTGTATGATTAATTAAGAGAGACGTATTGAGAATCTTGTCTACACTATAGGTTAGGTGAGGTAACGCATTAATGCTAAGTGTTTTGTTACAGATGTCCTGATATCATTATGTTCTGGTTATCCTGCCAGGTAAAGCAGCAGGGTAACACTGGCTGGATCCTGAAAAGTGGGAAATATATATATATATATATATATATATATATATATATATATATATATATACAGACGTGCTCAAATTTGTTGGTACCCCTCCACAAAAAATGAAGAATGCATAATTTTCTCTGAAATAACTTGAAACTGACAAAAGTAATTGGCATCCACCATTGTTTATTCCATATTTAATAGAAATCAGACTTTGCTTTTGATTTTTTATTCAACATAATATTGTAAATAAGAAAACAAATTAAAATGGCATGGACAAAAATGATGTGACTGCTAACCTAATATTTTGTTGCACAACCTTTAGAAGCAATCACTGCAATCAAACGTTTTCTGTAGCTCTCAATGAGACTTCTGCACCTGTTAACAGGTAGTTTGGCCCACTCTTCCTGAGCAAACTGCTCCAGCTGTCTCAGGTTTGATGGGTGCCTTCTCCAGACTGCAAGTTTCAGCTCTTTCCATAGATGTTCGATAGGATTCAGATCAGGACTCATAGAAGGCCACTTCAGAATAGTCCAATCTTTTGTTCTTATCCATTCTTGGGTGCTTTTAGCTGTGTGTTTTGGGTCATTATCCTGTTGGAAGACCCATGACCTGCGACTGAGACAGAGCTTTCTGACACTGGGCAGTACGTTTCGCTCCAGAATGCCTTGATAGTCTTGAGATTTCATTGTGCCCTGCACAGATTCAAGGCACCCTGTGCCAGGCGCAGCAAAGCAGCCCCAAAACATAACCGAGCCTCCTCCATGTTTCACTGTAGGTATGGTGTTCTTTTCTTTGAAAGCTTCATTTTTTCATCTGTGAACATAGAGCTGATGTGACTTGCCAAAAAGCTCCAGTTTTGACTCGTCTGTCCAAAGGAGATTCTCCCAGAAGGATTATGGCTTGTCAATATGCATTTTAGCAAATTCCAGTCTGGCTTTTTTATGTTTTTCTTTCAAAAGTGGAGTCCTCCTGGGTCTTCTTCCATGGAGCCCATTTTCGCTCAAAAAGCGACGGATGGTGCGATCAGAAACTGACGTACCTTCACCTTGGAGTTCAGCTTGTATCACTTTGGCAGTTATCCTTGGTTCTTTTTCTACCATTCGCACTATCCTTCTGTTCACTCTGGGGTCGATTTTCCTCTTGCGGCCGCGCCCAGGGAGGTTGGCTACAGTTCCATGGACCTTAAACTTCTTAATAATATTTGCAACTGTTGTCACAGGAACATCAAGCTGCTTGGAGATGGTCTTGTAGCCTTTACCTTTACCATGCTTGTCTATTATTTTCTTTCTGATCTCCTCAGACAACTCTCTCCTTTGCTTTCTCTGGTCCATGTTCAGTGTGGTGCACACAATGATACCAAATAGCACAGTGACTACTTTTCTCCATTTAAATAGGCTGAATGACTGATTACAAGATTGGAAACATGTGTGATACTAATTAAAGAAACTAATTAGTTTGAAATATCACTATAATCCAATTATTTATTATCTTTTCTAAGGGGTACCAACAAATGTGTCCAGGCCATTTTAGAATATCTTTGTAGAATAAGCAATAATTCATCTCTTTTCACAGCTTCTTTGCTTTTTTCTATGACATACCAAAGGCATGCAAGTATACATGATAAAATAGCTTTTAATTTCATCACTTTTCAGGAGGAATGAAGCATTATTTCAATGAGCTGTAAGGGTACCAACAAATTTGAGCACGTCTGTATATATAAAATTTGGTAATTCACACTAGTCTCTGCACAAAATTTACTTTCATCCAGTATATATTTTTCTGTCATGGTTTTCTGTTGGACATGTTCACGGGTTGGTAGACAAAAACCAGAAACACCTGCAATAGCAAAAACCACCTGCAATAATTAATTATGTTTTAGGTATAACCAAAAATCGACATAAGGCAAGTCTGCAAATTGTTCTTGAGGGATGTGAGACCAGTGTTTATCCACTTTCATTATTTCAAGGAAGCTGTATGTAGAAATATATTATCCACTAATATCCAGTGTCCTCCTTGTGAAAATCAGTTCACTCTTGGATATGGAAGCACCTACCAACTGAATGCTTACTCTGGCCGACTGGCCACGCCTTCTGTCCACTTCCCATCTGGCAGTGCCCACTCCTTCTCTGTGGTGGAACCAGCTACCGGAGAACTTCAGAACTGCTTCGTCTTCTGTTGAATCTTCTGTCTTGTCTCTAATCTTGCACCTGTTGTCCTGAAAGAGGTTCACCATCACAGAAGGTGAAAGGTCATTGAAATGTCTGGGCCTTGGCATCAACCTTCACACATCCTCAAATGGTACTGGGCTACAGTACATCAAACACAGTTTCTTAACAAACAAAATTTTAAAAAATGAATAAACTTGACAATATCTGGTTATTGTATAGTTTGTAGTATAAATACACATATTTTTTATTTCCTTGCTGGTTTTGGTCCCCTTTTTTGAAACCACTGCGTAGATGTAGCTGTTTGGGAATTAATTTAGTTGTTCATCCATGTGTGTAACTCGAAAACAAAAAATGCATTGCTTTTGCACTTGTGAAGTACCCTGAAATGCATGACTGCTATAATGTACACATTATATAAAACACAGAAACAGAACAGAGATTATCAGCAATTCAGAAATTACATTCTGTATACCAAGCCAACATTTTAAAGGTGGCAATGCATTAAAGATGTGTTTTGGCACGATATCATTAGGGTTTGACTAGCCTACTAGGGGAACCAGTGGTGGATGTGTCACTGAATGGGACGGGCAGTCTTAAAATGTGAAACTGAAAATATACCAAAGTAAATTCCCATTTTCATATTGTCAAGCTTTGCTTTGAATATAATTTGCCACAAGAGTCACTGAATTAATTATGTTACTTTATTGAACTGAAGTTATCACAGTTTTATTTCATAATATTAGTCCCTGCCTTGGGGTATTATAGAGTATTGGATTTAAATACGTATTTAAAATAAAAATATGGATACCATGATTTTTTAATACTGTACACAAAGCTGGCTAAATGACCATCAAGCTCCCTAATGCCAATTTCATTCAAGTCTCTTGTCTGAATCTTCGCTGCCTGTTGTAGGAATGATTACTGTATTGTGTTTTTTGCTTTCTTGATCTCCCATGAATGATTCTCAAAAACCAAACAGCATTTTAAGTGCTTGGAATTTTTCAAATAATACTAAGGAATGTCATTTATATGAACTTTGTAACTCTTCTCTCAGTTTTTAAGTGTAATGGGCTGTCTCTGCAAATCTTTTTGAAAACTGTTTTCAAAGTTTAGCACCAGAGAGCTTTGTACTATAATGTAAAGAAGACAAATTGCATCTTCTTTATTTGAACATTTAATTTAGACTGGCGAGGGATGCTCAAAAATGAACATATGGGCAGCTAAATAAATATCATCAATAAGATGTCAGCATTGTTCATGTATGTTTTATTTTATGTAATTGATTCACTTTCCCTGTGCTATATCAGTGTAATTAAACAGTGTTTCAGTGGTGTGATTGTATATTGCTTTCTATTTTGTCATGCCAGAATTTATAGCATCCTGCTTAATGTGGAAAAAAATCTATTGCTCGATTACCTTTCCGTCTGAGGGCTGAGTTGGCAGTTTAGAAAACATTGTAATTGACTACTTAAAAATTTAATAATTGACTGCAATTGGAAATTGTGCATGACTTTCCTCTTCTGCCACAAGCCAGTACTAGTGAATTACCAACTCCTAAACCTTTTGAAACCTGTTTACAAAATACATTCATGTATTCTATTTTTAAAGTTTGTTTTAATTATTAATAATAATAATAATAATAATAATAATAAGTTGCAGATTTTTATCTTTATCAACAGGTAAATATGTACCCTCTTCTGCAGGGAGAGATCTTTCCTGTTGTGGTATGGGTGTAGATGTTTCATCTTTATCACTTTTTGTTAAATGTTGTTCCAGTTTGTCAAATGTCAATCAGTCAACCAATCAATCTTTATTTTATATAGCACCTTTCATAGTGGACCACCATCATAAAGCGCTTTACAAGATGCAGTAACAACAAGAAAATCCATAATACTTTAAATACAGAGAAATGCATAACACATGATATACAGTAAAAAAACAAAACAAAAAAAACAATATATTAAATACAGTGGAAAGTTGCATAATACATGATAGTAACACAACACATGAAATAGTACATTACATACAGTGGAAAGTGCATAATACATGAAACAGTAGCAACAACACAGCAGCTAATAGTAGATATCAGGCTTAAAGAGCATGGAAAGCAAGAGAGAACAAGTGGGCCTTGAGAGTTGATTTAAAGTGAGTGACGGTGGGAGCATCACGCACCAAAGCTGGGAGAGAGTTCCAGAGAGTCGGAGCCATGAAGCTAAATGAACGTTCTCCAAGTGTGGTGCACTTTTGCTTGGGGATAACAAGCAGGCCAGAGTCGGAGGACCTCAGCTTGTGTACAGGGACATAGCGGGTCAGCAGGTTGAGGAGGTACTTGGGACCTGTGTGATGAAGGGCATTGTAGGTGAGGGAGAGTTTTGAAAATAATCCTGAACTTTACAGGTAGCCAGTGCAGCTGGGCAAGACGGGGGGTGATGTGATCACATTTTTTACAAATGTCCTTATCATACCTAAGTAAACAGAGTATGTATTTAAAATTCAGCAAACAAATAGATACAAATCCACAGCTTCTTTTATTAATCGTTTACAAGCTCCATTAAAAAAAAAAAAAAAAATCATCAGATTACACCTATAATTTAGGACTACTAAATGTACTTTGACGCACATGTCCATGAAATGATTACTCTAGTGGGAGCTAAGGGTTCCTTCTGAATGAATCCAGAGAAAGAAAACACACATAATCAAAAAAAGAAAGAAAACAAAATAATCATATTTACCTTTCTGCAATGAATAATCTAGTTGTTTCAGTTTAGATATTTCTCTTTTTAAATAATCATTTTTGTTTTTCAATCTCCTGTTCTCTTCCTCCAAGTATGATGGGTCTTTAATTTCTCTCTCAGCAACTATCTTTTTCATTAATGTGTTCTCTGTTGCTATATTCTTTGAGGTTTCTTTTGCTTTCTAAAATGAAAATAAACAAAATCTGGACTAAATGTATTTTATGGGAGAATTGTTTATTAATTATTCACAACTAGCTTACTAAAACTTTAACTTTTTTGTTTGTTTCTTTTGTTTATTAATGGTGTATATATGTAAGCAATAAGACCCGACACAGAGGGCATTACCAGGCATTATATGGCCATTTGGATAATGGGGCCCAAACCAAACGGTTGTATAATGCCTGGTAATGCCCGATGTGGAGAGTAATAATAATGTATTTTCCTTGGTAATTGATTTGAATGTTTCCAGATATCGAGCAGTTATTAAAAACACATCCGCGAAAGTTGCCTTGTAATTGGACAGAAGCAGCAATGTGACCTTCAGAAGAGCTTGATGGCGAATGAACGTTTCCTGCTGCTGACAGAGTGTGTGACCAAGTTTTGCATTGCTCTAATTACAGCGACTGTAGACATCTCAGAGGTGCTCGTATTTTCTGGGATGTTTTGATTTATCCATTCCTCAATTTACATCTTATTAAAAAGGTTGAAATTTACTGTAAACGGCATTTTGTTAATAGCTGATGGAGTGATTTTGTTTGATTTGTTTTTGTGAGGCGGTTACAAAAATTCTAAGGGTATATATCAGGGATTATATCCTCTAGCTCAATCGTAGTTAGAATGCGTGGAATTTTTCCATTGAAGTATCTATTATTAAGCGATAGTCCGTCAATGCAGGCTGTACCGTGTGGTATTTGACCGCGATTGGAGTTATGCGTCCCGAGCCGTAGGCGAGGGCGTTAACGAAAGTTAAGGTCATCTACCACATGGTAGAGCCCGCATCGAGAGGGCTCTATCGCTATTAGAAAATTATGCATTTCTTTATTTTCTCTTTAAAATAAAACAACTTTAAAACCTATATTTACCTTGAACTTCTGATATTTCGCCAGGTAACCTTCTGCTGAGGAAAATAGTCCCTAACATAATTAGAATAGAAAAACGACATACACGTAGAGAAAACGTTATTATTATTATTTGGCTAACATATTTATTTATTGGGGTCTTACTCTTTCTTATTATAATTTATCTGGACATACACAATTATTGAATAGTCTGTGTAGTATTGAGTTGGACTCGAAACTTGTTGGAGGCGGGGCGTCATTCAAGCTGGCAGGGAGTAGCTTTTTATGTTATCAGATTAACTGTGAATTAAATTTTAAATCAATCCGCTCATAAATATCGGCTTTTTCCCTTAACATTCTAATCTACAACTAATCAAATAAGCTACTTAACATACTTTCTGACGCTGGTCTAGAGACAAGCAAAATCATGTCTGTGACAGGACACTCTAGTGAAGGCTCAATTTGCAGCTACTGGACAGCAAATCAACAGGAAAGACACGATTGGTCCACAATTCTGTCATCAGCTGGATCCAAACAAAACCCTCCCTCAAAACCAGCCAGTCAAACTGCCAACCCTGCTTCAGTTCTTTCCACACCAGCCAATCCACTCCCTGCCAGCTTGAATGACGCCCCACAATTGTACATGTCCAGATAAATTATAATAAGAAAGAGTAAGACCCCAATAAATAAATATGTTAGCCAAATAATAATTTTAATAATAATAACGGCTCGGAATGCGTAACTCCAGTCGCGGTCATCTACCACATGGTAAAAAACATGATCATGAAACAGCCAGTCAACTTTGCTAATACAAAGAAAATTACACTTGCTTTGCACTAGAACCGCCACTGCAGTCATTTTGACAGTTTTCACTTTTAAAATGTAAATCTCGGCGTGTGAAACATAGGCGGTTGACCGTTCTTGACTTTACATGCCCCACCCCCAGACAATCTATATGACATTATTTCCACTTTTTGACACCCCCAGACACATAATATAATCACATGTCAGATGGTCAAAGTTTTCTTCACAAACGAATAAAATACATTTTTCAAACAACTTTTCTTCTCTAACCTGGATCTGGAATGAAGTCGGTGACGGTTGCTATGTGATGTAATTCAATTGCTGGAACTCAAGAGACACAAGGCATCTGTCGACGGCATTTACTCATGTTTGATAGATAGTTCATTGTTGTCCAGTTGTTATATCGACAACACAGAATTACACTGAATTCTATTATTTCTATAATAATATAATGTTATTGACATCATGATGAGTCAAAAGGAAATGTTGGATATGTTTGTCACAGCAGGTGGAAAAAGGAAGAAATTAAACACAGGAGGGATTCACTTGCAAAATAAACTATTACTATTGCTTATGCCCAGGTACAATTATTTATACGTGCTCTAAAGAAAAGGTACCATGGATTTGAAAATGAGATTTAGGCTCATGTGTAGGGCTGTGCTGTGTGTTTTCAGATTTAGGCTGAGATGTGTAGTGCTCTGCTGTGTGTTTTTAGATTTAGGCTGAGATGTGTAGGGCTCTGCTGTGTGTTTTTAGATTTAGGCTGAGATGTGTAGGGCTCTGCTGTGTGTTTTTAGGTTTAGGCTGAGATGTGTAGGGCTCTGCTGTGTGTTTTTAGATTTAGGCTGAGATGTGTAGGGCTGTGCTGTGTGTTTTCAGGTTTAGGTTCATGTGTAGGGCTGTGCTGTGCGTTTTCAGGTTTGCATATCTGCTCTATAAACACATTGTTGTCTTTTTCACAGTGGAGCGGCAGAAAATAATATAAATGGTGGTACACTACAGTATTAGATACATTCTGGTAGGCAGTGGTATACATGAAAATCAATGCAATACATTACTTCCCTTCTGACACTTGCTTAATCCACTTCTGACACTTGCTAAATTGGCAGACAACACAAAAATAGGAGGAGTGGCAAACACCGTTGCAGCAGCAAAGGTCATTCAAAATGATCTAGACAGCATTCAGAAGTGGGCAGACTCATGGCAAATTACATTTAATAGGGAAAAGTGTAAGGTACTGCATGCTGGCAATAAAAATGTGCATTATAAATATCATATGGGAGATACTGAAATTGAAGAATTTAAATTTAAATCAAGGGACTTTTTCGACCTGAAAAAAGAAACAAGGACCAGGGGTCACAAATGGAGATTAGATAAAGGGGCATTCAGAACAGAAAATAGGAGGCACTTTTTACACAGAGAATTGTGGGAGTCTGGAACCAACTCCCCAGTAATGCTGTTGAAGCTGACACCCTGGGATCCTTCAAGAAGCTGCTTGATGAGATTCTGGGATCAATAAGCTACTAACAACCAAGCAAGATGGGCTGAATGGCCTCCTCTTGTTTGTAAACTTTCTTATGTTCTTATTTTATGCATGAATAAATTAATGAATTATTGATTGCCAGATGTATGCATCCTTTCAGGTCTCTCTTGTGAAGCAGATGCATTGCATTATGGGATAGTACATGTCTTGCTCCTGCAAAAGCTTTGTTGCATATGTATATTCTGCAAAATAAAAATAGGGTAAAAAATGAATATCTAGACCAGAACATGCACGTGGTGTCCATGAAATATCTGACATCACAGGATGCGAATAAACCTTCACCAGCCCAGGAGGGAGTTATCCCTTACAGTATCTTACAGACTTTCAGGAACCAGAAACATGCAGTCCTCAAGGGTAAGGAGCTGAAGAGAGAGTTAGGAGGCTGGTACCCTGTTAACAGGATGGCTTGCAGTGGTGACGTCAGACCAGAAACATACTCAGGAAGTAGCGGGGCAAAACTGAAATGCTACGGCGTTCAGTTATTTTATTAAATAAAAAAAAACAGTTTAAACAAAACAAAATACTTAGAAAACATATGGCACGGGGGCCAAAGTAAAACAGAACAAAACACAAGTAATCTTTCTAGAATGAGTACCTACAAGGTCTCGCAGTTGGTAGCAATCATTTTTCTTGCACTCACAGTATTGTTTCACTTTCTTCCTCTTCGCTCTCTTCCCTGACAAAGGATCTCTCCTGACTTTTATAGTTTGTGGCTGGACCCCAATTAATCCATAATTAACAATTACTCAATTAAAGCTCCAGCCACACTCTCACATGTATTTTGGCAGGGAGGAATTTAACCCCCTCCCTGTCGATCCAAAACATACAAACGCAAACTCATATCAATAATAAAAGGAACAAATACATATATACATAAAACAGTAATAAATCATAGTGCAAAAATATAAATTAATAAGGACCGGGCACCCCATCACATACCCACATCTAATGGGGATTTTAAGCTTGGAAGTTAACAAGAAAAGACTGAAAAGCATATAATTGGTTTCTGTATTTCATATTTGCTGATGCTGATGCTTTTCCCATTAAAATATAATATCCCATATAAAATCACTTTCCTAGCATGTCCATGTGGTAATTAAAGAGTCTGAAGAGCTAGAAGGCCTACATCCTGGTTCTTTTGCAAGGTTTTAGGTATGTGTGTCCTATGGCTGAAAGAACTGAATATATTTAGCCTAAAACAAAGAAGAATTAAGGGGAGGGGAGGGAGTGGGCTACCTAGTCATGTTGTTGAGACAGAATCACTTGGGTCCTTTAAGACTAAACTTGACAAGTTTTAACAACAATCAGCTGCTAGGAACTGTCGTAAAGTTTCTTATGTTCTTATGTACTTGAATTGCTATATGAATGTTTAAATTTGAATAGAGGTTTTTACATCTAACTTACTTGACGGAGTCAGATCACATGAATGGACATCATCTGTGTAGGTGTAACCGTGCTGTAATGAGTAACAAAATCATGTAACTTTAGCTGTTAGTATACACTAACGCTCTTCCTATTGAATATTTGTATTTCTCTGTTACACTGCATCCCTATGATTCTAATGTTGTGAATTATCCATTAACAACATGGTGTTTAATCTTAAAATAATAGGTTTTGTTGAAATATGTGTCATATTATGTGTAACCACAAATGTCTGCATCTCTCAGCTGTGAGTAAACTAACTTTAGTACTGTAAGCTTTTCAGTTACAGTAGCAAAATTTAATAATTTCATGTTTTTTATAGGTAACCACACTTTTGATTGATTTCCTCAGCTAAATACAATGTTGTCTTTCAAATTAATTTATATTACAGTAGTATTCCGTGTAAAGCTGCCAAAGGCAGTACAGTGCATTACAGGTATCTGAAAAATGTGTTTCAGTTGATATTGAATAAATCCATACATTGGTCCATAAGCTCCAAGTCCTTTGTTTGATCTACCCAAATCAAACAAATAACATTATTATTATTATTATTATTTATTTCTTAGCAGACGCCCTTATCCAGGGCGACTTACAATTGTAAGCAAATACATTTCAAGTGTTACAATACAAGTAATACAATAAGAGCAAGAAATACAATAACATGTTTATTAAGTTACATGATGCATTTCCTGTACTTTTATCCTGGGCTTATTCTTTACTTATGCTTTTGTATTTCTGTTATGTCAATTAACAGCATTTATGCATCTATCTAAAGTCAATCCATAGACAAAGCAGTAGACATGGTTGTATTGCTTTAGGTATACTTCAATGGTGCAAGAACTTTTAAAGTATAGGATGGTTATATAATGGATTAGAAAATGGATTAGAAATGTCAATTACTCTGACTTGTAAGAAGCTGGTCCTTAATGGCTGATAGACAACTTTGAAGGATATGTTTCCTAAAATCTGCCAAAAATATGCAAGTATACATTTTTGTTTTTAACCCTTTTCCTGCTTGATGAAAGAACATCGCTGTTGTTCATTTATTAAGAAAAAGGTTACACACCCACCAAAATGTTGTATATAAAACTACTGTATTCTGCATTAAACACATTAGGGTAGAGATCTTTTATCATTAGTTTTATTCACTTTAAAAGGAAAAGTTTAGACTGGTAGAGAAACTGTGGTTCTATCAGTGATATAATGTACGCAAAGTTATGGTATACTGTACAAAATGCAAATAAGAAAATATTACCAATGTAAATGGGTTTTATGATTCAGATATTTTTGTAAATAATTAAATATATGTGTGGCAAGGCGAAAGCCCTAAATGTAAATAGTGTGTGTGTGGTGTATAAATATAGGGTTGGCAGGGAGGGGGTTAAAATCCTCCCCGCCATAATACATGTGTGAATGTGTCTGGAGCCTTAATTGAATGATTAATGGTTAATTAGGGTCCAGCCCCATGGTATATAAGGAAGTGAAAATCCTTTGTTTGTGAGGTGTTTGGAGTGGTATTGTGTGGTAACCTGGTCAGCGAAGATGAATGCCCAGTGTGACCTCCAAGGATTGACTACTACGTAAAGAACTGTGCATACACAATTTGGTCAAAATCGGAGTGGCCACTCTGCTGTATCATCCAAAAACAGGAAATTGCCATGTGGATAGAAGTCTATTTCTCCAAAACTATGAACATGCTATTCCATCACTGGCTTTTTTCCTCCCATCTTTCAAAAACTAACAATGATGTCAATAAAGTTTTAACCACAGCTGAGCATTCCAGATTTAAAGCTTTTTATCTTACTTTTGCAGACTGTCTGGATGCACCCAAAACAGCTTGCAATGGTAATTTAATCTTTGGTCCCAAGGGAAAAACATGCTGTAAGAAATATATTTAAATTCTGAAATTGAAGTAAAGGTCCCACTGTGACAAAGAAGAGCCTAATGGGCCTAAACAGAACAGACACAAGGTTCAAGCTGAAACGATTGCATCCCTTAACACCAGCTGTAGTTTACTAAGAAAGAGTAAACATGGTCTCATGATTTTCAAATGAAATGTCAGACTGTGAGAGATGCTGGAAAGTAGAAGCACTTTTTTGTAACAAGTGAAATTTTGGTTTACATCCATACATAGCATTAAAAAGCAAGTAAAAGAGCTGCCAGTCCCCAGATGGGGAAGAATATTTTGGGCATTTAATAAAGATGAAATCTAGGAAACATGTTTGATGCTTTTTTTCCAGTTCAAATTTTTTGTAATGGTTTATGTGACTTGTCAAGTTAGTCTGTTACATAGACATTGACAGTAGTTACTAACATTGTGAGAGTGCTTTTGGTGTGGACCTATCATTCCTTTCATAACTTTGTTGGGACTCTCCACTAGGTCTTAAAATTCAACAGAAAGAAAGTTGACCTGATGTCACTGATCGCAAGTTTAGAAATGTGAGGTTCCATAAGATCTGCCAAAAGCAAATATGATTTGCAGCTCTCTCACCCCCTAAGAAAAAGTAAAAACAAGCAAGACTTAATTTGAAAATGTTGTCACGGTCAAACAAAAATAACAGATACGGTATACCAAAGCATGACTGGCAGCATACAAGATTACTGTGGTTTACCAAGGTAACAGCACAGAAAACTGCAAATTATAGGGAAGGAGTTGTTAGGCAAACATTGTAAACACATCACAGATGCATTTTAGACAGCAACCGTATTAGCCAATCATATTAGCGATTTTACATTACACCTTACATAATATCCTTAATTAAGGAACTGTGTAATGGCTTGGCATCTCAGCCCATTGAATTGAATGGAAAGGGCTAGACGCAAACCGCCGATAACATTCAACAAGCCAGACATGGTACAGTTAATACTGCCAGAAACATGGATATTTAATTACCGTTTCAACCAGCACCACTTTATAGCTTGGCACCTCAGCTCATTTAATTGAACGGAAAGGCATATGACAATCCACTATTCCATGAGAGTTAAAGCCCTTCATGTCCCGCTAGAAAATAAATCAGCTGCTGCTACTGGTAGACAGATCAGGGAGGGTAGTAAATATTTTACACTTTACATGTAGTAATGTCAGCCTCTCACCTGAGTGATGATATAAGGATGGAATGATACACAACCGTCAAGTGGTGACGACAGACGCATCCAACCTGGGTTGGGGTGCGGTCTGGTCAGGCAGAGAAGTCAGCGGGTCCTGGACAGGCCGCTGGACATCCCTGCACATACATATGCTGGAGCTCCAAGCAGTGCACTAGCCAACGAATGGCCTAAAGTGCCTTTGGACGCTTTCCCCATTATTTTACAGTTTCTGCAAGATTTACTAGAGGTGGGCAGGTCCCCCTCTATGCTGAAAGTGTACCTGGCAGCTATATCTGCATGCCACGTCCCCATAGACTCAGTATCCCTGGGCACCCATTTTCTAAGGGTGCTCGGCAGCTGTGTCCTCCTAGAAAGGGCGTTCGGGAGTCTAGACGTGGTATTGGAGGCTCTCACTAAGGCCCCATTTGAGCCTGTACATTCCATAGAGCTGAAATATCTCTCTATGAAGGCATCCTTTCTATTAGCCATCGACCCGCTAAGTGGATCAGTGAGATACAGGCTCTGTCTGTGCACAGTTCCTGTATGCGTATTTAGGACAATGGGAACAGGTTATTGTTACGCACAAACCCTGCATTCCTCCCTAAAGTGATTGGTTCAAGTGGAAAACCGTAATCTGTGGAATTAGAGGCTTTTCATCCTTCTCCTTTTGATTCAGAGGAGGATAGGAGACTGAATTCCCTCTGCCCAGTGTGGACATTGAGAGGTTATGTAGATAGGATGAGAGCGCTGCATCAGTCTGACTAGCTCTGCATCTGTCATGGTGAAAGGACCCTGGGTCAAGCCCTCTCGAAGCAGCGACTGTCCCACTGGATTGTGGACACAGTTGTGACTGCACATACTAATGCCAGCCTAACCCCACGTGGGAGGGTGGCCACGTACTCTACCAGAGGTGTGGCTACGTCATGGGCTCTCTTTCAAGGTGCATCATTGACATATTTGTACTGTGGCTAGCTGGGCTACTCCGCATACGTTCACCAGGTTCTACCGGCTTAATGTGGTCGATGCCTCTACGCCTTCATAAGCACAAGAGTCCTTGAGGTTTACGCTCACACCCTCGCCACTAGTTTGTGGTAGCAAGGCGTCCCTCGCATATTGCCTGCTCACACTCCCTCGCGACGGCTTTGATATACTTTCCCAAAAGTATTGGTTGTTGGTTGTTGTGACCGGGTCTTACGTCACATGCGTGGATAGCCGCTGTGTTTAGCAAAACAGAGAGACAACTGGGGGTGGATTTGAAACGCCGGCACAGGCGCGCAGGATTTATTAACAAACAAACAGAAATGAAAGTAAATGTGGTCATGTGAGGTTACCAGCCATGGTAACGCACAGAGGACACATACAGCAAGCTGTACAAAAGGCAAAATAAAACACAAAAACTACAAATAAAAGGTGCCCCAGAGGGCGAGCGCTAGCCTTAAAACGAGGCGTCCTGCTCCAGGAGCCGGCTACACTACGTAACCCTCGCTATACATCACATGGGATCACAATCCCCTAACTAACCCACTCATGAGCCGGTATTCATACAACGACTCCTGCTGCTTCATACGGCCTTGGCTGGGCATTGCCTTCACAAGCACCGCTTGCAGTCTCAGGGCTGCGTAGCTGTCGTTCCTGCAGCGCGGACCCTCTCCTCCCGTGTATACGCCGCTCCCCTCTGGCATGGCGTTACAGTCGCCTCGAACCATCTCCCACGGATGCTTTTGAACTGACGGACACTCAATTAAGACCCGCCCACCTGCTGATTGAGGTCCAGCACAGCCAATCACTTGCTGCCCTTCCCCTCAACCAAGCCTAGCAGGCAGCAAGTCTCAATCGAGCGCCCGTCTGTAAAACAATAATTCAATTAAATAAATCAGCTCCAAAACGACACACAATAAACCCATTTCCCCATACAAATTATCCACCCTAAATACACGTGCAGGGCAATCGCCCTGCTACAGTCGTCTTTTCTTTCAGGGAACCAGGGTTACGGTAAGTAACCTAACGTTTTTGTCAGTCAACCTAAACAATGAAAAAAATGTTGAAAGAAAGCTTAGCAAAACAATATTTACCAATTCTCAAGGGAACTGATGAAGATTAAGAGCAGCCCAATTTTATTGTTATTTCTTATTGTAGCTCCAGCAGCTTTTGTTATTGTGCTATTACATGTCACTGTTAAACAAGGATGTATTACATTTGTCATACTTAACTGAAAGAACAAACTTGTCTTGTTATTGCTATAAACTTATATATATATATATATATATATATGAGACAAAACTGGGTCATTTTTCAAGATATAGAACTGAAAATAAAATTCAAACTACACTCTATCAGCTTTTCATATAATTTCACTTCTCTTCATCTGCTCAAAATGAATGCTAGA
The DNA here is from genome assembly GCF_902713425.1 of Acipenser ruthenus. Lineage (NCBI taxonomy): Eukaryota > Metazoa > Chordata > Actinopteri > Acipenseriformes > Acipenseridae > Acipenser > Acipenser ruthenus. The sequence goes on along the minus strand of NC_081189.1, from coordinate 100,804,190 downwards.
TAAAGCAGACATCTATGAAATACTGGTAGTTATAAATAATCTAGGATGAGACTTTGTTTAAAAGTAAGGACTTATAATTAAATTACAGCTACAACAGAGAGCTGTTCAAAGCATCAGTAGCTGAAGGGATACCAAAGTAATGTCCCTGGATCTCCAACTGTTCTACAAGTATAATGCATTCTTTAAGCATTTACAGTTTAACCCCCGAGATTACTCCCATAATGCATTTATTTTAAGCAGAACGAACTCCACACAGCAATCTTTGTTGCTTGGTCAGCAAAAAATAAAACCGCTACACACATCATGTTTCGCGATTCCCTAGAGATTTAATTTCAGCAAAAATGAGTAACAGAGTTCATGATCATACAGTACATTTATGTACATATCCCCATCAGTCCATCATTATTCATTAACACCAAATTAGTTGATGAACTTGCTCAATGAACTGATAAAGAAAATGTTGCTGAATGTGTGCAACCAAGTGTATGAGCGAGACACATCTGCCACAGCTGGATTTCATTAGTGCCTTTTACAGGTAATCCTTGAATGCATCAACCAGCTATTAGTGGTTATATAAAAATTCACGGGTTGAAGAAATGCAGTTTAATCCCTGGAGCTGTGAAATTCTATAATAAAATCCTTAGCTGGTTTATTGACCAAATAAACCTCTTATAATGCCTTACAGAGGGGCCAATAATAAATCTTAAATAGTAACAGCGTGTTGCTTCCCTACCTGAACTAGTATGGGGAATTACTGACAGGGAGATACTTGTGTCATGTTAATTTTCAATATCACCTTCTGACCGGAGTTTTGATGTGCCAATTTTGTTCTTGAAGAACTGCATTCAAAAATCAAAATGACATGGACCCAATACATAGAACTTGGGATATAAGACTGCTTGAAACGAGTGCTGCGTGCCTTGAATGTTAAAAGAAGTGCACATGAAGTCCACAATGCAAAAGGGAAGAACAAAAATACATTTTTTATTTCCAAGCAACATGGTATTTCTTAGAATGCCTGGTGTAGTTGTAATGCGTATAAGGAAATCAATATCTATCGTACACAAAATTGAAAACTGTCTGTATGCCTCCTTGCAGATTTCTATAACCAAGCAATAAATCTGAAACCATAAATCTTAGGTTTATGAAATTTTAATATACCCAGGATGGGTCAATGATATATCTATGTCTCTTTGAAATATGCATTTAATACATCATCATTTAAAGCAAAAGTATGGTGTTTTGATTTTCAGAATGCACCATTAATGTTATAATGTCAAATGACAGTTATGAATTAGGGTTATTAAAAGGGTATTAAACTTTATAGCCTTAGACTGTAGTGACTTATGCCAAAGCAAGGGCAATGTGAGCTGGTCATGACAATAACTAAGAAAGAATGAATGTTACAGTTATCCATGTGGAACAGCAAAACAAAGCTCAACTACTTTAATTTGCTAACAGTGGTTAAATTAAATTGGGGTTGGTGTTGTAAACCATGTACTGCATGATACTAAAATAAGAACATGCTAAAAGAACCCATGTAAATACTGTATGTGGCTTAAGATGGCCAACTACAGTATACAATTATAACATTTTATGCAACATGTCATTTGCCTTTCAGTTTCAGAAATTGTTATATTAGCAGTAATTGACCAAGCTTTCCACATAACGTTCTATGTACAATATGGAGGGATGTCATGCATTTATCCAGTGAATCACCCTAACAATTTAACCCTAACCATGATTAGTCCCAATTAGGAGAGTTCTTCCCTAAAAGTTTGTCTTTGAGGAGTAGAGTGGATTGAAAGAAAAGAAGTTGAATCTCAAGTACAGCTTAAATTAAAACTTTAATTTTATGCTTTTTAGAAACTGTTGGAACTGTGAAGCATAACAATCACTGCCAGCTGTTCTGTATTTAAGTTGATTTAAAAGACAACGCATGATTTCCAGAGGTTACATTACTAATTCTTTATTTGTATTCTATCATAAGAAACCTTTCTCCTGTTTAATAACCTTGATGTAATCATTTTCAATATATAATATAGCACATGCTGTTTATTGATCGGATTAAAAAAAAAAAAAGCTTTACCTTTATAATAATGAGGTTTAGCAGCAGAGCTGGGTTCAATCAAACAAACAAACAAAAAAAATCAATAATATTTGTCATTTTTAAGCTCCTAATGCATAAATTACTAGCATCAGCAGAAAAGCCGCAGCAAATCCCCAAAAGTGCTGATGAAACCACAGTCAGTTTTCAATCAGGTCCGACCCTAACAGGTGTAAGGCAGCCAACCAGGTAACGGTGATGCACAGACAGCTATTTAATGAGTTGCTGTCTTGGATTTGGCAGTTACTTTAGATTAAAGGCTAGTTTCACTAGAATAAAAAACAAACAAACCAACAAACAAACAAACAAACAAACACAACACAACCGGAACAAATTCTGATTAAGATAGTCCAGGGGAGGGAGATTAGAAATGGGGTAGATTTTGCTGACAAGGAAACCGAGTAGGGTACTGATAACGTGTCAGGTATTTTCTTTTCAGACATCATCGGCTAGAAAATGCTTCAGAATTAGACTGAGCCAGTAAGACAGTATTATGACACAAATACAACAGTATTGTGCTGGCTTGATACATGTTGGAAGTGTATAGGTCTAATGTAATTTAACTATATCATGTGATGGTTATGTTTTATGGAGATTTATTTCATTGTTTTCAAACAGTTTTGGATTGCAGGTGTGGGCTTTTTTTTAAATATCTTCCAATGTATTATTCTGTGTGCTTTTTCTTTGTAGAATTTATTTGTTTTTCCTTTATGGCTGGCTTCACAGACTTCGACTAGCACTTACCCTGGACTCCAGTACGTTAAGGTACTGTTAGGAAGTCCAAAAAGTAGGTGTCATACATGTAGTAATTTTGATCTAAAATCTTCAAATGAGCCATGTTATTTATTAACATGGATACACTTTAAATGCAGGATCATTACTTATCCTGTCTGTTAAACTGACCATTTATTTTTAATTTAGACTGATACAAGTTACAGATTTATACATTAACAGCAGAACAGCACATGGTATTAAATTTTGTGATAACTACATAACACGCTGACCATGTAGCCAGAGTATAGGTTATAGTTGTTTTTAAGTAAAAAAATAAATAAATAAAATAAGATACCTTTGATCTGTTATTACTGCTGTATTATTGTAAAGATTAATTCTCAGACTGAACGCAGTAGGGATTCAAGGAAATGCATGCACATGGATTAGGGAGTGGTTAACATGTAGAAAACAGAATGTACTGATTAGAGGAGAAACCTCAACATGGAGCGAGGTAACCAGTGGTGTACCACAGGGATCAGTATTAGGTCCTCTGCTATTCCTAATCTACATTGATTTAGATTCTGGTATAGTAAGCAAACTTGTTAAATTTGCAGACGACACAAAATAGGAGGAGTGGCAAACACTGTTGCAGCAGCAAAGGTCATTCAAAATGATCTAGACGGCATTCTGAACTGGGCAGACACATGGCAAATTACATTTAATAGAGAAGTGTGTAAAGTATTGCATGCAGGCATAAAAACGTGCATTATAAATATCATATGGGAGAAAATGAAATTGAAGAAGGGAACTATGAAAAAGACCTAGGAGTTTATGTTGACTCAGAAATGTCTTCATCTAGACAATGTGGGGAAGCTATAAAAAAGGCCAACAAGATGCTCGGATATATTGTGAGAAGTGTTGAATTTAAATCAAGGCAAGTAATGTTAAAACTTTATAATGCATTAGTAAGACCTCACCTAGAATATTGTGTTCAGTTCTGGTCACCTCGTTAGAAAAAGGATATTGCTGCTCTAGAAAGAGTGCAAAGAAGAGCAACCAGAATTATCCCGGGTTTAAAAGGCATGTCATATGCAGACAGGTTAAAAGAATTGAATCTATTCAGTCTTGAACAAAGAAGAGTACGCGGCGATCTGATTCAAACATTCAAAATCCTAAAAGGTATAGACAATGTCGACCCAGGGGACTTTTTTGACCTGAAAAAAGAAACAAGGACCAGGGGTCACAAATGGAGATTAGATAAAGGGGCATTCAGAACAGAAAATAGGAGGCACTTTTTTTACACAGAGAATTGTGAGGGTCTGGAACCAACTCCCCAGTAATGTTGTTGAAGCCGACACCCTGGGATCCTTCAAGAAGCTGCTCTGCCCTGTCCACCAAATTTGATTGACAGATGACTTTACCAATCCAAGTGGTAATCAACGAGAGCCGTGCAGCTAAAATAAGAACCGGATGCCGTGGAAACCACAGAAAGAGGTTTTAAAGTTAAACATTTAAACTGTTCACTTTGTTTACAGTCACATTTTTTAACACTTTGTTGAAGTTGTTAGTATTTTAAATACAATTATTTCTGCAGTGCTCTCCTCGGTCTAATAACTCACTGACACACTAAGCAGAGTAAGCCCCCACAACAAGCAACACAGAACTTTAGGACTCTGGCAGGAGTTGCTCACCAGGGATTATAAAAAAATATCACAAGGGGTAGTGTCGGATAAATGAGAATTGAATGCCCACCCTTGGGTGGGATGCTTGGATAAACCCCTCTACCTCATGTAGTATGTATGTATGGTTGTTTGTGTGTATATATATGTGTATATATCTATATCTATCTCCAGATGTCCGTATATTGGACGGATACAGACAGTTGGAGCTTTGTCACACATTCGAAATCACTGCTGCCTCAGAGAATTTTAAGTACAGGTAACCATCTTGTTTACAGATGTACATAAACTAACTATAAAACTGAGTAACCAATTACCAGCAAAAAAATCCCCAAAGTGGCAAGTAGACATGCCGATTTGGAAGAACAACAATTAAATTAACTGGAAGATAGCAAAACAGGAAAAAATACCAAAAAGAAGAAAGAAAGAAGAAAAAAAGCTGTCTTTCAGGATTGGCTGAAACAAAAAAATGAACTCTCAATTGTGGAAAATGCACATCTTAAAGAAAATCTTTATAAAATATTAAAGGGATTTCTATAGAAATGTCAAAAAAATGCCCAAGGAGAGAATATAACATTTCAAGCTACATTAGTCACAGAGCTGGAATAAACCACTTTACAAATGAAAACAAAAAACCGAGTAAATCTGCCAATATACACACTCACCCCAACTTCGTCACTTCAAATAATGTCTTACTTACTTTTGCATGTTTCAATTAAATTAATTTACTCATCTTAACTTAGTGTGTCGTTCCAAGTTACAAATGGGACTACTTTATTAGTGTGAGGACATTTAATACATTTTTTTCTTTTTTTTTGCCCTAAAACATGATTTATGCTTTTTGTTTTTCAAATAGTGTAAGGCCCCGAGGTGTCTGTATATGGATACCCTGTCAGGCCGGATTGCTTGCACACACACAAGTAGCTTTTGAGTTAAGGGGAATGAAAGCAATGAATAGAGAACAATGGGTAATCCAGGAAATATGCAAATTTCAGCATTACAAGAGCCAATCAAATGGCGTGAAAGTCACCTAAAGGCTTCTACATTCATAGTGTTTTAAAAAGTCAAAAGCACAGTATCTGCAGACATGTTTCGCCCTGTTTGGAGCTCATCAGTGCAGCGCAACTGTACTTTGAGTACAGTTAAGGGGAATGTGTGCGTGTATATATATATATATATATATATATATATATATAAAATCAAAATTACACACACACACACACACACACACACACACACACACACACACACACACACACATTGTTCAACTTTCTAGCAACCAACAGCAGCCTGGGAGTTACAGCTCAGGGAATAATAAAGTTGCTAATGTGAATAAGATATAAGAAAATGGACTTAATAAACCTAGGGGGAATGGAATCTAAATTTCTATTGCAGTTATGAGGTTTAGCCAGATCGACAGTTGGCTGTTTAAAGATCTTCAGTTTGCAAGTCGTTGTGTATACAGCACTTACAGGAACAAATCGTGAACTGGCCTACTGTAGTTATTCTGCACTACATAGACACAGTTGGTTTCAGTACTTCAGGCTGCTTGTTGCATCTGGTATGGAAGTCAGGTATGTTGCAGGCACAACGACAACCTGACCCATTCTAAAACGGTTTAGACCCATTACACAATGGTTCAGAAATACCAAACCCCATTCTGGAATTGTGCATGGGCATTTGATTCTTCGGTTCATGGGAGATATTTTTAAAATTATAATGGCATAATGTATCATAATAAATAACCCAACATGACGGACATCCCCAGTACATATACAAAATAACCAGAGAAGTGATTCCAAAGATGAAGCCTTCAGCAGATTAAACAATGATATGGCAGTAGCTGGCTTCCAAATAAATAAGCATTCACTGGTGCAGATAGCTGCTGGTGTTTTTTTTATAGTGGTCTCATGACAGAAATTGTACCTTACTGAGACTACACCAAAGATAAAATACGCTGGTGACTAAGTGTGCCGAAACAGCCATATATACAGAAATGGTAATAACCAAGATGTAGTACAATATCACAGAATAATAAACAGATAAAAATAATAATAAAAAAGAATTATGCAAATCAAAAATAGAAAGTATTTATTTAAATATTGACTGTCTGCAGTACTGTTTGCATTTTACTGGCAGCCCTACAGCTGGGAAACATTATAATTTATTCAAGAAAAATACTGATGTTTTTTCACAGGTTATCTAGAACTGCCAACAATAAATAAAATACATACATACTGGTGCAACTTTGATTTACAACTTTCTAGAAAAAATAAATCTATTCAAGAAGATGGAGTTCTTAATAGCAAACGGTTTGCTTTTACAAATGAAGATTGTAAGATTTTAAATGTATTTGTTGTTATAACTACAGAAGTTTTTCGAGAATTAGCCTACGTCCTAAGCACTAGATGCAACCAAGGATACAAAAAAAAAAAAAAAAACTGACAAACTAAAATTGCTACTTCTTGTATGGGAAGCAAGAGACAGGACATACAAATACAATACAAACCTACATCTTCATTCTATTTTAAAGAATTCATTTTTCTACAGCTAGCAATAAAATAAATAAAATGGTTTCAAACCCCCTAGAGCATTTGGAAAGTAATATAATAAAGAAAATCACTAAGCCTGGTGGCCTTGCATTTTTACTTGTGTCACTTTGATATAGAGAAGATGCCCTCACGTATCTATTTTCCATAAGCCCACTGGCATAAAAAGTATATATTTTTTCCCCCTCAAACAAGACACACTGTTCTGTAGAAGGATGGCATGGTCTTACATGCAGTATTACTTCATAAAAGATACATCTCCCCAGAACCACATACAAGTTACACTAAAATAGAGAACAAATGGTCTACATATTTAAGTTATTGACCTCATCATAACCAACCACAGCATGATCATATCATCAACGTCCACTGATCAGTTGTAATTCGCTTTTTTTCCTATTATCTACTGACTTAACACATACATGCATTATTAATACACACAAACTTGGGTCTCTCTCTCTCAATTGAATTTCTGACCACCTCTTGTGCTGCATCTCCACAGGGACCTTATAAGTTTAAACTTATGTAGCAGACCAGGCGTTTTGTACACATTCCTTTTATTCTGTTTAAAAAAAAAAAAATGGATTGCCCATGGTAAGTTCAAGGGGCAACACCACAAGTCATACAGCTTAACATACAAAATTCAAGCACTGCATATCAAAACAGGACAAAAAGGATAAACAATTTACAAAACTGTAATAAAATGTGTCATCTTAATCATGTGGGAGATGGACAATGTATAATACTTTATTTTCTTTTGCTTTTTTTTCCTTTTGACTGCTTCACAAATCAAATTATTCTGTAGTCTTTACTGGTTTAAAATAACTGCAACACTTTAAAAACAAGACAGTGTCCATAGCTTAAAGGAATGTCTCTCAGTTCAGTGGCGTGGGTTCATAATTAAAATGGCATGGTCACTACACAGTAGTTTCATGTTTCCATAATCCAGTCCTTGTATTGCCAGTGTTATCTGCATTTAGTAATGGCACATCCTGCCCACTGTCTTTTAGCAGTCCATTCTGACTGGCCAGGTTTAGGCCATATGACTTTTGCTGGCTGTCAAGTTCAACCATAATCGTTTGTTTTAAGCTGTCCTTGTTGCTGGAGATTCCACCTTTTCCACATCTGCCACCACCTCCCCCCCTGTCTGTACTTCTGCTGTATTTGGGCAATGTTCTGCTAGCATCACTGCTGTCTTCTTGGTACTGACTTTGATGTCGTTCTCTGTATGCAGCCAGGTAGGCAGCTCTTCGACTCCTTGTATGACTATCATAGTTGCTTTGGCGATTCTTTGGGAAGCAGTTCTGCATGCTCCCTTCCCCACTTGTGGGAACATTGTGTGCATACTCTCTTAACACAGTGAGCCTGCTAGCTCTATGGGCTCTAGTTCGGTTTTTATGGTGCCTGTCTGGGTGCCCATTAGGCCGGAACTGCACCTCAATGGGAGACAAGTGCATTTTGATTTCATTGTCCACTGAATGCTCTGTCAAGCTGTTGTCCAGCTGTGCGATTGTGTTGCTGGGCACGGGATTTGGCTTGCATAGAGCTGCCTCAGCTTGCAAATTGGTTAGCTTGCAGGCCTGGGAGGAATTTTTAATGCTGGATGCACTTTTGTTTGTGCAGAATGACTCGGCGCTGCTGTTGGTGCACTTGGGGGCCTCCCCATTGCTGTTACTGGAATCTGTCAGTTGGACGTTGACCTGCATGGAGTATGTGCTTCTTCCAGGACAACAGGCAGCTATCCAGTAACGCCGGACATCTTCTCTGTTAACGCAATGATGAACCACTAAAAAGGCACCGAGACCCAGCGCTACAAGCCCAAAAAGGCAACTGAAGACTAGATCCATGGGATAATCCATTGAGACCGACAGAGCTCCGAAAAACCATAAGGCAATAAACAAAGGAAGGGTCAAGCTGGCCCCAAAGAGCTGGGCTTGAAACGTGTGCTCGTTCTCTAGTGCAGAGACAGAAACAACAGAGTAGTTGCCTTGGGACATCGACATGGAATCAGTGAGGTTGGTCTCCCCATTCTCATTTGTCGCCAGCCCCCGCTGTGCCTCAGCCGACTCCTTCAACTCATACTTTCGTTCTGGGTGTCTCTTTAAATGGATGAAGATGCGGAGGAAGTACATGCAGTTTATGAAGATGATGAAGCCTGCGGGTCCATAAAATGCTCCTAGACTGGGCTCCCATGCCATCCAACAGCTATAACAGTAAACAAAATGTGTTTTTGTTTAAGAAAAAGTGGGTATTAACCAGGTCATACTTGAAAACACAGCTTTTTTCTTTTTACATAAAGATAAAGCTAAAACCACCTTGAAAAAACTGTGGGATAATCCCCATGTTCTTAACATTGAAACTACTCTTGGGGTTAACCCACGCTCAATAAAAGCAGCCTATTAACATTGATCCAGAGAATGTAGAAGGCATAGATGTTTTTACCTGTAACAGAATGAGTAATGCAACACAGTACACAAATATAAAATACAGACGCTTCCACAGCTATAAATACAAAACTGAAGCGGTCAGCATCATGCAAAAAGTAAGCCAACATTATCTATATTCTGTATACACATGTAAAAAAGAAAAGCCACAAGCATATGTCTGAGAACTGGAGAAGCAGTTCTCAGACATATGCAAAAATTTAAAAGTATCACATAGGTAAGTGGAAGAAGTGGTATTATATCGTTCTTTCAAAAAGGGTTTGATATTGCACCCAAAAAGGTGCACTACTACTTACAATGATGCATTTACTTGGCTCCCATAATTTTTTATATTGGCTGCTGCTGTGATTCCACAGACAATAACAGGGATGCCCCCTCCAATCAGGTAAAATCTGTGGGTTTAAAAAAAGGTAATAAATAAAATAAAAAATAAATAAATAAATAAATAAAAGGAGATTTACAATAAAATATGTAGAACATCTCATATCCTCTCGGGGTGAGTTTTTAAGCTATAAACTATTTTATATTATGCCAGCATGACATAATTCCCCCCCACAGAATATGAAGGCAATTAAATACTGGGAAATGGTATCTGTACCAGTGTATCTTAATCCTCAAGGGGAAATCAAGGGCACAACAACAAGGTAACATTGGAAAATGTTTGTGACTGGCGTTGGATTGGTTTCAGCTGCACTTTTTCAGTCTGAGAGATTAATCTAGCAATAGGTACCAACAGTTCCATAGGGTGGGACTAGAAGATATCGCAACTTACTGTGATCAAGACCTTGATTGCTACTTTCATAAGCACTTTAAAAAAAGGGGGACTGGAGTTACCAGGAATTCCTGATTTTCATTCTGAACTCACAAGGCTTCTGGAAGGTGGCATTACTACCACCATGTGGCTGCTTTGAAAATCTACACCAAGATTTTGAAATTTTACCATCAGGGCTAACATGCTAAAAGTCATTATTTTGGTTTGAAATTATTATTTATTTGTTTATTTAGCAGACGCTTTTATCCAAGGCGACTTAGAGACTAGGATGTGAACTATGCATCAGCTTACAACAACGTCTCACCCGAAAGACGGAGCACAAGGAAGTTAAGTGACTTGCTAAGGGTCACAGCGAGTGAGCTGGGGACCTCCTGGTTACAAGCCCTTTTTTTTTTTTTTACAAGCCCTTTTCTTTAACCACTGGACAACACAAATTTCTCTTTTAAAATTTCAGGTAAACTACATATTATTCTGACATTTGTACAAAATACTGTTTGCATAGCAGTGTACTATTCTTCACCCTTACCTAAGCATGGGTCGTGGAGGGGGAGGTGGCTCTTCCAGATCTTCACACTGCTTGGCCTTTCTCGTCACCTGCTTGTAGATATTCCGTGCAGTCACCCCCACCCACAGGAGAGTAGCCAGGGTGGAGTAGTGCAGAATAATACCAACCTGGATTAAATACAAATGATATAGTTATTAAACTAAAGCCCCCCCGCCCCCCTCCGCCCCCCAAAAAAAGTCATTAACATTTAAGTAATTTCAACGTCACTTCTGCCAAATAAATGCAAAAACACGACTCACAGCTTGGCAAACGCTTATGTTCCTGGACTGATTGACACCTCCGACAAACATCACACACGTCAGGAAAATATGAAAACACAGATTGACAAGCATGTGCCAGCTCTTACTGCTTATCCGGATCAAACTAGGAAAAAAGAAACCACAAAACAATTTAAAAAGAAGGTGTTTTGGAATAAAACATTAGAACTCAAGAATAATGTCTGCCTTGGTCTGCCTTTACCTGTGATGATGCAGGTAGCTGACAATTATAATCAGGAGGCACAGAAGCAGTATGACAGTAGTAGCATAGATGACTGGGTGGAGAAGATCAGCAGACTGGGTGAAATACTCGACTCCTTTCAAATCCTAAATAAAAAGAAAAGACTGCATGTGTTATTACAGTAAATGTTACAGTTTGCACATGATATTCCAGAAGTTAAAAGCACTTACTGCAAATTCATATAATAAACAAATTAGTATACACTGCAAACCACTCTTGTTTAGGACGTTGGTTTTATTTTTTTTACTTTATTTTAAAAATGTAAATGAAATCCTAGGAGTCTCCCTCTACCCATTTAAGAAAATAACAAAATGTTGCATTGTATTCTGGTTTATGCAACAAAGAAAAAGCAATGCTGAACCATTAGTCTCCAGGAACGAGTAATTTGCTCTATAGTTAAACTAATATAGCCCTTTTCTCTACCTTACTGCAATAGCCTGCTTACCATTAGTACTGCATAATTACAGAGGGAATTGCACTGGATAGTGGTGACATTGTCATCAGAGTAGAGAATATGGCAGCCATCAGATTCCCAGCCTCCCTGTCCATTGAGAAGGCTGAAATTCCAGTTTGCTGCCACAGCGTCCATTCCATGTGCAATGTGCCGCAGGGTCACATTGATAGGATTGAACAGGTTTTTCAAATCATGACCATCTGATGAAGAGGCAAGAATATGCATCGGTGCACAATAGAAACACAGAGTGCAACTGTGCAAATGCTGAATGTGCCGGTTCCAGAGAAAGTACAAGATCCTATAGGCATTTCCTTCAGGCGTGTGGCACTTCATTGACAGAATTAAAATAAAGAACACAGCTAAAGCAAGATAGCCACCCCCGAGTACACATTTGAAGACATAAGGGTATTATTCTTTTGTATTTTCAAATACTCATCATAATGTGTTACTTCTGCCTTGCAAAAATGAACCTGCATATTAAAAAAAGGCAAAGAAACACACTGCTAGATTTCTAGCAGCTTGTTAGAAGAAACATATAAATCAAGGATGAATAATATTATTTATATACATATATCATTTTTAGCTGCCTGGTTCCTAAGTTCCTGAGAGGTATAACGCAAAAGGAATTTTGGTAACGAACCAAACCTACCTATCTTTGTCAGGATGACAGGGGTTGCCACGGTTCTCCTCTTGCCATGGTCAGCCAGTGCTGTTGAATTCCCTGTAGCTGGAAAGAGTTTACCATTCCTAAAGGCAATGAGCTGCAGTTTGTAAATGGCATCCTCTGCCTGACCCGAATCATCTTGTTGGGAGAACAGAGTTGAGGGCAGCTGTACAGAGGCTTCCACAATTGTATTCTAAAAGAATTGAGAGAATCATTAAAGATGCGTGCACTTGTAACACATGGGCATACAGAAATGGTGTGTTTTAACATAAAAGCAGAGGCCATGCCAAAGCTGCAAGGCCTACCTTGAGCGCCAGGCTGGATAGTGTGCTGGTGACATTGCATTTAAAGCTGAGCTGTTTGTCAAAGTTAATATCTGGATCTCTTCTTCCAAATTCCCCCAGACCTATCCGGTCTCCAACAGTAACTTTCTGGAACACAGTGCAGGTCATCCCAGTGAAACTGCTAGACTTGATCACATGCGCTTCCAGGGCAATGTTTGAAGAATACTATTAAAAGAAAAAAAAAGGATGGAATGAAGCTATACAATACCGTCATACATTTTTAGGACAATATTTTTTAAATATATTTCAAATCCTGTGTATAGCATGTACATTGATCTGCCGTGGGTTGTATTTTTTCTATAACATGTACCTCTTGTATGCTACCACACCATAAGATTAAATCAAAACAGAAGCTATATTTTGGTTAATAAAACATTTGGATACACCTGTTTGAATTAATAACCACAGAATTGTGTGAACATAAATCTCATCTTCTGCATTAGAATGTAGCTCTGTATGGAGGTTGGAGAAAACAGGAAGAAAAGCATATATCGGTCTATATTTTGTATTTGTTTTATTTTATCTCTTAACGATTAAATCATTCTGGAAGAATTTAAATATTCACGAGTCATGTCAAAACACTTTAAAAATCAAATCAATAAGTGATTTGTGATTAAATGCTATATCAATATCTGTAAAGTCAGGGTCAATGGTAAAATATAAATCTTTTCCTACCGTGGAATAAACCTGAACCCCGCTTGCCAGTCTATATCTGGCGATCCTCTGCAAGCACTCCACTATCCTAGTGCAGGCCTTAGCTTCCCTCTGAGCCATCCACAGCACCCGCTCATCTGCCAGCATGATGTTACTAGCAATGTCTACCATAACGTCTCCAAGCTGAAAAACAACAAGCACTGTAAGAAGCAAGGTTTGCACCTCTAAAATAGGATGAACTAAAATACTCACAGGAACATTTGTTACTTGTTTGGGTTGACACTTCTACTTATAGCTAGTTAAACATCATGACACCCAATCCAAAAGTAAAACAGCCTAATATGTTTGTCTACTTATTTTATTTCCGAGTTTAAGATTGGAAGTTTCAAATTTTGGATGATGTGGTAGTTTTCTTATCAAGTACCTAAACAGAACTTAAATAAAAAGTCACAACTGGAAATATGCACTTACTGGACAAAATGTCAAATCACATACTGCTGTAAAACTGAAATAGCTACAAGCTGGAGCTGGCAGTCAAGATATTTATCAGTTGTTTGAACAACTGGGGGTCTACTGCCACTAGGACTGGGAGCTGAATGCAATATAAAAATCAATCCTGTTTGTTTCCATCAGCAGCAGATCCATCTCAACACTGTTTTAACTGGGACACGGACAGTCCAAGCCTCAAATACGAAATGAGAGATTCTGGTCTGACCCAGTTACTGGATAGTAGAATTTATCAAATGTGAAAGATACCAGAGGTGGATTTTAAACCGTGGATTGCGAAACAAAAAAAAACACACCACACACAACGAAACGATTAGGGCTGTGAATTACACAGGAAAATACTGCTAGTAAAATATTAGGAGGATGGTGAATTAATTTCACCAATTCTATGAAAAAGGGATACACAAGGACCATCTTTGACCTTTGTGTAATATCCAGATGCAGATTGGACTGATTGCAAGCCAATTTGATATTGGAATGAGGATGATCGAGTTTTATAGACCGATAACATGGCATTCTAAAAGACCCTTTTTTACATATACCGTAGCAGGCTTACGTTTAAAAAAGTACAACCTCAAAATAAACTTTCCATATTGCCCCCTTCCTCCGCCCTTTACAAATGTCACATTTATTCCACTAATGATAAAATTGAACTGAATCTTAAATGGAACATTAAGGCATACAGCAACCACACATGCAGTTTCACAGCAAGAAACTCAATACATTTCAGAAATCCTTGAAGGAGTACCTACAAGAGATTAATTTATTCCATCAGCTCCATAATGAGATCAGGTAGTTTGTTTTCAATTTCAATAAAAATGAAATATGAAAACTGCACACAGTTCTTTGATTTAGACATCAAATTCTGCCACTTATCTGCAGCTGTCACCCGGCAGCTCAGCGTTTGCAGACTGCATACAGCAGCTGTCAAATAGAGACCATCAGAGCAGCAGGTAATTATTTTTCTATTTTTGTCCCCTCCAGCAATGCTGTAAAAGTGCCACAACTTTATATACATATGTATTTTACTATAGATCATAGCCCTCCATGTCAGTTCTTTAAAAGTAATGGAGAACAAAAAATTAGCTTGGACTGTTTTAGAAAACTGTTTCTAGAATTGACGGGTGGTGTAATTGAGAAGCTTAAAATACCCTATTTCCTATCCATCCACTTCCTCTAGCTTCCTATCTTGCATAAGATTAAAAGCATTGACAAATAAATATTTGCTGTGTTCCAGACAAGCAGTTTTTTGATGCAGGGTTCTAGATTGCATTAAGAGGCACACATTCTAGGTTGCTGCACCAAAAAATGCCATTCATGATTTTTTAAAGAAAATCCATATATTAAATTTAAATAGATACAGGAATGGGGTACAGTATTATATCTAGGGCAGCTTCATGATGCCAAGTCATAGAACACTTAGCAGTATACATCCATAATGTTTTAACTATATACATATTTATGAAATATTATCCGCCAACATTCACAGACCTAGCACAGAAAAATAATAGTTACCATAATTTCTCATTATCTATCCATCTACTGTTGTGGGGCTGTCATAATAATTGCACATACAGCAATCTACCGATTAAAACAATAGGAATTGCATTTCAATCCTACTGCACTGAAGCAGGGCTCCACTATACAACAAGCTTGGAGTTTCTCAGTATTTAAACACCGAGCAAAGCAGATTCATTCATTCGAAACCAAAACAGCATTTGCTCCAGTGCAAAAGGCATAAACAACTAATGGAACATCATTCTTTTGTCACGGTCAGCTGCATACATTCCCCTCATGCTCAAATAATTTGCAGTGTTTAATTGTTATGCGCAGTTTAGGCATTTTAGAAACAAACACCTCTTCTCTTCCATCACAATTTTAATTCCCAAGTGGTAAACGACTCTCTCCAAAATCTACATTTGCACAGGTGCTAGACAGAGCTTCAGTTTCCCTTCAAACCGTGTCTATGGTAACGGATGAACCTTGACAACTACAATTTCAAGTATTTATTTAAAAGTATTTTTGTATAAACCTCCTAATTTAAGAAGGTCATTCTATATTTGCTTTATAACAATTTTTCGTTTTATATGTTGTATTTCGTATTTGGGGAAAAAACATAGGGCTCTAAATATAATCCTTTTCAATTGAATGGAACGGGATTACTTGCAGCTGTTTGGATCATGATGAAGAACAATGACAATCAGTGACTATCTATATAAATTTAATAGATCCAGAACTGTAGTTTAAGTTGTCAAACACAGTTACATACTACATTCTGAGAGAAAGAATCTTGCAAATACTATCGGAAAAACTGACATACCTCTTTGTACTTCTCTGCAAATCTTCCAAACTTTTCAATCAAATCAGCCACAAAGATGACATCCATCTTGTCAGAGAAGTTTGCTGCTTCCACAGTATAAGCCAGTAGCTGCCGTGCTGTTGTGACAGCATTTGTGAGGTTTATAGGCATCTGCAGAAAGTTGTTTGAAGTTTATAGTTGAATAGTCTATTCTGTTTATAGTGTATTCTGGATCAAAGCTTGTTACTGGTTGAAAGGATGCAGGCCAATAGGGGAAGCAGCTAATTCACAGGAAACAAGCTATTGAACTGGTGGGGTCAACTTCACCCACCATGTGAAATGACCCAGGAAGTGCAAAACTCTAACAGCATGGCTTGCAAACAGAGATATCTAACTTAGTAAAACAGACATGTGTTAAAATGAAAATACCTGTTTGCTAAAACATGTGTTTCTGTCAAAACTGCACATTTGAAAGCTATAAAGGAATGGATGTGCACTGTGGAGAAATTGTTGAAGCTAACTATTTTGTTAGCTTCAATTACTTTAAATAGTTGTTTGTGCAAGATTCCTCCCCCTCCCCCATAAAGGTTTACCTGGTTAATTATGTACAGCACATGGGTGACATCATTTTCATACTGACACCGGGAGTAGTCTTCTTCTGCCCAAAATCCACCACGGTCACATCGGCGCCAGGCCCTTCTCTCATCAGGATACCCACCAGGAAAAATCCCACTGCCTGCAGAGTAGCGGGCACAAAGGTGGTACGCAGTGATGCCTGAAAAAGTCCTCGGCCACCTGGAAGTAGTTTTGTTTGTTTTGGTTTTTTCAATTATTAAAAAAAAAAAAAAAAAAAAAACCACCACACACACACACACACACACACACACACCTACCTTTGACAGACATAGTGTAGCTCCTTCCTAGTAGCTCTACTGAGTATAACTAATTCAATTGTTCAGAGTTTTTTATTCTTATTTATTGCATTTATATAGTGCATTTTACACAAAAGTAAAATCAAAGCACTGTACAGTACAGAGCAGAAAAAAAGACCCAACCACAATATATCTGTATAGCATGTAACACATACAACTGCCACAATCAGACCTTTTAAATAACAGTATACACAATACCAAAGCAGCAATTTTAACGTTACATTAAAACCCACCAAGATAAGAATGCCATTTTGTAAAAGTGCGTTTTTAATCTCAACTTGAAAACTGTTACGGTCCCATCTTCCCTGACAAACCAAGGAAGAGCATTCCACAATTTAGGCGCTCTACAAGAAAAAGCCCTACCTCCTGTGTTGCTTTTGTTGACCCAAGGAATAACCAGCAGACCTGCATCTTGATCTCGGAGTGTGGTTTGTAAGATACGGGGTCAGTAACTCCAGCAAAAAACCAGGTGCTAATCTATTTCAGGGCCTTGCATGTTAACAGCAGAATCTTAAAATCAATTCTATACTGCACAGGGAGCCAGTGTAAAAAAGGTCAAAACAGGGAAGAAGTTCACTTTTCCTGGTTTTAGGTCAGAATTCTAATGGCGGTATTATGAACAAGCTGCAAGTGGGACACCACACATTTTGGGACACCAGAAAAAAGTGCATTACAATAATCAATTCTAGATGAAACAAAGGCATGCATTAGTCTCTCTGCATCAGATACAGAAATAATTGTTCTCAGTTTGGCTATATTTCTCAAATGGTAAAAAGATACTTTAGTAATTTCCCTAATACGACTCTTAAATGATAGATCAGGATCAAAGATGACCCCCAAACTCTTAATTTCTAGTTTAAGATTTGATGAGAGACTGCAAGGGTTGAGCTCATGTAATCCCACATTTCCTTTTAGTTGGTTCTGTGAGCCCACTAGCATAACCTCTGTTTTATCTGACTTTGACATTGGAAAATTCTGTGACATCCAATGCTTGATGTCTGTAAGGCAAGTAGCTACTAACACCCAGGCAGAAGAAATTTCTAGCTTTAGGGACAAATACAGCTGGGTATCAGCATAGCAATGGAAGTTCACTCTGTGTCTGCGGATAATGTCACCTAGCAGTAGCATATATAACAAAAATAACAAGGGACCTAGAATGGAGCCCTGTGAAACACCACAGACAACTTCAGATAATGCCAATTTTACCTCCCCAATAGACAAACTGAAACCTTTAAGTTGCCAATAAATCTAAATATTGCTGGCCGTTTTGGTTTGGTTTGCTTAAAATAAAAATAAAAAAAGCAAATTACATACTTATGAATGAAGGACCTTTTTAGACTTTCAATTGTGAGGAAGGGACTTGGGTGGTCTAACATTTTGTAAAGGATATGCCGAAACACTTAATTTTTTTTATGAACAGACGAATAAAAATCAAATGCAAGGAGAGTCTCAGCACTTATCCCTTCCTGGATTCACCCTCTGCTTAAAGAAAATGCAGCAGCACATTAATAAGCTCTTAATTGTGCGTGAAAAAATGGCTTTGGATGGGTGCCTACTTTTTGGGCTAGTTTTGGGCATTTGTGCAGATATCATATTTGGATATATTTTGAATGGTTTTAAAGTCTTAACTAAACAAAATACTAAGCTATGATACACAACCCTCAGTGTTTACATCACTGCTGCTAAACATCGTAACAATATCTATGGAAATGAGTACTGCTATGCACTGCATTATGGATAGCATATTTCAAGCACGCCTGTTAACGGAAGATCAGTCGAGTTATACTGGTATAAAGTATATAGGAAAGAGTGGGAGTCTGATCTTGAATTAAAACATGGAGGGTGTTCAGTCAGCATGTCATAGTTTAATGAAAGTTTAAGACCTTGATATTTAAGTTCATACATAAAAAGGATGTATTTTTTATACATCTTTTTTGGATATATATCCTCTGCACACAGACCTGTCATCAGAATTCAGGTTGGTTAGATATTCATGTTTTAAAGTCAGTTGTATCTATATGCAATATAAATAATAGGGTAAGCAATTGCATTTTGAATTAATAGCTGTGTGGCTTTACTAGTCGCTTAACCCTACAAAATGTCCCCCCCTCCCCCACCACCACTTTGAAGACCTTTGCTTACACAGTTTAAACTGCAGTAACCTATATGACTTCTCTGTTACCCGTAGCAACAGAGTGTGTGTGTTTGAGTCCTGATAAATCGAAAACCTTAAAGAAAATGTAGTAAGAAACTGGAAAATACAATGTTTATTGGGCTACTTTTGAGCTAGTTTAGGCAACATACTATTGAGCTACTTTTGGGCTGGTATTTGGTTGACTTTGGGCTACAAACTTATTTTAAATTTCTGGCAACCCTGCTGACAATAAGTCCCAAGTCATACCCCTGCAGATAAGAGAATGCCTAATTGCAAGGAAAAGGAGGGATTTGGAGAGTATGAGGAGTTCTTTTTTTAATTTAAATTTTCCACATCATGTAGCAGAACATTCACTAGACATCATGCCAATAATAAAAGCTGGTGCAGTGACTCGTTACGCTTTACACTGAAGTGTTGACCTTCTCTGTACGGACAGTAGAGGGGACACTGTGGTTCTGATTGGAAAGAGGGCTCACTTAATATTCAATCTATTACACATCTTTGCTTTCAGAAAAAAAAAGCACATTACATTTTTTTTTTTTTTTTTTTTAAATAAGGAAATTGCTTCTTATATTATTATTGAGCTGATGAACTGTAAACATGGCCTATTTAAACAAAAGAGAAAAAAAAAAAAAAAAGGATCAGCTTAACTGTTTAAATTCAATCAGTAAAGGTCCTGGCTTACTATAAACACTACAAATACCAAGCATGACAGGGAGGAAGCCATCTGTTTAGTTTGTAATTTTAAACATGGTGTGCCTTCATTTTTCTACCATTTATAATAAAACCCTGGCCATGAAAAGCAACTAAAAAGTAAGCTTACACATACATACGTAATATATATATATATATATATATATATATATATATATATATATATATATATATATATATATATATATATATATATATACACACACATACACACACAGAGTGCCTTGCAAAAGTATTCAGACCCCTGACCAATTCTCTCATAATAATTGATATACAATAATTGATTGAGTTTCAGTGTTTTAAAATAAAATATCAAACAGAACGAAATTTCAATGTACCATTTGTAATTCAGTAATATGAGAGAATTGGCACAGTAATTATATATATATATATATATATATATATATATATATATATATATATATATATATATATATACACAGTATATATATACAGTACTGTGCAAAAGTTTTAGGCAGGTGTGAAAAAATGCTGTAAAGTAAGAATGCTTTCAAAAATAGACATGTTAATAGATTATATTTATCAATTAACTAAATGCAAAGTGAGTGAACAGAAGAAAAATCTAAATCAAATCCATATTTGGTGTGACCAACCTTTGCCTTCAAAACAGCATCAATTCTTCTACGTACACTTGCACAATGTTTTTGAAGGAACTCGGCAGGTAGGTTGCACAAAGTCAGGGATTTTGTAGGCATATAGTCAGGTGTATGATTAAACAATTATACCAAACAGGTGCTAATGATCATCAATTCAATATGTAGGTTGAAACACAATCATTAACTGAAACAGAAACAGCTGTGTAGGAGGAATACAACTGGGTGAGGAACAGCCAAACTCAGCTAACAAGGTGAGGTTGCTGAAGACAGTTTACTGTCAAAAGTCATACACCATGGCAAGACTGAGCACAGCAACAAGACACAAGGTAGTTATACTGCATCAGCAAGGTATAACTACCTCTCCCAGGCAGAAATTTCAAGGCAGACAGGGGTTTCCAGATGTGCTGTCCAAGCTCTTTTGAAGAAGCAAAGAAACGGGCAACGTCGAGGACCGTAGACACAGTGGTCGGCCAAGGAAACTTACTGCAGCAGATGAAAGACACATCATGCTTACTTCCCTTCGCAATCGGAAGATGTCCAGCAGTGCCATCAGCTCAGAATTGGCAGAAAAAAGTGGGACCCTGGTACACCCCTCTACTGTCCGGAGAAGTCTGGTCAGAAGTGGCCTTCATGGAAGACTTGCGGCCAAAAGTCCATACCTCCGACGTGGAAACAAGGCCAAGCGACTCAACTATGCACGAAAACACAGGAACTGGGGTGCAGAAAAATGGCAGCAGGTGCTCTGGACTGATGAGTCAAAATTTGAAATATTTGGCTGTAGCAGAAGGCAGTTTGTTCGCCGAAGGGCTGGAGAGCGGTACACGAATGAGTGTCTGCAGGCAACAGTGAAGCATGGTGGAGGTTCCTTGCAAGTTTTGGGCTGCATTTCTGCAAATGGAGTTGGGGATTTGGTCAGAATTAATGGTCTCCTCAATGCGGAGAAGTACAGGCAGATACTTATCCATCATGCAATACCATCAGGGAGGCATCTGATTGGCCCCAAATTTATTCTGCAGCATGACAATGACCCCAAACATACAGCGAAAGTCATTAAGAACTATCTTCAGCATAAAGAAGAACAAGGAGTCCTGGAAGTGATGGTATGGCCCCCACAGAGCCCTGCTCTCAACATCATCAAGTCTGTCTGGGATTACATGAAGAGAGAGAAGCAACTGAGGCTGCCTAAATCCACAGAAGAACTGTGGTTAGTTCTCCAAGATGTTTGGGCCAACCTACCTGCCGAGTTCCTTCAAAAACTGTGTGCAAGTGTACCTAGAAGAATTGATGCTGTTTTGAAGGCAAAGGGTGGTCACACCAAATATTGATTTGTAGATTTTTCTTCTGTTCACTCACTTTGCATTTTGTTAATTGATAAATATAATCTATTAACATGTCTATTTTTGAAAGCATTCTTACTTTACAGCATTTTTTCACACCTGCCTAAAACTTTTGCACAGTACTGTGTGTATATATATAGTACCAGTCAAAAGTTTGAGTACACCTGCTTGAAACCAGGTTTTTCATGATTATCTATGCTTTTAACTGTATAAACTTGTCTATAAAAACACTTAATATTTCATTATATGATACATGTACTTATATAAACTGATAATCATAAGTGAATTTCATTAAATGAAAATGTAAATCTTGTCAATTTCAATGAAATTATTATTTATTTCTTAGCAGACGCCCTTATCCAGGGCAACTTACAATTGTTACAAGATATCACATTATTTTTACATACATTACCCATTTAAACAGCTGGGTTTTTACTAGAGCAATCTAGGTAAAGTACCTTGCTCAAGGGTACAGCAGCAGTGTCCCGGATCTGGGATTGAATCCACGACCCTCCGGTCAAGAGTCCAAAGCCCTAACCACTACTCCACACTGCTGCCCTAGTGGTCACCCAAAGCAAGGGGATTTCAGTTAAAAGTCTGAAATGTGTATAACACGGTGTTAGAACACTGGCCTAAGTATAAAAGTGTCTTTGTTAAATGTTCTCCGAGTTAACTAGCATGTTACCTAATTAACCTTTTGTCACCAATTATTGTTAACAGGTGAGGGTCCATGATTACTATAAAATATAGGTAGCATAGGCACAAGTTTGTCATTCCAGAATGTAAGAGAGCAAAAAATGGCAAAATACGCTCAGTTAAGCAAAGAAAAAAGATTGTAATTACTTTAAGAAATGAAGGTCAATCTTTAAGACAAATCGCAAGAACTTTGCAAGTGTCTGTAACTGCTGTGGCCAAGACCAAACGCTTTGAAGAAACTGGCACTCGTGAGGACCGAACAAGGTCAGGCAGGCCAAGGGTGACCTCAGAATCAGAGAACAAGTTCATTTGAGTAACAAGTCCGCAAAACCAGCGATTATCTGCCCCTGAAATACAAGCTCAGCTAAATGCTACTAGAAGTACAGATGTTTCAACATCAGCTGTTCAGAGGAGATTGCGTGAAGCTGGCCTAACTGGAAGAATTGCTGCAAAGAAACCATTGTTGAGTGCAGAATAAGAGGAAGAGACTTGCCTGGGCCAAAAAACACAGAAACTGGACGTTTGAGGAGTGGAAGTCGGTCTTATGGACCGATGAGTCAAAATTTGAAATATTTGGGTCCAACCGCCGAGTATTTGTAAGACACAGAGAGGGTGAGCGCATGAGTTCTGCATTTGTGGTTCCCACTGTCAAGCATGGAGGAGGCAGTGTCGTGGTCTGGGGTTGCTTTGCTGGTGACAGAGCTGGTGATCTTTACCAAGTCCATGGCAAGCTCAACCAGCATGGCTATCATAGCATACTTCAGAGGCATGCCATTCCATCAGGATTAGGGCTAGTTGGGCAGTCCTTCATTCTTCAGCAAGATAATAACCCGAAACACACCTCAAAGTTGTGCAAGAACTATCTGGCGAAGAAGGAAAGTGAAGGACAACTCAATCTAATGACCTGGCCTGCCCAGTCTCCAGACCTCAATCCCATAGAACTTGTATGGGACAAACTGGACAGAAGAGTCAAAGCAAAGCTACCCACAAGTGCCCTACATCTCTGGGAATTGCTGCAGAAGAGCTGGGAAGACATGTCGGGTGATTTCCTGCTGAAACTTGTTAACCGAATGCCTTGTGTTTGTGAGGCTGTTTTTAAGGCAAAGGGTGGCTATTTTGAGGAATCCAAGATTTTAGAGACAATTTTCAATTTTCTTGAACATTGCTTTGATACTCCTTATGTTTTGTTTTGTATATTGTAACATGTGTTTTCATTTTCAAGTATTTACAGAAACGTATACGACGTAAAACATTGTCAATTATGGAAAAAAACTAGTTTCCAGCAAGTGTACTTTTGACTGGTAGTGTGTGTGTGTATATATATATATATATATATATATATATATATATATATATATATATACACACACACACACACATACATATACACACATATACATATACACACACAGTAATATACAAAAGAATATTATATTATATATATATATATATATATAATATATACACACACACACACATATATATATTTCCAACACTTCAGCCTACCTACTTCCTATAATTCATTTTTTTTAAACGTACTACTTATTCTAGAACGTGCCCCGTTCCAGGAAGAGTATGCGAGAAAGCATGTTATGTACTAAGTGGTTTAAGCTTTCAGATTGATCCAAAATTCCTGTTTTGGTGAACACTGGAGTTTCATGTTTTGTTAATTTGTCTAAGACTTGTGTGTATAAGGCTACAAATGCTTTATCCCACCTAATTAGATTTTAGAAACACTCACAGCTTTTTGTACAGTAGTTCGTGAAATCTGTACCCTCAAGGTCTGTCTCCCCTCAAATTTAATTTGGTGTAATAAGGAGCATGTGAACTTGTGCCTGACTGATGTGGCGAATGCAGGGCAGAAATACAAACCGATGATTTTTCCACCTGCTGGTACTGACCTAAAATTCCCCTTGTTGTTGACCACCTTCTCCGGGGGACAATACTGAGCTGAGCTCTCCAACACCACGATGTGAACTGTTCTTGTATTGTTCCCACGACTTGTCCGCACCCGGCACTCCCAGTTCCCAGTCGAGCCACTCTGGATATTGGAAATGGTCAGTTCGCTGCAATTCAATTATTATTTTAAATGACAGCAAGGAACAGTCATAATTTCTTCATTGTTTATATAAAAAATGAACTATTACATTTGAAGTTGCATTTGCTGTATACTCAATGTATGATGTCTATATTGCAGACATTTGCAAGTTTATGCAAGGTTATTCTATCAATCCAGTATCTTTCAGACATGCTCAGGTGTGAACAAGCTACAGGTTTGTTTAAATGGATATAAAAATGTTGCTTAGGTCACTAATCCTAGCATAAATTTCCTAAATGAAATGTTAGTTGATACCTTTCAATCAAGGAGCAGTTCTGAACCATGCTCTTTTTGATGAAAATGCCCTGGGTCACATTTGGTTCCACCATTTTGCCATCTTGATACCACAGCACCTGCATATCCTGATCGATATAGGAAACCTTGCATTGGAATGGGAGGCTGTCACCCTCAAACACTATCTGTCGATGAGATGGCGTCATCTGGAAAGAAGGTATCTCAAGGGGAGCATCTAGAAAGAGAAATCAGTGAGAACAGAAATCTGCAGTAAAATACCAGTACAGGGGTTTAAATGCATGTGCACCAACAGAAATACAATTACAAAACATGACAATACCATTGTGATAGTTAGGATGACTTCTCGGTTAGACCAAATCAAGCTGGAACAACATTATAAAAAGAAGTGGTCTATTTGATCTAATCTGCTTTAAATTGGAGAGTATGAGGTTACACACAACCTGGTGCCCATCAATACTATGAAAGTAAACCATCTCCTACCACATGTCAATAGCTCTGGTTTGACGTCAGTCACAAGCTGGCTCTGCAAAGACCTCGGATAGGAACACCTGCTTTCACGCACACATATACTTCTCTCCTTCAGCCATCGAATCAGCCAAACCAGATTGCAGTCACAGAGCAGAAACGGTGTCTGGAACTCTCTGCAAGAAAAAAAAAACAAAACACCCCCCATTAAAAAAAAAAAAGTTTAAGGTTTTAAAAATACCGTGGCAACTACAGCATGAGTTTCTATTACACGCTTCAAAAAACTTCAACTAATGAAAAGCAGTATACTTTAAGAAGTTAACAAGCATAATTAAAGTGCATAAAACACATTTAGAATGGATTAATAAATCAAAAGTTACTTACAGAGCCTTGAGTGAGCCAAGACTGTCAAAAGCACCTTGTGACAAAGAAGAAAACTTATTCCCTGAAAGGTTTCTGAAAAAAATGAATACATAAATTGGGTATTGCTTGAGATGGGGGTGGGGATTTTATTATATTTAACTGAGGATCTTTTCACAGTCTCTTAACAGGTGCTGTTAAGCAGCTGAATGGCTTCCAATCAATATTTTTCATGCTCAAATGATGCATACTTTGTGCGACACAATGGAGTCGTGTCTTAAAAGGTGATGGGGAGAGAGGAAGAATAAATTAACAGCTGGGTATTAGCATCGTCTTTATTACATGCAGACAAAAATCCTTCCAGCCAACACTTTAAACCTAAAGGTTTTGTTTAAAATACCTGTGGCCACGGTCCAAAAAAAAAAAAAAAAACACCCTTGCATTAATAAATAAATAGCATGTAGCTTTGGGAGAAAGAGACTGTGACCTGTTTTTGTTTTAATGTAGGACAATGTAGCTCAGGATACAGGAACCACTTTGTCATTAGTAGCTGGTGTTATAAGGTATTTCTTAGCAGGGCAGTCCGTGTTCAGTAGGGGTTAACCTTACAAATTTTCTGCAGCGACGTTTAAAGTGGTTCACATTTGCACCTGGTAACTATTGTTGTCATCTCGGAAATTGTAAACGTTTATATAGTAATGGGCTGGAAATTGCTTCAATATCTTTTTACATGAGGAAGCTTGAATCTGGCATTTCTTACAGAAATATCAAGTTTCCAATCAAAAGTTAACCTGCAGTGATATGGTAAATAAATAAATAAAATAAAATAAAATACATAGAAAAGGCTGTGCTCACATGTATATAGCAACTACAGCAACCAGTAAATCGTATCCCGAACACCAATGGCTATGTCAAAATATACAAGACAAACAGTTATTGGGGTATTAGGTATTCTAAAATGATAATGTAATTTTTTTATTATTTTTTAAGTTATCAAAACTGTACTCACAGTCGGAGAAGACTCTGGAGACCTTTAAACATGTCCGCATTAAGACAACCAATTTTGTTATTAGACAAATCCCTGCAAGACAAAAACAAGTTTCAAACAACAACATTTAATGGAAAGTATTGAGTCTGAGGATTAATAACTGAATGATACGGGCCTCTGAGGCTCCACGTGGATATTGTCTGCAAACATACCAATATCACACTGCTTCTGTTCTTATTTTCTGTAGGATGGTTTGATTGTTGTTTAATGAAAAAGTAAAATTTGAACCCTTAATTCCACCCATAAAAAAAAAACCCCAAAAAACAAATCCATTCTAATGACACCGACCAAAAACACAACTGATTAATATTTATGACCTCCAAATAATCTCATATCAGCTTTACAAATTAACATACATTATATATATATATATATATATATATATATATATATATATATATATATATATAATATATATATATATATATATATATATAATTCCCTTTTATTAACAGTAGTTTTATTGTGTATAAGTTCACTTGCTTTTTTCTCATCACCGAGATATATTTTGGTTTTGTGATTTGTAACTTACTTTTATGAAAGACCAAATAGGAGTCTGACCAAAGCTTTTTTTTTTTTTTTTTTTTTTTTTAAATATGCTTAGTTTACTAACATATTAAGATTGTAGATATTTATGCATAGTCGCTGGCATGTATTTTGACTTAACAGTGGAGGAATTTACTGTATGAAGCCATCGTTTCTAGTGGTAAGCTTTTTGATTTGCTAGGTCTTGAAGAAATCTGGTTAAAAATTCTGAAGGGGTGACATCTTTAGCTCCAGGGCATTGCTAAACACCTGCACTACACAACAAATCAGTGCTACATTCGCAGTACATTCAACTGGGTTGATCCAAACACTGCTTATAGCAATTTCAGATCTCTTTCAAGGTTATTAAATAAAGCACTAAAAAAAAACCTAAACCAACCAACACATTGATTGCCATTGTCAGGAGTAAAACACGACTGTTCAACATTAATTCAAACTTATCCAACTTTCCTATGATAAAGAGCACAGGTTCAGTCTGACCCTTGACTATCTAAAAAGGTGTGAAGTGCAGACCTCCAATTTAAGACACTGGTTTTCTCCCAAAAAAAAAAAAAAAAAAAAAGAAAACACCAACACACAAACACACCACCACGATCTAGTGCTCTATCTGTGCCAATAAAAAAGACACACCCTCAGCCTTTCTGTAAAATAATCGTTTTTGAATTGAATTGATGAACATTGACAACAGGCAAACTGAATCAAGCACATGTTTTCTTGTAAAACACTTCAAGCACTGCGATATGTACACAGATATTCCTTACGGCAGTTAACTGTGAACCAGTACCTTCATATGTTCACAAAGGTGCTTCTTTGAACAGAGAACTACTAAAACTTTCTGGTAAGAAACAGTTCTTTAAAAAAAAAAGTAGCGAAAAAAAAAAAGAGCAACATGCCAAAAGTTCTGAGAGAAATCTAATGAAATCTTTTGAAGTTCTACGGAAAGGATTACAGTGCAGGATAAGGTTATGGGCAGTGTTGTAAAGCAGATTAACTGCAAAACAATTTCTAAAAAAAAAAAAAAAGTCTAGATAACTATTTTTTCATTTCCTTTTTTGAAAAACAAAACAAAAAGGGTTAGTGTAGTTTTGTTCTTTTATCAAGACTGCATTAAAGATTTTCAGAATGGGTATCAGCTCGTATTTCTGCTCAATGATGTAAATACATTCCAGCTCTGGCTTTATGACAGGTTATTGTAAATTAATCTGAAGTGCATGCCCACATCTGGAGCGGTACATAAAAGAAAAGCCAGCCATGTGAACTAAAGCATGCTGATGTAGCTCTAAGCAGCTTGTGCAATCAACCTGATAGATGCATTATCATTCAGACAAGAATGCAGAGTTCTCATTTTTGTATTTGGGAACATTTTGTTTGAATTGCAATTGTAGGTTTCTTTAAGAATACAAAATATGTTCCAACAATAAGATCACCCGCTACGCATGCCAGCATCAGTAACACACTGTCGGTTATGGTGAAAAGCATACAGTGTTCACTGCTGCTGGTGCTCAACACCTATAATATGGCAGGTCGGCATTAAACCACCAATCAGTGTAGCACCAGCGCTGATCAGCAGCCAATCGCAAGTCAACACCACAACTAGCACACACACACACACACACACACACACACAGGTATTCCATTGGTTTGTATGAAATGTCCGTGCCGATATCTTTTGAAAACAAGCCTCGACAGCCCCATTAGCACTGTACTTAAGTACTAGAAAAAATATTTGCAGAGTAGTTAACTGTTGCTACAACCATGATTAATTTATTAATGGTGTTTTAATTAAATTATACCAAATTATGTTCTTATTTACAATGAAGGGAAAACATAATACATGTTTTCATTATAAGCATTTGGGTGACACAGTTCCCTTCATTGTAAATAAAAACAGGATTTGGTAGAATTTAATTCAAATGCTATTAATAATACATGAATCATGGTTGCAGCCAATAGCAAGGGCTGAATTTCTCTACTTGAGAAAGGATTTTTTTTCTTTTTTGTGGTGCACATTAATCAGTGTATGGCACAAAACAAACAAACAAAAAAAAAAAAAAAACTACCCTTACTCAGTTTTACAGACATGCGTGTTATATGAAATTAACAAGGAAACAAAAATAAATAAAAATAAATAATAAAATAATTTTGGTTTACTTTATTATTATTATTATTTATTTCTTAGCAGACGCCCTTATTCAGGGTGACTTACAATTGTTATAAAGATATCACATATGGTCCAATGGTTAAAGAAAATGGCTTGTAACCAGGAGGTCCGTGGTTCAAATCCCACCTCAGCCACTGACTCATTGTGTGACCCTGAGCAAGTCACTTAACCTCCTTGTCTTTCGGGCGAGACGTAGTTGTAAGTGACTCTGCAGCTGATGCATGGTTCACACACCCTAGTCTCTGTAAGTTGCCTTGGATAAAGGCGTCTGCTAAATAAACAAATCAAATAACATTATTTTTAAATACAATTACCCATTTATACAGTTGGGTTTTTACTGGAGCAATCTAGATAAAGTACCTTGTTCAAGGGTACAGCAGCAGTGTCCCCCCCACCTGGGATTGAACCCACGACCCTCCGGCCAAGAGTCCAGAGCCCTAACCACTACGCCACACTGCTGCCCCACTATGCCACACTTTAGTGTCTCCTCTTCATCCATATTAGCTTGTTTGAACAATTAATCTGAAAACGAAGGACTGCAATGCCTCATTTGCTCATAAAACCTCAGTCTTTCATTGGATGAATTGAACTTATGACTGTCACCTTAGTCAGGTGATAAGAGATATGACCCCAATAATAACATGGAGATATGACCCCGAGAATGGTCATTTTTGACGTGGCATATCTCCAGTTAGAAACTTGAGGGGTTAGGAACTTGATTTTTTGCGGCAGGGCACCATTGGGGCCCAGCACATGGGGTGACCATTCTAGGTGCCAGGATGGCTTGGCAAAGAGTATTAGTTTCCTTACAGCTTGAATTTTTGGGATACCACTACACTGTAGGAGGTAGTTTATGGTGTCCCCTCAAGTCTAAAACACTTTGAATGGTGGTTCTAGGAGCTCGGGTTCAAAAGTTACACCCCAAAAACCATGGCCGATTGTTGGTTACGTCTCTCTCCTGTAACTCAGCGACCCCTGGGAGTTTCACAGTGTATGGATCATTACAAAAACAGTGGAAAACACTTACACACTGGTATTCTGATACCAGAACACTCTGAATTATTTGCTTTGCTTTCCTGGAGGAGTCTAATCAGTGATGGCCAATCATCGAGGCAGTGTAAACTCATCTTTTACTACATTAAATTTATATTGTCAACCACCAGTGCCGCACCGAGGGTGGGGGTGTTGGGGGCTGAGCAGGCTATTTAAACAATGTCATTTTTTCTCTCTTTACCTTGGGCAATTCAGTAAATCAGAAATATTGCCCCCCCCCCCCAGGACTTTCAAGTTTGGGAAAAATAAATAAATAAAATAAAAATCCTCCCTCAGGAACAGAAATTCAATAAATGAAAACATCATATGAACAACTGACATATGACCCTTGCTACAACCATAATTAATGTATTATTAACAATTTATTATAGCTCCTTTCACACCAATCAACATTACAAAACACAGTAAATAACAGTTAATTATATAAATACTTAAAGTAAAATACAATAAAAGGTAAATAGGGAATTGATCATAGAAGTACAGTATATTGTAAAAATCAATCATAAAAGTACAGCATGTTGTAAAAAAAAAAACAGTGCTGACTGCAGTAGAGTCAAAGAGTTAAAATACAGCAGATGAGTGCGTCTTAAGGGTATTTTAAAATTTGGCTACTATTGTGAATTCTCTAATGAAAGTTGGGAATGAGTTCCAAAGAAAAGGAGCAATAGCGTTTTAATTAATTTATACTAAATTACATTTTTATTTACAATGAAGGTGATGTAACTTAAAAAAAGGATGGTGAGTAAGTAGATTCAAGAAAATGCACAGAGTCCTTTTCTTCACTCAGTTGTTAGGTTTATTGAAATATGCAGGGAGTCTGGTCCCAGGTACAGGACAAACAGAATACTCGTTCTTACAATCTTTTGCATGACATTAAATACCCTTCTGCATAGGTGTCTCTCTCCTCCTCTTTCTCTGACACTTAACCAATAGAAAAGGTACAACTCATTATCCTGTTACCATATATTTCATTTAGTGTGATTGTGTGTGTGTGTGTGTGTGTGTGTGTGTAATCTAGTGTGACGACCTCTGAACTCAGTGCATTCTTCAGACCCCTGGTGCCCCAAAAAGGTCCATACATCTGGTTTTTGTCATCTTCCTTGTTCCCATCTCTCCGTTTTGCCTGAGACCCTTTGAGTCCAGTGGCATTATCTCTTATTCTCCCTGTGAACCTTTGGGTCCAACGGCAGTCCCTGGGAGCCTTTTAGCTCCTTTATGCTTTGTATTCCCAAAAGTCTTAGAGCCTGGCCCCTTCTGGTCCACAGCATTGTTATCTTGTTAGCCTGCAGTCAATGTTGGACAAGAAGCTTGTAGACGCAAGGTCTCTTATCAATTGTTAGCAGTACATGCAATTTGAACCAAACAGTCTGCTATCTGCAATATTAGTCTCTTCAGAAAAGAACACCAGTATAGCTCTGCCAGTCCACATGCGTAGCAAACTGCTAATCAATTCTCGATCCATGTTTTCCAACAGAAGGGAACATAGTGTCGCCCAAATGCTTATAATAAAAACATTTATTATGTTTTCACTTCATTGTAAATAAAAACGTGATTTGGTAGAAGTTAATTAAAACTCTTAATAAATGAATCATGGTTATAGCAGCAGTAAAGTATTCTGTAAATATTTAGTCTAAATTAAAAAATACAATGTTATGGGCAAGGCTTGTTGTCAACCAGCCATATAACAGGTGTTGAGCACCAGCAGCAGTGAACACTCTACGCTTTTCACCATAACTGACAGGTGTGTCACTGACGCTGGCATGCTTATCGGGCGAGAAGTTTGGGTATGCCCGCTTCTTGATTTTTTTTATTCTTGCATTTTATGATGGGGATGGACGAAAAACTATAAAGTTGTGAATGGTTTGTGAAGTTATATTCTTTCTAATGCAGGTTGTTGTACAACCTGCATTCATAAAACCTCTGTTGTGCTAATGGGGATAGGTGCTGTTCTTTGGGAACTGGTCCTGTTGGAAAAATAATCTCAGTATACAGACTTTACATGTGGAATATGATTTCTGATTAATCATAATGTCTGTGACATGTATGATGACGCACAATCTGTGCAAGTTGAGGCCACATTTTCCCAAGTTAGCTGGTATTTTGCAAACGTTTGGGCAATCACTATGCTGATGGAAATAGTATCGGCAGAAGGTATGAACATGACATTAGCATAAAACAAGCCAGGTTTATCACCTTGAAATCATAAAAAGAAAAAAATTGACAGAACTTGATGGTCCAAGCCATTGGGAGACACGTCAAAAGCCACACTGGACATGTCCATCCATATCTTCCATAAGTAAAGCATCATCATTTTCTGTCAAATATTTACGATTAAGATTATAGGCGTTAGGCAGTGTTTTAGCTGACGGACAGTACTGTCACACAAAGTCACCAATACATACCCTCCTGCAACAAACAGTGGCTGTCCAGCAAAGCACAGCGCTGTGACAAACTCGTTGCATTCATTCTGCGGGCTCTCTTATTAAAGTGTGTGTAAGCCATTTCTGCGGCTTCTTCTTGTCTCTCAGTTCACTTTCTTGTTTTAGTTTAATGTGTCGCTTACTTTCAGTTTTATTCTGTCAGCGCAAACATGTACCTCAATGCAGCAGTATTTGCAACACTATGCATCCTCTGCCTCATCTGACCCACTTCTGCTATTTGGTTTTTTATATACTTACAGAATAAAACTGGCAATGCAGAACACTATAGATACTATAAATAATTTCACTATAGTCAATCAGAGGCAAAAACACTCAAGATCAGTTGTCAAGTTTGTTCTGAAAAACAGTATTTTGTCTTTGAAAATAACCTAATTTCCCCAAACCTTTGCATTTATTTACTAGTTCAATGCAAGAACCTTCCACTCTTACATTAATGAAAGAGCTGCATGTGTTTCACAGCCTTAATCAAAAGACACCATGCAACTTCAAGCAACATTTTTTGGAAACTTTAAAAAGCAACTAGTTGTGGGTCACAGAATTTTTCACCAAAAAAATCTCCAAATCAAGGTTGTTCAGATCCTGCTGCTTAAACTAAATTGTTAAGTCATTTACAAGTTTCTTCATAAGACACTAAAAGTTGCATGGTGTTAAATAGCTTTGGATGGAGGTCCTACAGTTAGTTAGGGACCATTGCTCAGTAGCAAATTTAAAGCACTGTCAGAAACCTTAGCCAAACTAATATCTGCATCATGAAAAAGGCAGGATCACCAAGACTTACATATGCATTTTAAAACATTTCATACGGGTATGCATTCCCAAGCAGGAAAAAAAATAATAAATAAATGTAACAGCAATCCACAGGATTGATTTGCTTTCACAGCACTGACATTAAGTAAGGTGCAAACTAGAAAAAATAAGGAAAAACATTCGATACTTACAGTCTCTTTAGTGCAGACATCCCCAGAAAAGCCCCAGGCTCAATGTTGCTTATAAGGTTGTTTTTGAGGTCTCTGTCAAAAAGAAGACACATAAATATGTAAAACGCTGTAAAAGACTCATCTCCTTGGCATCCAACAAACATTTCTATAAGAAACGTGTGTGTGTGGTCTGCAACACTGACATGGCCAGAGGTTAAGACTATTGGCTAGAGTTGGTAATGCAGCTTGACAAAGAATCATAGAAAACAGTTGTGTACCAAAGTGGTCTAGAGCATAGATATTGCCAGAGGTTAAATTGTGCCAGAGAAACACTTTAGCATACAGATGTGAACCAAATATTAAAACTATAAAAATCAACCTTAATACACCGGAAACCTGGAGTCACATGATATTAATAAGGCAACTTTGTTCGGTCAGAAGTCATTATCATGGCCACCAACACGTCATACATAACCATGCAAATGTGTAGTCACTACCTCAGATGGTCTGCCGTGGTGGCTGCTTTGTAAAAGTTACTATAAAATAGAACATGACCTTCAGAATCCTGTGGTGTCTATCATCCACAAACCAAAAATTCACATGACTACAATGCTAACAAACTTAGGTCTGTCAAAATGAAAGTTGCAGTTATATTTTCCAAATTAGTTTCCATAACCCTGAAAATCTGAATAAGGCATCTATAATGATTTATGACCATAGAAAATAAGCTATATAAATATCATTTGCATGGATAAAATACAACCATAACAGATTTGTAAAAGTCATTATGCACTATTACTACATAACCCAGCATTTATGATGACCTATGGCAACTCAAAGCAGCCCATGGAGGCTTCTTACCAGTATACTTAATGCAACAATGGGCTCCTCCAACAAGCATTAACAGGGCTTAGACAGAGACTTAATTGGCCCTCACCTTTCCCTTAGGCCCATTACCAATCTGGTCAAAAATAAGTGCCGATACCCTCTGTGTTACGAGTCCTGGCTTAAAAACTGCTGTCACTTTGTACATAAATGTTATGGTTATTTTGAACCACGTCACACAAAAATAAATAAATAAATAAATAAATAAATAAATAAATAAATCAATCACAACAGGAAATACAGTAGTTCTCAGACATCGAAAACATTTTAAAAACTGAAAACCTAAAAAAGGTTTTACTTCGTGGTGGGAGGGACATCTGACATTCTGAAAACAAGTATGCTATACTTGTTTAGTAGATCAAAACAGTGCATTCATATTCCCCCCCTCAAGACAGAGTCCTTAAAAAGGGTACATAAGAACCTTTTTATTTTATTGAGTTTCTTGTTCCCATATGTTGCTACAACTGTTTACGTAAGGTGTGTGTATTGTTTTAATTTTATTTTTTTTTACATTGAGACAGGGAATGCAATTTAAAAGTTTAAAAACATGGTCAATGTGAAGAAAAAAAAATTAAAGAAACACACACCTTATGTAAAACAGTTGTAGCAACATGTAACACAATACAATAAAAAGGTCCTTATGTACCCTTTAAGTACTTGGCAGGGTGTGTCACTTGTCATTAACTAGTTTTGAAAAGGTAAGGGAAATAAAACCAAAGTAACTTACTGAAACCAACCCGTACTTTACGTACTTAATATTACTATGACATTGTTGTTTCAAGGATCTGGCAAACACACAACAAACCTGCCTTAAAATACCCAAAGTATAGAGCAGTGCTTCGCAAACTCTTTGGGCCGCGCCCCCCTTCATCTGGTCTGTGGTACTTGATACCCTCAACAACCCCCCTCCCCCCGTACATATATTGTTTAAATAAAAATTTAAAAAAAAAAAAACACCACAACGTGCCTGCGGCTTCTCTGTCACTTTTTTTTGGCACGAAGCAGCCACCAATCCATCGTAATAGGTCTACTTTTAATGGTTTTCAAGCAAATATGCTTCAACACTGCCAGTCTCATATCCACTTTGATATCTGACACATTATTTCTCTCGTCCAGCGTATCTTTAACCTGTTCTGTATACTAGTCTGCAATAGGGAGGGAACGCTACGAGTACTGTATGTAACCCTCTGACTGGTGGAAGTATTATTGTTGATCCAATCAAAATAACCAATAAAGCCCAAATAAAGCACCCGCCCGTTATACGGTATCGCCTAGGTTTAAAAAATAAATAAATAAATAAAAACACTACACCTGAACCTTCTAATGCCCCTCATGACACAGTCCGTGCCCCGTAGTTTGAGAATCACTGGTATAGAGAAGAAATGCTGCTATTAAATACTCATTTGATCTTTAGTTTGACTATCTTTGTGTTTACACTTAAGATAAGAGTTGTGACTTCTAGAAATCTGCCACTGGAGATATTATGGCACACTTTACAGCTTGGGAATTCTGTACAACACACTGTACAAGTGTGTATCTGTTAAAAGGTAAAAACCTTAATACAAATCTCAGATAAAATCAGTAGTTTGAACCTTTTCAAAAATAGTTTCACATTCTGTCCCTTATATAAAAAAAAAAGATAAAAGGAGAGAAGGGCCTTGGATTTCAACCCGATAAGTAGCATCCATCTCTGGATACAGTAATTGCCAAAATGCCAGCTTATCAGAATACGTAATTGAAGGCAATTATTCTTTGTCTGACAGACTAACATTTTCTAACCTATACAAGCTGAAAGAAACTAAATCTCCAACAGCCTGCAGGCTGTTTTGTAAAGTGCTTGTCATAGCGTATTGCACTTCTGATAAACCAGCACTAAGGGACAGGTTGTTGGATTGAGTGCATGTCATAGAAACACTGACCAATGTAGGTATGTTAACTGGAAACAAAATCAAACTTTGATCAAGGCACAATTTCACTCAAAGTCAGTTGTGTCTCATGAAACAGCAAGTTAAATCAGCAAATACCAATCAATGACAGAAGAGTTCCATGGAGATTCATAAATTGCTAAAATATATATATATTGCAGCAACTATGATTTATTAATAGTATTACAAACAGGAGTAAAATTGGGTAAATAAAACTAAAGAAAAGGAAAATACAAAGCTAAATAAAATGTGCTTATTTTCTAGTGTAAAGCGGATATGTTTAACATACAGTACTGTATTCACAATCCTGATAACATTCACATAGCTGAATAAAGGAGTCCAAAAACCCTTGACCATCTCTCTTGCAATGCAATTAAAACAATGGCACTATAAAGCAATCAAGTGTTTCCACATGACAGTACAGCTCTTCTGGATTGTATAACTATAAAAAAAGACATTCAAAAGTACTTACAATCTTTCAAGGACAGAGAGGCCAATAAAGGAGCCCTTCTTCAGTTCTTGTATTTTATTGTTGCTCAGAATCCTGTAAAACAAAAAGACATCTGTAAAACAGAATTTTTAACTTGGTGTCAGAATTGCTTAAGCACAGTACATAATTTAATTAAAAGGGAGCTGAACTGTAACCCACTTTTTCCCCTCCAGTTCCCCCATATGTTAATTAGGATGGGTGTTTCGTCTTGTGGTATATTGCATAATATAATATGAAGCAGTTGCTGTAGTCCTGTTTTCAGGTGTAACCAAGTCCTTTGAATCTCAACAGTTTTCAGATTTGTACAGCTCATCACTAGAAGCGTTTCAAATCTGCAGGAAAATATGCAAAAAAATTGGGGACATTAAGTAGCAACCTGCAGAGTGTTCTGTGGATCCCAAACCAGTATAAAGAGGGTTACCATAGAGTAGTAAGGTGCCTGGAGGGGGACGTTCCTTTAAGTGGGACTAGCGCTCGTCATTGTGTGGCAAACTTTTGTTTTTAGCTTTTGTGTTTGTTTTTTTTCTTTATTAAATGTGAAACTAGGTCTACCATTGCTGGTACCCTAATGTCAGCTCTGTGTTGAAATTAAATCTGCGTGCCTGAGCAGCGTATCAACACCAATGCTGTGTCTGTCAGTATTTTCCAGTGACTACCTTCAATTAACTTCTACTTTTTGAAAGGAGACAATACATCTGTTAAATTTAACAAAACTAGAAACGAAAACAGCCAAGTTATATATTTCAGGTCACTTGCAAACTGTCATGTTTTAAAATGCGACAGGGACGATACCAATCCAATCGAACACAAATGCCTGGAAGTCCAAAGGTGCTGTGGTGACTCCAGTTCCATGCAGCAGTTGTACTGTGTAGCTTAAAATAAAATGTTGCATTCAAGAAATTTAGAACAAGAACAACGAAAAACTAAAACAAAAATACACTTAAGGTTTGTGAGTCGGACATGTGCCATTAACAAAAAACCCTGAAAACTTAATTATAAATTATAGTATTTTAAATAATGTTTTTAATGTCTCAGACAGCTCTGTAACGGCATTTTTGTGTTAAACGGGCACTAAAATGACATGACCAGCGGATAATATCGCTTGACTTCAGCCAAAGAAGCAGGCACGGCATTTTAAAACGTTACCATAAAAGAACAGTAAATGTAGTGTGGGTTTTGTACTAAAGCAGGGTCAGCTGCTGCAGGGAAAACAAAGTTGAGAGCAGAACGCATAGAAATACTTGGGACTGTAATTAGGAATTAAATTAAATGCACTGCAGCTTCCTTGATTGCAGCAGAAAACTGCCATTAATTAAACCTTAATGAAAAATAATGGTTTGGAAATATCTAAAATATATGATCCGGGGTTTACTGTGGTGTATTTAATATCTAAATAACAGAACAAACTCACTGAAACTTAAACTTGTTTTTACTGAAACAATAAATGGTTACATGTACAGTAAAAAAACATAAACGCAGGCTGTTACATGATCTCCGATCAGGACTTCGCTAACTAACACTCAGCTTGCGAGATGCAGCATGCCATTTCCCATATTACCTGGACACAATTAAAAAGGTGCAGTCACCAATTCCGTACACAAAATGTGGAGTTCATTGCAGCTGCGTAGATTGCCTGTCCAACAAAATGAGGCAACAAACAAGTGAGAACTAATAGAAGTTACTGTTTTAGTATCACTTTAGTGTCTTAACAAGTTGTTATATTCTTAGCAGTTGAATATGGTAGCAACCAACTTGCTCTTAAGTGGCAACCAACAATTGGATTTGATAACCAATGTTTTTGGCCTAAGAGCTATTGGATCCTAAGGCAAAAAGGTTAGTCCAGAGCCCTGTTTAGGCTGCAGGTTGACGGAAAAAAAAAAAAAAAGAATTCTGAATAAATAAACAGTTATTTATTAAGTTAAACTGTGTTGTTTCTTTCTGTAGCCAATAATTAGCTTTATATACGAATCCTAAGTTAAATTACACAACATACTACAATGTGGCCTTGACTTTAATCGTGTGGCCTTGGTGCCCTCTACAAATGTATTGAAATGAAGGCCACTTTGGCCTTGTCCTTCTTGTTGCCAATTTAGAGCCCAAGTACAGTAATAAATTCAATGTTCTTTGCAGAATACCAAAAAGTTTTTTACCCCCTCTGGAGGTCTTTTTCACCTTCATGGTTTAAGATAACATTTCTGAAAGTTATTCAATATTTTGACACTTTGAAACTGCAAATGGAGATTGCTTCTGGTCTGTAACATCATCTGCTTTTTAAAACATACAATACTGAATAGTTGCATATATTCAAAACACATGATAAACACTGCTGCTAATGTATCTATCTATCTATGCCAAGATTCAACATATTTTGCAACCAAGGCTATAGTAGTTAAATACTTTATTGTTCGATAAAGAAATGCAGTACACACACATTTCGGAATTAGAATCTCCGTTTTGGGTGACTTCCATAAGGAGATTTATACAAATTTCTAATGTTGACATATTAATAGTTGTCAAATATCCAACACACAAGTTGGCAACAGGGTTGAAGATGAAGTACAGTACATACTTATCAAAAGAACAAAATTCCAGTGTCACCCCTTATGAAGCCACACTACCACCATTGACTGAGGTACATGTATGATGGCCTAGCCTTTTTTCCCCCACATTGCAGAGACAGTGTGACTTCAGAGTGAAAATAAAATGTAATGAGTCATCTCAGATTGTAAACACCTAACTTGTTTCAATAGAAACCAGATACTGTACTTAACTTTTCTTTGAACATCTGCCAACTGTAATACATTTTCAACTCTTCGGTTACTGTTACTGTACCACCTGAATTCAGTTTTTTCACTAACCAGGTCATATATTTGTAGTGCTGTAGTCTGCTGATATTGCACACACAAGTAGTGATTTCAGACTATTATGTCAATGTTTGCTTGAGAGCGGTCAATTTGTATCCACAACACCAAAAGTTTACTGAATGGCAACAGACTTCAAAATAATTTAAACATATGATTTTGCTTTCCTTCTAATGCAACAAAAGTATTATTTTTCATTACTTTTGAAGTTATTTTTACAACGTGTGCTGGAAATTGTGCAAAGATTATTGCAAAACCATATGCAACAGGAGGACGTACAGTACATCATTAAATCAGTTTAACAGGTATGTCACTGGTTGGCATTTCCCCCACAAAAACTGAGCCAACAAACCAGTATGGTCCCTGCAACACTGTACTATACTAGTTTCTCTGTCATGTAAATTATTTTACCTTATGTCTGCTACTGTACTATTCTGCAGGCAAAACGAACACTTAGATAATGAGGGAACACGATCCTCTGACACCTTTATGGCTGAACCATTTGTCTTCCTAACTTTAGCACTTGGATAAAAAAATAAAAAAGTGTATGTAGAATATTCATCAATCATTGCCCTTACCAAAACCAAACAAACATTCCCACTCAATTTATGGAACTAAAAAAAAAAAATTAAAAAGTTACAATGTGGATGTGCAAGAAGC
This sequence comes from Acipenser ruthenus, assembly GCF_902713425.1. Classification (NCBI taxonomy): domain Eukaryota; kingdom Metazoa; phylum Chordata; class Actinopteri; order Acipenseriformes; family Acipenseridae; genus Acipenser; species Acipenser ruthenus. The sequence continues at coordinate 100,763,324 of NC_081189.1, read as the reverse complement.
ATATTCTTTATGAAAGCGTCATTCCGTGACAGAATCACTCAACAGGTAACACCCGACCCCCTCTGATTTACACCAAACTCTGTGCTTAGGGTTGTTCATGGTAAAAAAAACTCAATTTATGTTTCCAGCCTCATTGAGTCAATGGGGTAAAAAGTTATATCAATCTTCAACTCAAAACTGAGCTAAATATTTGTTAGGTGTCTTTTATTGGAAATTGCATGAAGAATCCAACAATTACATTAAGAACACATTTCAAAAAGTTATCCCTCAAAAGTTAAGATGTTTGTTACCCCACCCTCAAGAAAATTCTGAATAAATGCAACAATAAAGTTAAAAAGGTTTTAAATAATTGGTCTTCATCCATCTGTTTTATTAAGGTTTTTTTTGATACCTTAAAAATGTCTCCACATGATGTGCACAGACAGTTTTTACCACAAAATCGCTTGATTGCAAAGTGTACAGTATTTGTTAATGTTAGACGGCGCAAAATCATTTAAACTCAAGCCAAGCAATAAATAAATAAATAAATAAATAAATAAATGGATCCGCCACTGTGGCGTGTTAGTATGTGAAATTTACCCGCCACAGACCAAATTAACCTGCATTTGGCAGGAGGGCAGGTGCTAATTTTGAACCCTGCTTAGGGCTACTGATTTTCAGAGATCACGGAATCATGAAAATCGCAAAATTAGGTATTGGGAGCAGAATTGGGCATTTTGGGAATTACATTTTGCAGTGTTGTGTTTCTCCTCGCAACTCCAGTTTCCTGCATTTCTTTTTTTGCACTACACCCAGCCAGATTGAGTTAATTCATCACGTGACTTCTTACATGTCTCTGTTGAAACTCAACATGTTGACTGCACCAACAAAGAAAAAAATGCAATGTTTCATCAAAAGACAGAGCCAAAACATTATGATTATCTACGTGAGGATGGTGGGATACTACTCTGCTGTCATTCGATTCATCATGCATGAGTCAATACCATTAAAAAGATCATATTGCCAGTCGTAAACACGCAGAAAACAAGCAAAAAGACAGCAACAAAAAGACAAAGTACTGCATTCTTCTATGCTGAAGAACTTAGACCTAAGGTACTGAGCTCAAGGTGGGGCTTTCCTGAAATAAGTAAGCTAAATTAATTGTGTTCTTCATTTTTGCTTAGTTTATTCATTTCCACTCTACCTGCATTTAAATCTTTTTCTAGCTATACATTCCTTAAAGGAAATGGATCGCTTGAATTACTGTGTAACGAATGTAGACACTACACTGCACACCGTTTGTTTCATAAAGACATTCTGTCTGAAGACATATCTCTTGTTAAATTTTGCAAATAACAAGGCAGAATTACCAAAGAAACAATTGGGAGGATTAATTTACATTAACAGGGGCGAACCTGTGTTGCAACGAGTCAGGCGACACACTTTCAGTGTTTCATATTTGATCCTTGTTATTGTAATGCCAGTAAAACACTAAATTTAATCTGTGAAGTACTGTACATAGGATTACTCTCACATGACATTGCTGGACTGTTACTAAACTGTTTAATATTTGTTATTGTAATGCCAGCAACAAGCTAAAACAGGTCTTTTCAAAACACACTTAATTAGTTGACTGAACTACAGTGTTACTGGAACTGTAAATATGATTCACAACAGGGCTGGACATTTGTTTTCTTAACTGTTGTAATATAATTAAGTTTTCCTGCTCATTTTAATGCCAGCAAGAGAGCCAAATTATGTTTATAAAACAGGATGACATGCAAGTGCCTTCAGGTGCTATACTTACTACTACAGCAACAAAGAGTCTGATTGTAAATCTTGGCTTTAATAAAAAAAAAAAAAAAGAAAAAAAAATCACAATTGTATTTATTAATTTACTTATTTTAACCATCAACATTATATTGATCATATTGAGTGGAAAATCAGTAGCCCTAGACTTGACACAGCAGCTTAAGGGTATAGTTCACAAAACACTCTGGTTCCAGCTAGTGGGACTGTATGACTCTGAATACCGTAACTGAAGGCCTTTATCCAATCTGCCATCAATGCAGCTTTTTAGGCAAAGCCTTCCACTATAGATCAAAACAAAAATCTTTCCAAAGTCAACTGCGGGAGGAAGCAATGCCATGCTCCCATTTTAGTCACATGACTTAAACAATACCCACTGTGACTAGAACAATGAATTCTGAAATTAAATGTTTAATCTTTTAAAACAACTTGAGAATACAGAGCGTCAAAACTTAGCTGGTATTCAAAGACACCATATTGTGGCTTTGCTCCCATAATTAGACCAAACTGCCTCCTCAAGCGTAAACTTCAGAACCCAAAACCAAGGTTGAGTTTATCAAAACTTGTCCATCACCATCTACTAAATACCCTACATGCTTTAATGGTTCACCTCAACTAAATTCCATTATGTCACCCTATTTACCAGATCTAAAATACAGAACAATGAAAAGATATGTACATACATGTACATAAAAATATACAAATAGTCAATTAAACCAAAAAAGGGGTTTGCTCTACTGCAGATTATGGATTTCTCTTCAAAACTTCTAAACGTTTGTTTGTACATTTTTATCAGGGGAGACAAAGGACTCCTATAAATTACATTTCATACCAATACGTGAAATTGGTATCTTAGAGTTTATTTGCTTTTGCACAAAAGCAACAGGAGGCTAACATAATGCACTGTGTTAGTGAATCATCTGCCTGGCCATTTTAATTCCCCCATGCACTTCATGTTTTAGAAGATACTGTTGTATGGCTCGTTGAGGTTCTGCACTTCTTTACTTGTTATAGAATTTTAAAAGTGAAGTAGGAAGCCTTAAAACTAAAATGGACTACCTAACTAATATATAATCTTTAGGTCTATACGCACCTGTATAGAAATCCAGGCAAAGAAATAGCTTTGTTCTGCTCTACCATTAAAATTCCAACATTTAGGCCCTATGTGCCACTATCAAAAGTATATCACAGTAAGTAGAATAATATTGACCATAACAAATGACCATGCAAAATCGCAAACGTGGTTCCCCAAATATAGCCAAACAGCTCAGGTAAAGATCTACAACAAGGAATGTCCTTCAACATTTGCATGTGCTAAACCAATAAGGGTCTACAGATATGTCTGGAAACAAGTATTTCAACAGCTCGGGTGCCTTGTTAAAACTACTCACTCTTTTACCCTGGAAATGTATCAATATGATGTATGCGAACCTTCAGAGTGAGAAGGGTCACGGACAACATGTCCCACATGTCGACCTGTTCCTATCCAATTTTAAATAACTTTAGCATAACAGAGGCAGAAGTGTTAAAGGGACTAGGAGCTCTTAAAATAAACAAAGCCCCTGGGTCGGATGAGATCCTCCCAATAGTACTCAAAGAAATGAAAGAAGTTATTTACAAGCCGCTAACCAAGATCATGCAACAGTCTCTTGACACAGGGGTTGTACCGACAGACTGGAAAATAGCAAACGTAATACCGATCCACAAAAAGGGAGACAAAACCGAACCAGGTAACTACAGACCAATAAGCTTCTATTATATGTAAACTTATGGAAACTATAATAAGATCCAAAATGGAAAATTACTGATATGGAACAGTATCCTGGGAGGCAGTCAGCGTGGTTTTAGGAAAGGGAGATCGTGTCTAACTGTGTCTAACTAACCTGCTTGATTTTTTTGAGGATGCAACATCGACAATGGATAATTGCAAAGCATACGACATGTTTTTTTTAGATTTCCAGAAAGCTTTTGACAAAGTCCCGCATAAAAGATTAATTCTCAAACTGAACGCAATAGGGATTCAAGGAAATGCATGCACATGGATTAGGGAGTGGTTAACAGGTAGAAAACAGAAAGTACTGAATAGAGGAGAAACCTAAAAATGGAGCGAGGTAACCAGTGGTGTACCACAGGGATCAGTATTAGGTCCTCTGCTATTCCTAATCTACATTAATGATTTAGATTCTGGTATAGTAAGCAAACTCGTTAAATTTGCAGACGACACAAAAATAGGAGGAGTGGCAAACACTGTTGAAGCAGCAAAGGTCATTCAAAATGATCTAGACACCATTCAAAACTGGGCAGATACATGGCAAATGACATTTAATAGAGAAAGGTGTAAAGTATTGCATGCAGGCAAAAAAATGTGCATTATAAATATCATATGGGAGATACTGAAATTGATGAACGGAACTGTGAAAAAGACCTAGGAGTTTATGTTGACTCTGAAATGTCTTCATCTAGACAAATGTGGGGAAGCTATAAAAAAGGCCAACAAGATGCTCGGATATATTGTGAGAAGTGTTGGGGGAAGTCAAGGGAAGGGAAGTAATGTTAAAACTTTACAATGCATTAGTAAGACCACACCTAGAGTTCAGTTCTGGTCACCTCATTACAAAAAGGATATTGCTGCTCTAGAAAGTGCAAAGAAGAGCAACCAGAATTATCCCAGGTTTAAAAGGCATGTCATATGCAGACAGGCTAAAAGAATTGAACCTATTCAGTCTTGAACAAAGAAGACTACGCGGCGATCTGATTCAAACATTCAAAATCCTAAAAGGTATAGACAATGTCGACCCAGGGGACTTTTTAGACCTGAAAAAAGAAACAAGGACCAGGGGTCACAAATGGAGATTAGTAAAGGGGCATTCAGAACAGAAAATAGGAGGCACTTTTTTTACACAGAGAATTGTGAGGGTCTGGAACCAACTCCCCAGTAATGTTGTTGAAGCTGACACCCTGGGATCCTTCAAGAAGCTGCTTGATGAGATTCTGAGATCAATAAACTACTATTATTATTTATTTCTTAGCAGACGCCCTTATCCAGGGCGACTTACAATTGTTACAAGATATCACATTATGCATTAGTTCACATTATACAGATATCACATTATTTTTACATACAATTACCCATTTATACAGTTGGGTTTTTACTGGAGCAATCTAGGTAAAGTACCTTGCTCAAGGGTACAACAGCAGTGTCCCCCACTGGGGATTGAACCCACAACCCTCCGGTCAAGAGTCCAGAGCCCTAACCACTACTCCACACTGCTGGAAAACCAAACGAGCAAGATGGGCTGAATGGCCTCCTCTCGTTTGTAAACTTTCTTATGTTCTTATGTACTCTGGTTCCTTAAAGCAAAACAGTACTGCAAAGAACTCTATTCTGTTATCAGGCTTAAAAGGACAATTAAATATTCACTCTACAGATGAGCTACATGTGCTGTACCTGTCTGCAGCATTATAAAAAGGTCACTCTCCCCTCTTTATAAAAACCTAAAATTCACATGCAGAGCTATTTAATTTAATACGCAAGGGTACAGGAGACAACTGCCAAACATTCACCCTTTAGGTTGATTTCCTTGAATTTGAACTTCTACAAACCAAATAAATCAGACAAAAGGCAAACTACTGCAGTTGTATCAGGACACCTACTTTATGCACTCCAGTGAAGCCAAAAAAAGGCTAAAAAGTTGTTAACACTTCATAAATAGCAATGCGGCAGGATGCTGGTGGTGTTAATTGCCAAAACTGGTCTCAAGTAAGATGAATATTTTATAAATCTCATTTACCTTAAAACAAACAATACAACATGATTATAAACTTCTTTACTTTAAATTACTTTAAAATGATGGCTTTTAAATCATTTTCACCATCAGAAACCAGCAGTGTTGGAGAACGCAGGAATCACATGCAAGTGAAGCCTCAAAGACTGTAAACAGGAATAAAAACAAACATGCCAAAGTTGGAACAAGGTACAGTAGGACTGCAAACAAAGATTAAAAAATAGTATTTGTGCATGTAAGAAATTCCAAGATATTAACTTTAAATGTAGTTCCCTATAAATCTCCTGAAGGTCAATCAGAATAGTGAATAGTTCAAACATCTAAGCATTACAAAATAACTTAAAAGATTGTGTCTGTTTGCAATCAGACCTTTACTGCACGCAACTACAAAAAATTCAAGAAACACCATCTTTGAGGTTAAATGACATAAATCAATTCAGTACAAATCGGCTTCCAGCTCTAGTGGGCTTCTATTAGATTGTAAATGACCCCTGAAACATCACTGTATCAACTGTGAATCAAACTTCAAATCAATCTGCACAAGTGCTGGCTTTTTCATTTTGACCTGCCGTAATGAAAGCTCAGTTCAGATTGGACAGCAAATAAGACAAATTGGTCCAAATGTATTTTTTCCTGTATCAAAATCAGCCAATCAATACGCTGCACCGACAAAAGCCACCAGTTCTATACCTATAACTGCCAAATCAGCCAGCCAGTCAGTCGGTCAGCTCGACTGGAGCGCAGTATCTTTCAACAACAAACCGAGACAGAGACAATTCAGTAATATTGCTCCATTCAGATATCTGGCACTGTCTAGATAAACTATAAGAAACTCTGACAAGTAAAATGTGTTTAATAAAGTTTTTTCAGGACTGTTTTCTTAACACTTCAGTGTAAGGTTCCTATATGCTCTCTCAAATGCTCTACCATGTAGTTGACCGTGACTAGAGTTCTGTGGTCCGAGTCGAAGGCAGAGCCTTCAAAGCACTTACGTTCCGCAAAACTTTTCTTAGAGCAGTTTAGACATCATCTCTGTATGTGTTTTCATGTACAAACAAATATAGCATGACTTTACATTTTTGCTTTGATTACCTGTGCTACAGCCCATATGCAGAAGACAAGTCATAGCAGGAGCAAGCCTGTTCAGGCACTTCCAGCAAGACCAATGCTTGTGTGCCTGCACATGAAACTACAATTAGGAAATGTAAACAAACTAGAAAATCAACAATGCCTACCGATGAAGTAGAGTGACCACAGAAGATGTCAAGTCGCAGATGAATAATCTGAATTTTATTACATTTTGATAGGATTGCAGGGCCCTGCAGCTGCAAGTAACATGTACCTCTTAAGGTTTTCTGGTTAGCCCAGTTCCATTTATAGATATTGTAAATCACACCATTATACAATGGGTAGAAGTTAGCTTAAACATACTACAATTCACACACGGGCAGAACTGCTGAACCAGCAAGGGGGGGGGGATGATGAAACTTCTTTATTGTGTACGATTGCCATGATGAATCATTCACTGATAAGAGGGTCGTTACAGCAACATTTATCATAATCGCGTGTACCTCAAATTGGACTCCAATAACCTGATATTCCAGTGAAGCAGCTCTACCATGACAAAAGTTCAGTATTACCGCTCAGTCAAATTCAGTCACCTACTACCCGAAGTATTGCAGTGTAAATTCACTGTCAAACACAGCACTTTGGTTTATTTGGAAGCTGCAGTCTACCACAAACATGTTCTCAGTTACATAATAAAATACTGTTCATAAAGCAAGAGTATGTGAAACATCACCCAAAATAAGATCAAGCTTTGTCAAAAGACGCCGGGTTTCCACAGACTTGACAGGAGTTAGGAGTCGTCTCCATAAACCCTTGTTTCTGGCTCCCCACGTACCGGGTCCCAGCTCTAGTGATACATTTGTGCAAGATATATTACAGCCTTGAACTCTGTAACAATGAAAAAAATGGTTTTGAATGCTTGCAATAGTAAAACTCAATTACAGTAAATGAATCACTGTGCATACAAAAACCCTTAACCCACATACTAGTTCCAATTTTGTGGCTCCCAGGGATTTTCTTCAATATAACTCAAAACGTGCTTTGCATGACTGGATAGTGTGTGTGCACGTGCACCTAAAGTTACACAAAAACAACCATACAAACTTTGTGCCAAGCAAGTACTAGTAAAACTATTATGCAGCAAGCTTCACTTTGCAACCCAATTTAACCCAACGTTCTGTAACTGTGGGGCTACAAATTGCAACTGTAAGTTGTCCTGGGTAAGGGCGTCTGCTAAGTAGTAAATAATTATAATAATAATAATAATAAATAATAATAATAATAATAATAATAATAATAATAATAATAATAATAATAATAATAATAATAATAATTACAAATTGCAACACATGGCACAAGGAAGTTATTTTTTTAAACCAATAAAATTGCTGTGACTGTTTAGAACAAACTGAAGCATACAAGGATAACCTGCACAAAGCTGATAACAGATAACCAATAGAGTTAAAAATACTCCAACAGGATGTCTGAAAAGGGAATTGAAAATCTATCCTATTGTAAATAGTTTAGCAGACTGAATGCGTTCTTATTTGTTACATACATCCTTACACGGGATGCTAACATGTGGTCTCAAATGAGTTATAACAGATCCTGCAGTGGTGACTAGTATATAAAATGATGGTGGTTGTAATTTAGTAAACAAAGAAAATACTGTATTCCTTTCAATTTAAAAACAAAACACTTTTTAAACCAATTTGTTCTTTTCAAAAATGGCCTGCATCTTAAATTGGAGTATAGTAATGCATGAATTAAACAAAATGAGAGTATCATATAATATTACTGCATAATTTAAAAGACAATTCCTGAAAAAAACTAACTGAAAAAGTGTCTAATTTTACTGGATTGTACCAAAAATGGCAATTAGAAGAATCACAGAATAGAGGTCAGGTGTAAACAATTTCATGCTCAGCATTTTGGCCCAAATTTATTTTTCTATCAAAATAATATTTGAAAAAGAAAACAAGTTTAATAAAAAAAGAAATTTAAAAAATGGTACACACAGGACTATTCTGAGTCAGTAGCATATTCCAAGAAGTCAAAACTGCCACATGTTGCCTGGTGAGTTTATTTAACCCCATAGATATAAAGGGATTTGAAAAGTACAGTCAGATAACCAACTCAACTCTAAAGTTAAAAAATGTCTGTCAAAATGTATGTAAGGCTACTGTACTGTGGCTTCGGTAGATACATACAGTAAGGCATATAAACACTTATCCAAACTAAAAGGCATTTCCATCCTTGCTTTTTTTCATTAGTCAATGAAAGATTTGGTGCTATTTGCTGTCTAATAACTATTTCAGTTATAAAAACAAATCAACTGGCCAAAACTATTTGTATTGCCATTACTGTAGAGAACAGGAATATAACACCTTTAGCAAACCCATTAAGCAGAGGCGCTGGAACAGTTTTTATAATTATAGCGGGGGAACAAAACTGTAACCCCTGTATATGATGGACGCCATGCAAAGCCAGGGGTGCTGTTGCACCCCCACCACCTCTAGTTCCAGCGGCCCAGCCTTTATGGCATAACTTTTTAACACGTTTGAACAGACTACCTAGTTTCTATCCATCATAACTGTAGTACCATCTTTGCGTCCAATAGCACGCCTGGTCTATTACAAATACCGGATTTGTGTCGAACCAATAATACTGTATGGATAAACACAATGGAATTGTACAGTTCGACAACCAACCACTATCACGCTCATACACCATTTGACTTATTAAATTTACCATTCGCCCTATTACACTGTGTGTATGTTTATCACTGCTGACAAAACGCTACATAAGGAGCAGCGACTTGGGTATTTGGGGAAGGCCTTATAAAACTTCGTATTTGAAGAAAAAAAAACTAAAGGTTTAAGTTTTCGGTCACACACAGGCAAGCAGCACAAACTTTCTTAAGTTGTCGCATCTGGGTACGGAGCACGGCACTTTGGTCTAGTTAAACTGGATTGTATAAGCAAAGACACTGCATCTTGCCAATCTATGAACAATGGAGTTAAAAGTATACTTACAGAGTCACAATCCAATTCGGCAATGTACCTGGAGGTACGACCTGGTCAAGTTCCATATTACTGCAGACCACCTTTCTATCCAGTGCTTCTGGGGAGGAGGGTAGTTTTCCATTATATTTTCGTTCATTATTGGGTTTACAAACAGATGGTAATCCCAGACAACCACTTCCAATCAGCAAAAATACAAGAAACTGCAATAAATCCACCCCTGTCCTCTTCATTTTTTCTGGCAAACAAATATTTTAAAAAAGGCCAAATTGCAGACAAGCTGCAAGAATAAAAATGCACCGACAATTCCAATGCGATGGTTAATCGCTGTCGACCTGCTGCTACGTGTATGTTCAATTATAAATCAGTGTCTTTTGCAATAATAAAAGCTTATGTTTCGTTCATTCTGCTAAATTTGTGTCCTACAAACAGTAGGCTTTTCTTGCATTGTGTGCATGGATGTTGATTTCTCGGTGCGGAAGATTAGGCAGGCAGGGCGTCTCGACATCCTTCTTTGTTTTCCAAGAGAGGGACTCATCTATTCTATCCCAATCTCTTATTCCACAAGGAGACAGCTGCAGACATCCCAAACCAGTCAACCTGATCACGATTTAAACTGATGCAAACTTTCTTAACACCGAGTTTCTTCTTTATATTTGTATTGATCATTAACTAAACATAGGGTTTCAGTTATATTATATTCTTTGTGTTTGATTTAACGTTTGAAAAACGCATTAAAACAAATACCAAACATTTGACAAATAGCACGCATTGAACAAGAAAAGTTATTTCACACTTTCTGATTTCCCTTTGCAACAAAAATAATTATCCTACTATTACTGAACTGTTACGCAAATATAACGCTGTACTCTAAACTATACCGTAAAACTGAAACCAGAAAAATGTGTTTGGTATTCCTGCTTGCCCATTGCCCCGGATCCCTACAATTCGCAAGCTTTCCCTGACATGCCCCAGGCTCCATATTGAAATTTCACCCCTGACGTCACCTCACCGCTCAGATCTGTCCTTTTAAAGGAGAATAATGCGTTGCGTATAATGAAAAACTTCTGAAATGAACTATTTCTTGTATTTTCAATGTTTTGCTAACTGTACATACCTATCCCTTCAAGTTTAAATATAACATTGTTGTTGTTTCAGGAAATAAAAAAAGCGATTTAGCTAAACCTGGTTTTATATCAGTATTTATTTTAGCCAAGTTGTTGCTTCTTAATCACTCTGCATTTCTCAGCTATGATGGCTCACTTAGCACTTCATAATGAACTAAAGCAGACGTGAGAGGATACCAAACTAAATCCAATCAAACGTACAGTTGAAGATAAATTAATTCAGAAACTCATTGGGTCAGATTTATCAACGACTTTTCTCCAAAATTCCATTTGCAAGATTAACTAGAAAATAAAATTGAAAATTGAAAATGCTACAAACCTAGTTTAAAAAGAAACCTATGATTCCAGTACAGACAACGAAAAATGTGCCTACCTTGTTTGTTACTAGTTTTGAAGACGTTCATAGTATTCATAGAACATTAGCACACTAGTAAGTTCATATGGTCCGAATTCACCTGTAGCCCAGTGTCTCCCCTTAATCTAAATCAGTGCCAGACATATTGTTCATTTGACCAACTGCCCTGGCCTGCAGTCTAATGTCATAATTCCAAGTGCTTGTGTCAAAATAGAAGGCCCTCTGCTGCTTTCAGTGACCCAGTCCTTGTGGTGCTGATGATTGTAGATTTTTTTTTATTTTATGTAATACTTATTTAACCAACGTGTCCCATTAAGATTTAGCAGGCAGGGAAGAAGGGAGACAACAAGCTGAAATCAGATCCAAATCTTTTATTTTGGGATGCTAATCTCTAGCATCCACTCAGGGACCACTGCTATAACTGCTTTCTGAAACACAACCAAATCAGGACAGCAACAACAACAAATAATTGGCAGTGCAGTGCCCTTTTATAAAATAGCTCTGCCCCAGCCGCACACCAGGACCAATGGGCACAGACAAACAACAGCCAATTACAGGCTAGACACAGACAGCACCACACACGCAGGTTACATTAAAGAGAGAGTTGAAAGGAATAATGTTTGTTCTTACTTTGTAAAAAAAAAAAGTCCTGTTCCATAGCAAAATCGGTTTTAATTGGGAACCAGCTGGTGGTTGGACTTTCTTTTAGTTATAGTTTATTATTTATTTGTAAATGGTGTAAGATCACTCTCTGGAGGTTTCACCTTTACAAAAAGGTAGATTACTTAACAGACATGAAGCCGGGTGGATTAAATAAACTAAAGCGATAAGAGTATTGGAGCAGCTTGCTTTCTAAGTAAATAAGATATCTGTGGCTTGTATGGGGATCAAACATTTTTAGTCAATAGTCTGCTATGAAGGGCAGTCACAGGCACTGTGTGGATGCACTATTAAATTAGATTTGTTCTTAAATGGATCCCAATGCAATAGGCTTAAAAGGTCTATCACTTAAAAATGTACTTTTAGTAACAATGCAGTACATAAAAAAGTAAATCTTTAAAGAGTAAGTAGCGGGGTTCCAAAAAATAAAGCCTTACACGTCCCCACGTGCTGCTACAACTGTTAACGTACCTGTCATTTTTCTTTTCATTGTTAACATCCTGACAACTTTGTACACGTACAACTTTAAAGTCTGTTTCGAAGATCTTTTCAAAATGGCCACTCTAGTGCACTGATCGTGTAAGGATTATTGCGCACATGGTAACACAGCAGTAACGATCCATGGTACGGAATAGAAAAGTCAGAGCATGTTATGTTTTTTTTTCCGTTTTTTGTTATAAATCCTGCAGTGATTTATAGGACAGATCTCAAACCCCAGTGCACTAAAGCGGCCATTTTAAAAAGAGCTTTGAAACAGACTTTGAAGTTATAAGTGTACAAAGTTGTCAGGATGTTAACAATGAAAAGCAAAAAATGACAAGTACTTTATTTAAGCAGTTGTAGCAACACGTGGAGACGTATAACGCTATATTTTTCGGAACCCTGCTACTAACTCTTTAAGATGTACTAAATGAAATCAAAGTGACAGTGTAGCTGGAACAAATTTTCAATATATAGTTACTTAAATCTTATACCTAAAAAATATAAAATAAGATACATTTTGAAGCAATATATAATACTTCTCCTTTTTGTGCTACCTAATAAAGTATACAAAGGAAATAGACAGTGTGTCTATTGCAGGTTATATGCTGGTGAGGATTTTTGTTCCATACAAAGTCAGTCATTACCCTCATTTATTTAAGATAATTGAGGTGCTACTGTGAACCAAACCAACAACATTAAACATGAATATAATACTCAAATAAGAAACATTTTTAAAAGTAGCTTGCCATCTGTTGGATATTCATCATTTTATTCTGGCACCATTTCAATGTCTCCAGCAGCTGATTGACAGTTCAATGTACAAGTTCAAAGTATATGTTAAAAGATTAAATGAATGTGTGACCATGGAAACAGCTACATAAATACATATGTGTGCAAACTTGTTCATTTAGTCCATTTAAAAAGTGATACGTTCAATACTTTTTTTTTCATCTCCTTGATGGAACTTGGAAATCTGTCATCAAAGACAGTGCTACCCATAAAAACAGCACAGGCCAGATACCTGATGAATACTAGTAGGGTTCTGTTACTGATAGTAAAAAATGACTGCATTTAAATGTATCAATAAAAAAGAGAATGGAGAATGTGTTGAATGTGCATGACCAAACTACATTAAAAATAGCTTGTTTATAATTACACATTGTAATCCTTGAACAACCAATAGTAACGCTAAAGGGGTTGTTAGGATAAGGTTCTAGTCAAGGTAATGGTTAATGTTAGTGTTAGTTATACTGTATTTATAGAGATTTTAGCAGTGTTGATGCATTTATTATACTGTATACAGGACTGCATTTTTACAGGTCAGAACAATATGAATTAATTTATTTCAGAACACAAATGATTGTAGCTGCCATCTTTGCTTCTGTTTGCACTTGAACCCACATCCCTCACAAAGCCTCCTAAGTGGTAGTCCTGTATCAAACATACCTACCACAGGCATAACCATGACAACCTATTACTCTTGAACACCCAGTGGGATCATATCTTTTTCATGTAACGTGCCCTTCATAACAATTCTCCCTGCTTGAGCTTCAAAAAGCAACACCAATCTTGGCATTGCTGCCTAACTATACCAGGTTGGGAGATATCTTACTACTGGCCCACCAGGAGAGTCAAACTTAATTAAAGTCAACAAATATTTCCGTCAAAGTCTCTTTATCAATGTCTTGGGGTGCCTCTACGGTTGCACAGTATAAAACTGAAAAAAGGTCATTTTGCCTTTTTATAAATTACCCATCACTCACTTCGTCATAAGTCTTTTGGATAGGTGTTCAGGAAGAAATGTGAGTTCAGTGGAGTGATGAGAAATAGGCCATATCTTTCTTTCTTTCTTTTAACAGGTGATATCTCCACTTAAATCTCAACCATTTTAAATATTGTTTTGCGTGGATGGGATCATTTGGGGGTTTGGGCAGTGTTTAAAGAACATGCTTTTTTCAGTTTTCAAATGCAAATGTTTCTTTAAAACCTAAATGGATACCTTGGGACCTGTGGTACCTCATGGACAGTAATCAGTTCTACAGGCACAACTGTGGAAAGTCCAGCCCCTGGAGGCTGTGGAAGTGATATATCTTCTATTGTGCATTTTTTTCTCTTCTACGGATGAAATCTTCTTCAAGGTTTAAGTTGCTTTACCTTAAGAATAACTGACTGTAAACAGACAGAGAGGGTGATCATTTGGAGTAGACAAAGATAAGGGCTGGTGTTTGGTATAACCTGCCAGAAAGGGAAGCAAAAACACATAGTGGTATTTCCTATGTGATGACTGAATGGAGAGAAGCACCGGACATGTGTGAACCAGTGGCAGCTCAGAGCAGGAGGCAGAGGAGGAACTGCATAGTTAGTCATTTTTAAATAAATAAGTTCTTATTTATGTATTTATTTATATGTAATATGCAACATATTTATTTTGCGATGAGGCAGTCACCTGATCCAAATTTTCCACTCAGTCACTGCTGTACATTCGGAGGAGGCAGACACGCTCTTGCCTCCTCTATAGTTAAGGTGACCATATGGCTCTGTGTTCAGCAGGACAGTTTGGGACAGTTCAGGCTTTTCAACTCACAACCCAATTCATTCTGGTATGTTTTACCTGTCTCAGGCATCATTCTTTCCTTTAAAAGAAAGAGGACTACGCTTACTAGAATGCATTGGGTTGTGAGTTGAAAAGCCTGAACTGTCCCAATCTGTCCTGCTGAACACAGAGCCATATGGCCACCTTATCTATAGTTATGATTAGCATGCCTATTAGACAATCATGTTCTTCCATTTCTTCAGATGGCTAGCATGGAACACGTGAGAGCCATCTAAAATACTAGCCAAAGACGGCATGCTTCCCATCCCCTTTTGCCTGTTTTAGCCAATTGACGGATGTGTCCCATCTCACATTGATGACCTCAGATGCTAACACTGACGAGAGTGAAAGGAAAGAGGTGCGGGTTATCACAAATTTCGTAGTACTAGCAAATACAAATGCAGTAGTTTGATTTATTTAATTTTCAATCACAATTTCTGTTTCTTTTTCTTTGTTTTTTAATTACTTTTGGGAGAAGGTTTTCCCATCAGCCACCTTTGCTTCAAGAGATACAGCTGAGTAATATACCTTGCTATAGAACTAAAATTTGTCTGAATTGCTTCTTTTATATTAAATAGATCTGTTTATTTTGTTGATCGGGTGTACTTGATTTTTGTCTGCCTTTCTCCTGCTGTAACAACTTTGTTTAGAAAATATTTTATGCAATGTATGTTAAAGTGACGTGGTCTTGAAATCTAAATGCTATATTAATATTGTATTTTAAACATACGCTGGCAGTGTGTAACAGTTAAGTGTATTAGAATAAACTACAGTGGGCTACTGTTTTTTTTTTCTGCTGGCTGGTGGACAAAATGTGTTTAACAGCTTTGAATTGGGGTAAAACGGTAAGATATGAAAAGTGTTGTCAGTCTGAATAGAATAATAAGATTATTCTACTCCTGGTGGCTTAAGGGGATCCCAGGACCTCTGCTTTTTCCTGCCTCCCCATGACTACCAGCTGCCACTGGTGTGAATGACATGGACTCAAATAGCAATACATAAGATGGATTGTGTTAATGCTTGTGGATGACCAATTATGCCTTCAGATTAAAGATAAAAGTACATTTATCCTTGTGACTTTTTAAAACTCTCCTTTTGTTTAAAGCACTCCTCTTGCCTCAAATTGGCCCTTTAACATGTCCTCTCTATAAGTGAATTAACATTCTGGTGTACCAGCTGTAATTAGAAACAGTACAAAGCCATAGACAACAAGATAACTGTGAGTAAGATGTCATATAGTGAAAGCTTCAGATTTCTAAACATAGCAGGCCTTTACCAGTGGCATATAATCTATCTTTGGGAGTCTCATGCCTGTTTACACTGTACACCTTCACACTGATTCATTGGAACCCATACCTCTGCTTACAAGGTGTTAAAAAACATGACGCCTTTCAGATTTGAACAAGCCATCATATCTTTGATGTGCCATTTGAAAATCAATAAACACTAGACATTAGTGCTGCTCTATGCATTGGTTGATACTTTATATGATTTTTTTATTATGTTACATCCATAACTAAAATTGCAGGGCTCAACTAAAAAAAGTAAAGTAAACAAAAAAGTGTAAAACATGTATTTCTCTAGGTAATTTGTCTAGATTGCAGATATTGCCAGAATTACTTTTCTGTGAGCAATAAAGCACACAGATCTTCAAAGCCACCTTCGAAATGTAATAAAAATCACTGATTTTAAAAATATAAATT
The DNA here is from genome assembly GCF_902713425.1 of Acipenser ruthenus. Lineage (NCBI taxonomy): Eukaryota > Metazoa > Chordata > Actinopteri > Acipenseriformes > Acipenseridae > Acipenser > Acipenser ruthenus. Next base: position 100,746,739 of record NC_081189.1, on the reverse strand, counting down.
CTCTTGCTTGGTTTATCAGATCTTTAACAATCTTTTTCATGATTCTGAAAGAACCTTCACCACAACCACTGTGACTGAAAGCTGTGGGGTACCCTGGTGCCACCAAGTCACACTTCGGGCCAATTGACAACAATTAAGTGATACACACTCCTGTACCATCCTATCAAGTCAGGTTAGGTTTTAATATCATATAATTCAAATATATGATTTTCCTGAAAGAAGTTTTGGGAATTCAATTAATCAGAGCAGAAAAAAGGGTAGAATTGTTTTACCCTGTAGTAGTTGGATGTTAGCACCAGTAATCTTACTTGAAAAGGTGCTATGGGATCTTTAACATCATAAATTAAACAGTTGGATGTTATGGACTGGCATTTCAGCCCATTGAATTTAATGGAAAGGAAAGGACTGGAAGCAAACCGCAAACCATATGGTTCAAAGATGAGCACCTTACCACTCAATTAAAAAGTAAGTTCTGTTATGCTGATAACAGCATTATTAACTCATCAACTGCTAGGAGGAGATTCATTACAAGGACAACATCTTATCTGAAAGATGGTCCCCCAAGAAAGCACTTCCCCCTTACTTCATGCTTTTTAAGGATTAACCATGAGGGAGTGTAATCAAATGACCTTCCCAACACCCGGTGTTGTCTGTCCAGGGACTGTTGACGCCCATCGCAGATAAGGTATTGAAAATCTGATAAAAGGGAAATCCATGGTGGTAGGGGAATTTGTTTTTTGAGATCTGATGAGATAGCAATCCCTGTGTGTAGTTAAAGTTGAAGTAGAAACATTTTAGGTATTCTTTTCACAGGATCCCCTTGGAAAATTAGATATGTCTCAAGCATTTATAATCCTGGTTAAAAATCAATTGCTGGTGGGTCTTGTGTGTCGTAACAATCTAGGACACTATAAAAGAGAACAAAGACTTGCATTCCAAAGTCAATAAACACTGAAGAAATGAGTTTAGTCCTCCATGAGAGATGGGTGTGTGGGGTGATAAGATCACTTGATTAAGATAAAAAAAAAGGTTCAGGCTTAAGTGAACTCAACACAATACTTTCAGTGTGTCTAAAAAACAACAAAGCCTGAGGAAATTCCTTCTGTGAAACAAGTATAAAGGCCTGAGGCCAAAGAGCTTTATAGAAGACTTCCCACTCATAACTTTTATTAAAATTAGGTTATTGGCAGTTTATTCGAAATAGAATATGTTGCTGTTGGGTAGCTTTGGCTAAAAAAAGCAATTTAGATCATTCAAAGGAGTTATAACCAAGGTTTGACAGGGTGAGTTGTCCCCTGTCTTAAATCACTGTAGCAGCAGATATAAGTAATAGGTAGGTGCTGGGTGACAGCTCTTCTGCAGATGACTGATAAGAGCTTTATAATGTGCGTCATACAATATAGTCTTTCTGACTTTTAATCAACAGCTTGCAAGCACTGCAGAAACTCATCTGTTAATTGTACCTGCAGACAGACAAGAGGTTTGTTATGAAGTGATCTAAATATTTCTGACTCCAAAGGTAAGGAATGCAATTCTCTGTTCTGAGAATCATACCACTATGTAAGAGGCAAGGTACAGCAGAGTTTCATTTCATTTGATGGTATATGAAATTTGACTAACAGATTGGTGGTTGGTTGATTTTACCATTTCAGCCAGCCAGAGCTACGGATTATGTATCGTTTTGAAATGCCATCTACAATATTCATTATGCTTTTTTTAAAGGACTTGTTAGTGTTTTAATGTTATACAATGAAAACAGAAAATTATTTTCCTGTCAATTATTTATAGATTACGCATCATAAAAGTGTAATATTTATTTCTTTCTTTTTTTTTTTTTTTTTTTTTTACTGCTTTTGCAATTTAGGGTGCTTGCAAATGGGATTATACTACATGCTACCCACTGGGGGGCTCATGTAACACCTTGAACAGGTAGGTTCAATTAGAATTTTTTTGTTTAAGTAAAAAATCGTGCTTAATTAAAAAAAAAAACAGTACATCTAACCATTGAAAACGCGTAAAAGTTGGAAACGGTTCTTTATGTTCTGATCTCTGAGACTTTGCAAACATGAGGTAGAGGGAGGAGAGAGCATGGAGCATGACGGAGGGAGGAGGGAGTATCTGACGATTTATTTTTGACAGATGTTTGAAGATGTCCTAATATGGACACCGTAGTCACGTTATACAGAGACGTAAAGCCATTTTTTATGTTGTTGTTCGAAATAAAAGGGTGTTTTGTTACCGGTATGCATACTGGCGTATACTGCCCACTTTAATAACCATTGCAGCTGATTAAGCCAACCTTTGAGTAATACTAGTTACCAAGATTACCATTTATTGTTACATAGGTCGAAGTACAACATGGATGTTATATTAATTAATACCAGCCGAGTTTATATTTACAGTCAGTTGTCCATGTACCATAACTTAATTGCTGAGGTTACCCCTATAGCGTTAATATTGTAGCCGTGCCCGGAGTCAGCCTCTCCTGGAAGGGGACTGGAATTGCGAACTGTTTTGGCGAATATGTTCATTGTTGTTGTTATTTCACTGTTTTGATTATCGCTCATAATTATTGTGTTGTATAATTCTGAGATTGTTGACTCGGTTTGCCCGTTTGAGTGTGTGTCACCCTGGCAGTTTCCAGCTGGTGTAGGGCTCCGGGCTGTATGTGTGCATGGTGCTAGCTGTAGCTGCCAATACAAACCGCATTTTGCTTTGTGTGTGCGTCAATTACTCACGTGCTCGCTACAATATGCTATTTTATGAACCATAAACAGAACATTTGAAAGTCAGAAAACATGTTATTTTCCAGGTCATAATTACATCTATAAATAAATGTAATAACTTTAATGTATCTGTAGCGTTGTTGGATGTAGCTTTTATGTGGGCGTGTGTCTCTTTTGCCAGTGGCAATACGGTGGGAGGTGCAAAGTGGCCATGAGGAAGTGTTTTTGTTCGCTTCTTGTTTTAAAATAGAGAGGGAACATACTGAGCAAGGTTTACAGTTAAATTACAATAATGTAAATACATCATATTTGTGTGCTTTATTTCTACCTCGATTGTTTCTCAGAAACCAGGATCGGTGAGTGATCCAAATTATTAACTAATCTTTGAACCATTGTTTTGTAAAACCAAAACCGAAATGCTAATGTTACAGAACAAGGTGTATGTAGGAGTAACTGAGTAGTTATTATTTATTTATTTATTTATTTATTTTACCTAAATGTTTTCAAAAACCAAATATATGTTACCTTTACATTTTATATACTTTCTTGTGAAGCGCAGATGTCAACATGCCCTTCTCTGGTGAACTGAAGAACGCCACGTTTCCTGAAGGGTTTGCGTGGGGAGCAGCAACAGCAGCCTATCAGGTAGAAGGTGGGTACATGACTGTACAGTACGGTGTATCCTACCGAATCGTTACTATCTCCATATATCTTTCGATAAACACCTCCTAAAGATCTGTTGTGGTCATCTTAGGTCAATTGCAGTGTTTCACTGACTTAAACCACACTATCTTGGTACTACATTTAAGTTTGGTTCAATCTCAGTTAGTACATTATACTGGTCTAAAACCCTACTTTCCAAACACTAGATCCAATTAATTGGTTTAATAAGACCAATTTACTGGTTTATTTTAGACCTGTTTTAAAGTCTTATATGAACTCATATGTACTGCACAATTGACTCATTGCCCTGTGTGTGTGTGTGTTTAAAATGTATGGGCTTCTTCAGAATATTTTATATTTATAATAAACTCATATATATTTATATATGAATAATTCACAGATCATATGAACAGCTAAATACTGCATAACCTCTTAATGTGTTTATTATTGAAGTCGTGGAGAACTTACCAAAGACCAGAAGCAGACGACCAAGTACAAACACCATTATAATGAGATATAAGCCTATAGTCTACTGCACCTTTCATCTATCTATCTATCTATCTATCTATCTATCTATCTATCTATCTATCTATCTATCTATGTGTATATATATGTATATATATATATATATACTATATATATATATATATATATATATATATATATATATATATATATATATATATACACATATATACATATACACATATATACATATACAGTGCCGTGAAAAAGTATTTGCCCCCTGTCTGATTTTCTGCATTTTTGCATATTTTTGACACTGAATGTTATCAGATCTTCAACAAAACCTAATATTAGATTAGAGACCCTGAGTGAACAAATATTGATACATATTTCATTTATTTATTAAAGAAAGTTATGCAACACCCAATGCCCCCGTGTGAAAAAGTAATCGCCCCCTTAGACTCAATAACTGGTTATGCCACCTTTAGCAGCAATAACTGCAACCAAACGCTTCCTGTAGTTATTAATTAGTCTCTCACAGTGCCATGGAGGAATTTTGGCCCACTCCTCCATGCAGAACTGCTTCAACTCAGTGACATTTGTGGGTTTTCGAGCATGAACTGCTCGTTTCAGGTCCTGCCACAACATTTCAATGGGGTTTAGGTCTGGACTTTGACTAGGCCATTCCAAAACTTTAAATTTCTTGTTCTTCAATCATTCTGTTGTAGACTTGCTTGTGTGTTTCGGATCATTGTCTTGCTGCATGACCCAGCTGCGCTTCAGCTTCAGCTCACAGACGGATGGCCTGACATTCTCCTGTAGAGCAGAATTCATGGTTCCTTCAATGATGGCAAGGCATCCAGATCCTGATGCAGCAGAGCATCCGCAAACTATGACACTACCACCACCATGCTTGACCGTTGGTATGATGTTCTTACTGTGGAATGCAGTGTTTGGTTTTTGCCAGACATAACGGGGCCCATGTCGGCCAAAAAGTTCCACTTTTGACTCATCTGTCCATAGAACATTGTTCCAGAACTCTTGAGGATTATCCAGGTGCTTTTTGGTGAACATGAGACGAGCATTCATGTTCTTCTTAGTGAGCAATGGTTTCCGCCTTGCTGCTCTGCCATGAATCCCATTTTTGCCCAGTGCCTTTCTGATGGTGGAGTCATGAACACTGACCTTAGCCGAGGCGAGAGAGGCCTGCAGATCCCTGGATGTTGTTCTAGGGTTCTTTGTGACTTCCTGGACGATTTTACGCCTTGCTCTTGGAGAGAATTTGGCAGGACGGCCACTCCTGGGAAGATTCACTACTGTCCCAAACTTTCTCCATTTGGACAATATGGCTCTGACTGTGGTTCGGTGGAGCCCCAGAGCCTTAGAAATGGCTTTGTAACCCTTTCCAGGTCTTCAGGAATTTCTTTTGTTCGTGGCATGATGTGCCTCTAGAACAGTGGTTCTCAACCCTGGTCCTGGGGACCCACTGTCCTGGTGGTTTTTGTTCCCACCGAGCTCTCAATTACTTAATTGAACGCTTAATGGAATTAATCAGAGCTTTTTACTTAGTTTAAAGAGTTGGAGATTTCATGTTAAATATAAAATTATATAAGGAACTTGAATTCTCCAACATTTTGTAAGCTAATCAATTTAAAAAGTCAAATTAAACAAATTATTAGTTCAATTAAGGTTTCAATTAAGTAATTGAGAGCTTGGTTGGAACAAAAACCAGCAGGACAGTGGGTCCCCAGGACCAGGGATGCAATAATTTTTCACACCTGAAGATTGCATGTTTCATTACCTTGCACACCAAACAAATGAAAGAAGCACCAAACTTTGGTGTCATTTTTTCTCTCAGACTCCCTCTATATACTACTACAATCCACAAAAAAAATTTGACCAAATACAATGTGAAAAATGTGCAAAAATGCAGAAAATCAGAGGGGGCAAATACTTTTTCACAGCACTGTGTGTGTGTGTGTGTGTGTGTATATATATATATATATATATATATATATATATATATATATATATATATATATATATGCAGTGTAGTGTTAGAAAGTGGTAAATAAGTAAATAATCACAATGTGGTATGCGTACCAAAACTTGACCTGTGTTAGAAAGTGGTACGCTGTGAGATTTTGGTACAGATGCAATCAATTGCGATGTGATGTGTTTTCCTATTGCCAAACAGGTACATTTACCATTAATTGTACATAATTTGTTTGCAAACTTAAACTGGAAACAGACAATCAATTTCTGTAAAAAGAAAAAAAAACAATTCAGGACGATCAAGACAAAATGAGAAGTCCACCGCAAAGTTGCAGAAGTAAAAAAATGTACTGCATATGTAGTGCATATGATAAATGTTTGCATACTATTTTCTTAATGGTAGAAAAATATGATTAATTCAATTAAAAAAGATGAAAAAGACCGATAATAGCGTAACGTGCCAGATTTGAATTGGCGCTCCGCGGAAATTGTTTAGGCAGGCACGAGCAAGCGCAGTCTGCTGCATACCACTTTTTATCCACATACCTGAGAATAACACTACACTACAGTAGTTTGTTATATAATCACCTGTGTTTGATAATTATTCATGACTTTGTGACTGTCCAAAAATTAAAGTGTTAATTTATTGAAAGTAAAATCAAATAAATATACCCCTCTATAATTAAAAAAAAAAAAAAACACAAAATGTAAAACCCCATTAGATATTAAAATAATCACTCAAAAATATTTGGAAATACTTAGCACACCCATTGAGAGAAAAAACACAGTAAAACCTCCCAATGCATGGACCAAGTTATACCTTTAAATGAGACTAAATGAAAGTTGGTTTCTGACACCTTGTGGTTTAAATTGGTACATTGATTTTGAACTCGTAAGGCCATTTTCAGGTTCAAACCAGTCTAATTGCAAAGTTGCAATTGACCCATTGTCTTCCCTCTTTAAAAGACCTTCAAAGTGAGTATTCTGAATTCCCTGCCTAGTCAAAGAACATGAACTTTGGCCAATGACATGTACAAATATTGGTATGTGTCATATACAGTACAGCACTCATTATGCTATCTTGTTTTGAAACAGGGGGGTGGAATGTCGATGGAAAAGGTCCTAGTATTTGGGATACATTTACGCATCAGAAAGGCAAAATATTTCAGGACCAAACAGGAGACAGAGCCTGCAACAGCTATGGACTGTGGGAGGAGGATCTGAAGTGTATCAAGCAGCTTGGACTGTCCCACTATCGCTTATCCTTCTCGTGGTCACGCCTGCTGCCTGAAGGAACAGCATGCAACATTAATAAAAAAGGTAGGTTATTAGGGTTGTTGTTGTCATACACTTTTATTGAGCCATTCTGCTGACACTATAAAATCACAGTAACAAAGTCTAATTGTTTTATTATTATGCCGATATTACAGCATTCCAAATCTATAATGTTAATTCCAAATCTATAATTTTACTATGCTTCAGTACCGTAGTTTGTTGTCCGCTTTCCTGAGGTTTATTCACTTTTAATTAAAAAAAGTCAGAGTATTGCAGCTTTATTTATACAGCTTTGAGAGTTTTATTTTTTTTAATTTAAAATATTTTCTGTATCAGATGACTTGTGATGTCCATTATTAAGCTGGCAAAAGCTAGACTGCTCTCATAAGGAATGGACTCCAAGCCATCTATTATTCTATATAAATATTGATGTAGAGGTTTCTAATTTCCAAGCAAACTTCTTCTCTTCTTTTCATTACAAGTTTTACGTAATGTGGCCCTTTCACAGCTTTACATTCTACATTAGATAGCATGTGGTATTATTAGGTATAATTCTGCTGTTTGAACACTTGAATTTCATCATGGTTTAAAATCTGATTAGGATTTAAATGGGAAACTAAATTCATGTAATATTTTACAGGTGTTGCTTACTATGACAGAGTCATAAATGACCTGTTGACGAATAAAGTAACCCCTATGGTAACATTGAACCATTTTGACTTGCCACAAGCCCTTGAGGATAAAGGAGGCTGGAAAAATGAACAGATTGTGGATATCTTTGATGAGTATGCAAAGTTTTGCTTCCAAACGTTTGGGGATAGAGTAAAGCTATGGCTTACATTAAATGAGCCTCATGTTTCTGCTAACTTGGGTTATGAAGAAGGTATTTTCCCTCCAGGATTAAAGGAACCTGGGATGTCAGTATATCAGGTGGGTCACAACATGATAAAATCTCACGCCAAAGCCTGGCACAGTTATAACACCATCTTCAGACAGGAGCAAAAAGGATTAGTATCACTGGCTTTGAACAGTGATTGGGCAGAACCATTTGATCCAAGCAGCCAGGACGATATTGATGCCACTGACCGTTATATGGCATTCATGTTAGGTTGGTTTGCCAATCCTATCTTTGTTGATGGAGACTATCCAGCGATCATGAAATCCCAGATTAAAGCTAGAAGTGAAAAGCAAGGCTTCGTGTCGTCCCGGTTACCTGAGTTCACAAAGGAGGAACAGAACATGATTAAGGGTTCTGCTGACTTTTTTGCCTTAAATTACTACACTAGTCGCAAAGTGAAATATTCAAAAAGCCCACTGGAGATGCAAAGCTTTAAAACTGACATGGAAGCTGAAGGTATCATAGATCCGTCCTGGCCTGTGCCTGGAGTCGCTTGGTTGGCTGTAGTTCCCTGGGGATTGCGAAAGTTGCTGGAATACATTAAGGTAAGCTTTGTATATGTTTTACAAGGACGTTGGCAGCAGATGATTAATCTGTTAAACCACCCACAAAACATTCAGATAATATGTTGATGATGTATCTAGCAGGATCTGAATAACACTTATGGTTAGCTTCATAGTTTTTTTCATGATGTAGATCTGTTATTTATTTCATTTTATTTAATTTCATTTATATAGCACCTTATGTCATAGACCACAAGGTGCTTTACAGAAAACATAATACACACAGCACAATAAAACATAAAAATAGCATAAAAAAGACTAATAAAAATGCTATTTTAAGTAAATGTAAATACATTTCCAATCATGTATATTTAAAAAAAAAAAAAAAAAAATACAGTAATAATGGATATCAATAATAAAAAAGACTATAATAAAAGGCTTGTGTATATAAATATCCTTACGTTAGGTGGTTGGGGTTTATTTTGATATGCTTAATTTAAAAAATGCCCACTTTGATTACTTATTGTGCCTTTCTGATACATTTATCTCAGTTGTTTGTCTAGAGCCATGAAAATGTGGGAGTGTGTTTGTGTAGTTCATTTGTTCTGGAAACAAAACTAGTTTAGAAAGTGTAATCCCCAAACCAGACATTTATGCCCATATTTAGAAGGAACCCTCAGCTTTGATGCTCACTTGTGCTCAGTTAATAGCTAGTCATACACCCACAGTGAGTGAGCACCAACACTCAGAGGTTGTTTCTGAATAGATGTTTGTGTAAAATGGTTTCTGGGAAATTCAGGGTTACTAAAGTCATCCAAAGCCACAGGGAAAACCATTTTGAACATACCCTCAATACTTCATAAGCACATTTAAAATGTAACATTTTGTTGTGTAGTACAGAAGATATGTTTCCTGTTTTAATAATACATCAGGGAGCCATAGGGCAAACACAATCTAAGCTCAATGCACCTTTTTATCTGTAGAAAACATGCAACGACCCAGAAATCTACATCACAGAGAATGGGTTCTCTCTGATGGGCCCTGCGTCTTTAGAAGATAACCAGCGGTGCCAGTTCTACCGAGAAACTCTACAGGAGATCCTGATAGGTACATCATGAACATGAAGGCTCTTCCTTCCTTTCATTTCAATGGAGCTCAAAAGCTACATCTATAATTAAATTGTATTTCTTTGAGTTTTTACTTTTCATAATGAATTCAGTTTCCTCTCCAGTGTTAATCAAAATATACTTCTTAAAATAACTAAAACAAACAAAAAGATACAAGATATATATAGTATGATAAATGGTTTGAGTTTATATGTTGTTAAACGTAACTTGACTCTGGAATAGATATTATGAAAAGAGAAGACTGCCAATTGATCTACACCTAAGTTAAAAAGTTTGTATGTGCATATTTAATAAGCTATATTAAATGTTTTGTTACAGTTCATTAAGAACATTATTAAGTAAAGCAACAGTGCCTCATAAATTAGCATTAGGTTAAATTGCGATTAGACTTTGACATGTGTCATTACATATTATTTAACCAACATTTTGTAAGAATGACATTTATTTTTTATTTTAGCTATTCACCAAGATGGAGTTGATGTTAGGGGCTACTTTGCCTGGTCCCTTCTGGATAATTTTGAATGGGCCTGTGGTTACAGTGTTCGGTTTGGCCTTTTTCAAGTGGACTTTGAAAACCCAGAATTCCCTCGCACTATGTACAAGTCAGGAAAAGAATATGCAACAATAATCTCATGCAATGGATTTATAAATAAGAAAGTAACCTGAAGTTTCATCCTAAACAATATCGTATTGTGTAAAAACACTCAATTGGGTTCATTGTTCAATTTAAATTCAAGAGTTTCTTGGATAGCCAATGTCATCCAACTTACAAAATTAAAACATTTCACAGAACATTTTTTCAAAAATAATAATCGTGGAACCTAGATATATGGATTTCAGTCAATCAAAATCCAGGGGTAAGACATCTTTTTATTTGATAGACACATCAAATATCATTTTAACATGTTTTAACATCATTTTAAAACCTTCATTTAAAAACAGATCTATTCAACGATTATATATTGTTTTCTTGTGTAAAACACTAACAATATCACTTTAACAAATAAATAAACTTTACAATGTTAAGAATATTGTATTTCATTGTTTTTCAACGAGTGGTGATTCCATTATTGCAGCTCTTTAGCATAAATATTCAAACAATAAAAAAATGATTATGCTGGAGGTGCTGACAGGGCTCATGCAATGCATTCTCTGTTATTATTTTATGACATGTTATCACATGTTTCCATATATATAAAAAAAAAAAAAAAAAAATCCTTTAAGATTTCCAAATCTGTGGTGCAGTTTTAATAAAAAGCAACTGTTATAATCTGAAAACACTTTTTGTGTGTGTAGGGAAAGGAAATTATTTGACAAGGTTATAGGTTATTTAGGCATCCTTGGTCTGTTTGAAATAAGCTTATAAACTAAAGAATTTTGAACTATGCCCTCAAGGTGCTGTGTCAAGTATCAGACAGAATTGTATACACACAATTACCCAGCTCTCTGTCTCTTACTGTGCTGTCTGTTTGTATATAGACTTGCTTCTTATTGGTGTGATTTGAGCCATATGAAGAAAAAAAAATCACTACACACTGTTTAAACTTTCAGTGTCGGTCAAGTATGGCCTGATAGCTTATTTGACTAAATAGGAAAAAAAAATGAGCATACGAGGGGTTTTAAGACCTGTTCGTTAACTATGTGTTTTTTTTTTTTTTTGTGACACCTTTTATTTGTGTTTTAAATTATTGGCATTTGCACAAGACTCCTAAAATGATAGTGCTATGTAATTTAGTTGTTATATAAGCAAGGTTAATATATTATATATATAATATATATATATATTGAAGCCAATGTAAAAACACCCAGCCATTTGCACAAAAATGTAATGAAAATATAAAAATAATGAAGCCCTTTATACAGTATAACAATATATATATATTTTATCCTTTTACTTTTGTTATTGTATTAAGCTTAGACTTTGCAGTCCCTTAGCAGTAGGATAAGATGCAGCTCAAGTTACACTTGTCTTAAGTAGCATCTGTCATGTTTTGAACTAAAATTAAAGTTTGTACCCAACTTAAATGTATTAAATTAGCACAGCAGGGAATTTGTGCTGTGGGCTATTGACCATGTGAGATTTGAAGTAAAAAAACTAAAAATAAAACTCTAAAACCTAATACATAGAACAAAAACATGAAATAGCCATCATTGTTTGTTTATTTATTTATTTATTTATTTATTTGTAGCCAAATACGAAAAGTGGAAAAGTGTCAACATCTTGCTACACTGGTCTTAAGTATGGAACGCAGTAAGGATTCAAGGAAATGCATGCACATGGATTAGGGAGTGGTTAACATGTAGGAAACAGAAAGTACTGATTAGAGGAGAAACCTCAAAATGGAGCGAGGTAACCAGTGGAGTACCACAGGGATCAGTATAAGGTCCTCTGCTCTTCCTAATTTACATTAATGACTTAGATTCTGGTATAGTAAGCAAAATTGTTCAATTTGCAGATGACACAAAAAGAGTGGCAAACACCATTGCAGCAAAAGGTCGTTCAAAATGATCTAGACAGCATTCAGAACTGGGCAGACACATGGCAAATGACATTTAATAGAGAAAAGTGTGAGGTACTGCACGCAGGCAATAAAAATGTGATTTATAAATGCCATATGGGAGATACTGAAATTGAAGAAGGAATCTATGAAAAAGACCTGGGAGTTTATGTTGACTCAGTTACTCTTGAACAAAGAAGACATCGCGGCGATCTGATTCAAGCATTCAAAATTCTAAAAGGTACTGACAATGTCGACCCAAGGGACTTTTTTGACCTGAAAAAAGAAACAAGGACCAGGGGTCACAAATGGAGATTAGATAAAGGGGCATTCAGAACAGAAAATAGGAGGCACTTTTTTACACAGAGAATTGTGGGAGTCTGGAACCAACTCCCCAGTAATGTTGTTGAAGCTGACACCCTGGGATCCTTCAAGAAGCTGCGTGATGAGATTCTGGGATCAAAAAGCTAACAACCAGACGAGGAAGATGGGCCGAATGGCTTCCTCTCATTTGTAAACTTTCTTATGTTCTAATAGTTAGGTTGGAGGTGGTGGTTTTTGCTCTTATTGTATTACTTGTATTGTAACACTTGAAATGTATTTGCTTACGATTGTAAGTCGCCCTGGATAAGGGCGTCTGCTAAGAAATAAATAATAATAATAAATAATAAGTAGCATTAAAAACACAAGCAACCACAAGAACAACAATGTAGCAATATATTACAAGCATTGAGTGAGATCTATACAAAGGATTTTCTATAGTGACCAAGATAAATGTTCTCATTCCTCAAAAAATAATAGCCGGGAACCAAATCAATGGGACTGAGAAGCTAATATTATTAGCTCATCAAACCATGATCAATAAATGAAACACTAAAGACGTGCTTCTATCCTATACCAGATCCCTCAGTAGCTATGTGTCCTTAAGGTTAGAATGATATTAAGGATCTTAATATAAAATAAAAAAAAGGTTACAATTTTTTTTATTGAATTCCACTGTTTTTGGGTTTACCTTTCATATAGCAAGAAAAAAAAATAACACTGATCTTATCAAACTAAGGTAAACATGTTATTTTGTTTCTGTTCTATCTAGGTGTTTAGGCAAGTGGTTTATTTGTCGTACTTCAGAAACAAAATGTGTTTTGTTTCAATTTGCCTTCTGTAATTAGAGACATTTGTATTTTTTCATGGATGCTTTTGTTTGCCTTATAGCACCCTCCTGTGGACAAAACAAATACTGTCATTGATTCAATCCCAGACATAAAACCATTTCCAGTTTTCTTCAGACAGGGCGACTCACATATTAAAACATTTACTTGATGTATGTGCCTCAAAGGCTAATCATTTTCATCTACTTTTTAACAGTACAATGTAATGCTTATGAAAAAACATTGATGTAATTCCAAAAAGGTATACATTCAAACATGCTGTTCTTTACTGAAATGTTTATTGAGAATCAGAATGGGTCAACCAGAATTATGCGGTCTTAAATTGCGGCTGTAGTCTTATGGCGGTCACTGGTGGTTCGTAACACAGACGTGGGGATCAACTGGGGAAGGTAACCATACAGAGATGGAGACTGGCTGGTGCCCATGCCTTGATCATTCCAACACAGATCTTAATCAATTTATATAAGACTGATTTGGGTGAGCATTTATAGACATGATTTATTGCCTTCTCATGCACGACCTCTTTTACACCATATGGGTCATTCTTCTACTTTATTTTTTTTTTGCATCTCTTATCCTGCACTACACTATTTTACATGTAAAATGTAATTTGTTTGAAAGAAGAATATAATTAAACAATGTTGCAAGAATGAGGCAAGGTGTGTATAGTGTTAATGGTGAGGTTTCTGTTCTCTATTCATAAGATGTTTGGTAGGGATGTGAGTGAACTTAAAAACTGCACTTTTTGCTACTTTCAACAGCTTATGGCTGGAGTTTTTTGGACCTTGCCTAATTTGTTTTACGTGGGAAGTGGGGTTATGACCTCTATTTGGCTCTATAATATATCAATTACAGCCAAATAGAGTAACTGTAGCTAGTTATTAAATCCAGTAAAGAAAAAAAAAAAAGTAATTTACAAAAATGTTAATTTTCAGATATGAACATTTAAAGTTTTCTGATAAAAAACAAAATTATACATTTTACTTTCTTTATTTTATGAAAGTAGTTACATTGGACATGCTTTTCCACTTTCCCTATTAAGTTGTGTTTAATCAATCAGATTAGCTATTGGAGAATTAGTATAATTCAACTGAACACAGCTCTGGATTTGCATGACAACTAAAATTGATATTTTACCAAACTTTAAGTTACTTTAATTTGACATAAAATATTCAACAGCAAAAAGCTATCAAACCTCATTTGCATAATATAAATTAGCTAAATAATTTAACTGCTAATTAACAATCTCTGTAATAGCTTTTAAAATATGAGATTATTTTGATGTAGTGCATACAGGTATGCAGCTTTTGACTTCTGGCAAATAATGACTTTTTATATATACTGATTACCCTGATTTGCATATACCCATGAGAACAGCTGTAATTAAATTGTTTATAATGAAACTATATTTTACCAACTTTACAGGTTATATTCACCCATGTTCTGTATTGAGAATTTAACCGTCGTATTAAGAATTAGCAAAATAACAATACATGCTAATTAACATGTTGTGCAGTTTATGCCTTATGTTGGTGTTGATTCTTTATTAATGAAAAAATAAGCAAATGTATATTTTAAATATCTTGATGCTGATTAATTTGGAATACAGTTTTAAGACTCTACACTTGTCATTTGTAGCTCCTAAACTGAAGTTTTTTTCAACCTGAATATTTGTCAGTAACCATTAATATAGTTCATTTTAGTTTTACCAAGTTCACATCAGCTTTATAAAATATAGCAACTGATTTTCTACCATTAGTAACCAGTCCTCCATGTCAGCTGCAGCCCATTCCTCAACATCCCATTAATCGGATATTGATGTTATATTGTACTGGAATAAAAATATTCCACGGCATTAACCTGTCTTGACAACCATGATGTACATTTTTCAATACCATGACAACCGTGACATTAGTGTTTAAATGTGTTTTAGGCAGCTTTCGCAACTTTACATTGATTCCCAAATTCACAAGGGCAGAAGAAATAACATGCTTTTTTCCATGACCAGTGTTTTGTTCTCTTTGCAATTTAAACATGAATGTTCAAATTATTATTTGATCGGGTCCATAGTACATAACTCTCGCCATGTACACAACAAAAAATCTATGAATCTTCTTGAAGGCTTCTGTTATAAGATGATAAAAAATGTAAAAAAACCAAACAAAAAAACTTTCCTGAATCCTGAGGTGGCCAGCATTCTTCCTCAAACTGTTCATGGCAATATTTTATTTTTATTTTTAAATGTAGCTGGTTTTCTTGTTATATCTGATCTTGTTGGATGAGAGGATCTGTCGGCACAAACTGCAAAATGATTTTCTGTCAGTAATAAAAAAAAACAACAGCCAAGGCTATAAATTCAAATTTAAAGCTGTCAATATGAAGATATTGTTGTGTGTACCAGAAAAAAACACACAAGAAGCCAGGAGTTGCATTTTAGGCACCCAAGATGTTTTTTTAAGGCTGGTCAAACAGTAAACCGCCCACAACAATCTCAAAGACACAGCGCACAAAACCCCAGACCCCCATGAGAAACTACCAAAATACAAATCATAACAAATGTAGACCCCAGTCCCGCCCCCTAACCCCAGTGGTTCCCCCTTAGAACGCCAAAATTAATCTGGCTTTGGTTTCCATGATGCTTTCAGTGCCTTCATTTGCACACATTAGCAGGCCAGCGTAACCGTCTCACTAGAAAACATATAAAACAAAAAGGTAAAATTTAAGTTTGGCAGACAACACACAGCAGACAAGCACCAGACTCACAGACCTTCCTACCTTGTGTTGCCCCCAAAAGCTCTTAAATAACCTGCACATGTTCATTCCATACCCTTAATCATCCAGTTAAGTATTTGTGTTCTTTATAGTGACACAGAGAGAAAAGGCATTTCCTAATTAATGTGCTAAGTGCATAGGACCTGTGTGTGGGCTGCCTTGTAGGTAATTAACTACATTCATTATTTTTTTTAAAACCCATCACCTGAGGATTACACTACCTCCTCCCTTAAAAAAACACATCCTGTGTAATAACCAGGGATCCTAGGAATCCATTTGCTGTGGAATAATGCGGAAAAACACAGATTTTCTATGTTGTCAGAGAATTTTTAGTTTTACATTTGCAAAAAACATGCAAGGCTTTTTTTTAGTTGTTTATAACCAAATCAATACACTTATCATATATAACCATCAACACAAGCAATTTTGCTTTAAATTTAGTAAACATACTTGTTCAATAAAACTGCTTCTGGTGAACAAGACACACTCACGTCACATTCATGCTGAAACGTAGCTGCAGTTTACTTCAGTGCGTTTTTACACTCGACAAGCTGTTTAAAGATGCGGAAAACGATAAAAATCACCCCTAAAGATCGGGTCAGTGAGTTTGCCAGTAGCCATCCAGGTGGCAAAGACTCACTTGAGATTAACTAATATTTATTACTAGTACACAGACATATTTTTGTAATGTTTAAAGTAAAATGGTTTGTTTATATTATTGATTGGTGGCACTCTAGTGAGCTTGTAACTGCCTTTGAATTTGAAAGTGTACCAAATAAATACTTCCTGTTATTCAATAGTACTGTTTGTGTATTTTATAATCTGACTGGGGGGGGGGGGGGGCATTCAGGGCACTCAGTAGCATGCAGGCAGCATCCCCCGGCGGAGGCGTGCAGATGTCCCCTGGCAAAGCAGAGCTGGGTAGAAGCAAGTCCCTGAGATGCAGTGGCTGCAGTGGACCCATGGGAGGCAATGGCCCCAGACCCCCCAGCAGTTACGGACCCCCAGGTGAAGACAGCTCCGGGCTTTCCTGAAATACAAAACGGCAAAACAGCGACATCTCCGGACCCTCCGGAGGTGAAGTCAGGAGGGGAGCTCCCTGGCCAAGAAGGCGGCAGCAGGAGCTCCACTTCTCCCTCGTGCCCTGTAGCTGGTGGCTCCCCCGGTGATGCATAGCAGCAGGGAGCCCCTAGCGATGACGTTCCGGCATCCCCGGGCGGTGACGTGCAGGCATCCCCGGGCGGTGACGTACAGGCATCCCTGGACGGTGACGTGCAGGCATTCCCGGGTGATAAGGTGAGTCCCTGGCCATAAAGGTGGCAACATCACTTCTCCCCGTGATGGAGTCAGGACTAGCTGGGGTTGACACTCTTCGCAGCCACTGCGACCGGGTGGTTTTCCCCCTTGCTCCCCGTTCTGGGCAGTCCTCCTCCTCCTCATAATGGCGGAAGGGACAGTTGGCAAACCGATGTTTTTGGTCGCAGAGTGGGCACACCGGTGATGGCTGGTCATACAGTATCGCCCTGATATATTGATCCCTGGAGCCAGCATTGCAGCTGTTGTGTGTGCTAATGTGCCAGGGAGGCAAAATATGCTGATCCCTGGAACCAGCATTACACGTTAGCCATCAACACCAGGCAGAAGGATATCTACATCATCAGATGGAAGGAAACGCAAATGGATGGAAACACAAATGGATCACATTAGTTTACTGTAAAGCTACGTCTTAGTTGGTGCTTATCTTGGCGAGAGCCGAGTCTAAAATCAGCATGAAGTTTTACATCTACTCTCGTGAAATGGAAATCTCTTATCTGACACTAACAGTTTAAGGACTTAAGATAAGATTTAACTAATAAGGTAAAAAGTTAATTGTTAAAGAAAAGGGAATGTACTGCTACTAATTATGTACTAATAAACACCCTTTTACAAAGTCATTTTAAGAAAAGTGATTTTATACTTTAATTGGGTAAGTACGCTTCATGTTGTGTGAAATGAAATTCACACTGATGTACTATTCCTTTAACAAAAGATAACAAAATAAAAGCAGGTTTAATTAACGCCAGTGCTGTTTACAAAATCCTTCTCAATCCAGCACAGTATGAATCTCATACAAATACATCTGAATGAATGTATCCAATTTTAATGAAAACAAATACAAAATTGCACTGAAGTATGAACCTACACTACAAGGCTTTTTTTTTTTTACATTCTTAAATTCAAAGCAAATAATTTAAAAGGAAATCTCAATTGTACATACACACCCCTATCAGTATACTCCAGTCTAGTAATTTACATATTTTGAGAAGAACTGAACAGAACAATTAAGGTCCTTTTAATAGGATTTACTGTTAGTTTTTTTCCTGACAGCAACTAGAATTAATAATTAATGTTTCCAGTTCATTTAAAAATGGAACAATTGTCCCTCAAAATGAACTGTCATCATGCAGTACATTTGTGGATACATCCCTCCAGTTCAGGACAATACCCTGAAATATATTTCCAAAATGATTTAGAATCCTAGTCAGTAACATTGGAGCTAATTTTGGTGAAATAAAGCTCTAAAGTAATTGCAGGAAACTGAAGAAAATTGAATAAAGGGAAGATTAATCAGTTAAATATAAAACAAGTAACTTTTAGCTTTGTGCTTCTGACAGTTCTGCACAGCTTATGCTGCCATTATGGTTCCCAGTTTCAGGGTTTGGGGGAGGTGTGGGGGGGTATTTTGCATGTACTGTAACCCTAACTTGATGTCAGCTCTAGTGTACAGTTCTAAAAGGTGATTTTAAGGAGAACACCTTTCAGACGTCTATGAATTCACTGGATATGTGTCCTCAGTCACAAAGCCTTGTGTCATGGGAGGCCTTAGCCAAGTAAGCTTCACAATAACATTCAAATTTATACCACTTCTCACTTATATTAACTTTTGTTTTGTGTCTATCAAAGAATGTGTATATTTTGATCAATGTGGTTGTTAAATAATCTAAAACAGGGATTCAAATCAGTGGTGCTATGGTTTAAAATGTTTTTGGCAAGGATATATGGATATTGTATTCTCAATGGAACCATATCAAGATATGAATAATGACTATATTAAATGTGGTGAGAAGCTTCATAATGGATGTGCATTAGGATTGGTTGTAGCTGCAGTTTAGAATGGGGACACAGATCAAGGGGGCTGAATTGAGGCTGGTAGAAATACAGTGGACAGAGATATGGGACAGAGACAGGATACCGTCAATAGCAGTGTGCTTTCTGGACTGAACCTAAGACAAGTGTAGGGCAGTAGGCCTCTGTCTAGTATATATTGCGTTTGCCTTAATTGAAGTAGAGAAAATGTCTGGGTTGGACAATAATTTACACTTGAGGCCTCATGTTTTCTTGGTTTCTGACAACTCATTCACTTACGCTCGGGCGAACGGGACTACCAGGCACTCCATGTGTCAGCCACCAAACAGAGTGATTCGGGGGACACGTCTTATTGCAATATATATGGTAATATATGAACTCTTTCAGGAATAAGCAGTCAATGTTGTGCCAAAGCAAAACAATGTTTAGTAGGGGTCTGGTATAGCCAACGTAAATTTTATTTAAAGCCTAATCTGTAGATTGTCAATAGTGTCATTATGAATTGCTACCCAGGAACAGCAAAAGCTATTTAAGGGGTGGAAAATGGTTAAATGTTTGTGAAGCATTGCACCATTCCCCAGGTTTTAATTGCTTCCCTATCAATAAAATATCATGAATGCTATTTTCAAGCACAGTACACCCCACTTACTTTCAGATGCTGGACTTAAATAAATACCAATGTCACTATCTGTCAGCAAGTTCTTAAATGTGGCCGATTTTTGCAAAGTTGTTCACACATGCATAAGGAAATCAATAACTTTATCAATAAACCCTGTGAATTTTACGCGCGTGAAAGGGCTGTTAATGTATGTGATGTAAGTAGTCTCAGCGGGACTTTTAGATCAATTTGTCAGTTTAAGTTATACATTTTTGGACAGGAAGCAACTACTTAAAATGCATGAGTGTGTAAATGTTCATTATTTTGAACCTTTCTCTGTTAAATTTGTCTTGAATACGGTTACAGTGAAACCCTTCAGTAAACCAGGGTCAATTCAGATGAGAGCTGCCTCAGAGGTTAAATCATGTCATTATGCTTTAGTTGTGACCTAGCAAAAGCCAGAAGCAATTAGGGTTTTCTATAGGGAACATAACATTGCTTTGTTGTGATGAAAGTAAGTTTCAGAAAATGAGCTTTTGTATAAAATAATTCATAAATGCCAACATCAGAAAATGTCAGTGCTTGATGTGGGGGACTTGTCTGAGGGGTGACCACATCAAAGCTATCCAGCATTTGGATGCCATATTTTTGGTATTTACTTTAAACAACAAGAGACATGTGCCACGTTGCAGGTTGTTTTTGTTTGATATTTCCAGCTGAATTCACAGGCAGCAGTGCAGCACATATTTCAAAGTGTAACATTTTTTTTTATTATTATTGTTATTTTTTTTTGTATCACAGCTCTGGATACATTTTCCAGTCCCTGATAGAAGGGCAATTCACAAAACTAATGGCATTGTTAAAACAGCCAGTGCCATCTTTTATCATGAATTAGACAGTGCTGCTTATTCTCAAACACCCTTACCAGCAGGTATGAAATAGGTTTGAATAGGTTTTAAAAATATTACTGCTACTTCTACTACCACTACTACTAATAATAAAAAAACTAAATTCCAATTGCCACACTAAACTAAAAAAAGGATGCAACACAGCTCTTAACAAAGAAACCTTAACCCAGACACCTTAACCAATTATTTGTATCTCCAATGACAAAGCAATTGCACGTCCAAACCATTTATATAAATATACATACACTGTCGGGCCACTTTATTAGGACCGGCACCAAATATAGACTTCCCCTGAGTGATCACAGTCTTTACATAATGTGGCAATTACTCCACAAGGTTCTGGAATGTGTCTCAAGGGATAAATTAATATTTTACTCAATTGGTACAGAGAGGTAGGCAGAGGAATGTGATGATGAATGATCATTCAAGGTCACCAAAAACATACTCAATTGGATTGAGATCCAGAGATCATTGTGGCCATGGTCGATGCCTGAAGTCTCTGTTATGCTGGTCAAACCATTTGTGTAAAATGTTGCCACAGTAGATAGGTGCATTATGGTCTTGAAAACATCACCATCAGGGTTCAAGTGCAGCATTGCTGGGTTGACTTGCTCTGCAATGATGTTTGAGTGTACTAAAGCAGCATTATAGTGCTATAGGGATTACATGCCATGTCACACGATTAACCTAATTTACATTTCTAATTCAGACTGATGCCAAATCCAATATTTTATACAGGTCTGAATAAAGTGGTCAGGTACTACATATTGTATATACCTATACTTCTACTTATTTTATTTAGACCTGAAAATTAAGTTATTTTGTTAACTCTTTAAACTCAGGCCTATTTCTGCCTGTTTTTCATTTATGTATGTGTAACTACTGGATAGTAGAGCTGTTGTTTCTTTCTGGCTTTGTATATTTCCTTCAAATATATTTATAGGGTGTAGCTCTTTCATGAGGTATGGTCCTTTACTAAGAAAAGTCCCTGTTCCAAATCTGGAGTGAAGCAATTAGACATCTTGGATGAAATTGGCCAGGGCACCAGATTTTTCCAGGAGCGATTTGGAATCCTTAACGTCCATATGGCAGTTGGAAATTGGTTTACAATAGATTAGGAGGAAAGGTCCTTGAACACACAGCTTCTGTACCTTTATCTTACTCGCCGCCAACGTTTCTTCTGAAATAATCAGGTTGCTGATTTATCCTGTGCTAAATGCCCTGTGAACTTCCACAATTTGTATAGCATATTCTGTATGTAGAATAATATTGACTTCGTCCCCTGGAAGACTGAAAAGCAATTTTACAATTTGCTAGCTAATGTAAGGTTACAATTAAGTTAGAGAGTTTGGGGTAAAACTACAATTTACAGTTTATGTGTAGATATTCCTGGAAGCATGGATATTCATGGAGCATTGAGCACATTACCTTAATAGACACCTCTTGAATTTGTTTCCTTTATTAGTATTTGGATGATTTTAGTGCCACAGAAATGAGCAAAAATTGCCTAGGAACCAATAAGGCAAGGGAAGCTGAGTCACATACATGTTCATATGTGGAATCCTATTTTAATGTGGCATTAAAAGAATGCTAGGAAACATCCCGAAATTTGTTTGGGTTTTGGTTCAGCTACATTAAAAACACATTTCAGTTCGGGCTTGTGCATACCCCTATTTTTACCGGTTGATTTTACTTTAATGCTTTTCAGTTATGATTCACCATTCCTCCATACAGTGACAGCAGCACATTTTTCTTTATGTATTCTATATTTTACTATGTGTTGTTGTTTATAGATAACTGCACAAGAAATGAAAGGCTGTGTTACATCAATCTTGCTGATTTTTATTTGTTACCACATTTTTTTTTCTTTTCTGTTTCAACACAGGAGTTGCCAGGCAATCCCATACGGAAACAAATATACAATAAAAATATTTCAAAATATTAAAAAATGGCAGCAAAAATATATTGAAATACATTGTAAATATATATATATATATATATATATGTCCAATGGAGATTCCGGAAAGAAAGAGAGACCCCATGAAACCAACGGCTCCATAAGCAACATACTGTATATTAGACATACAATGACATATATTTTTTAAATATATCCTAAAATATAGCATGAAATATAAGGGAACATATTTCAAAGTATGCTTCCATGTACTTTGAAATATGTTGGGAATATATGTCAAAAATATATTTAAATAAGATAAAATATAAGTGAACATATTTCAAAGTGTGCATCCATATGTTTTTACAACATTTTGATTTATATTATAATGTTTTTTTAACATTTCATAACATTACTGCTACACATCTATTCTACCCAGAATTGATGACAGATTTAACAGAATTAAATCAACCAAGTTTTATTCATCCAACCCATAAAGTTGCACAACATAACACAGGTCAGGCAATTCAACACGCAGTGTGGAAAGGCAGGGGGGGTCACACCAAACAACTCACACACAGTATACTGTAACACATCACACTTAGACAGACAGGACAGGACGGTGGTACACACAAGGGGAAACACTAACACAAGGGTTAACGTCTGATAAGGGGAACAGAACAGTCCACCTGTCCTTCGGAGCCGATAGAAAGTCCAATCGCTCGGTCCCAGCATGCCCCGCTCTGAATCCATGATTCCTTGTACTGTGAGGTAAAGTTATTTATAAACTTGTTTTGTGTCAAGACAATAATGACTTGTGTGTGATAATATAAAGTGTTAATCTTCTTCAGGAAAGGATAAAAACAAATTAATAATAAATCAAAACTGCAATATACGAGTGTTCCTTTGCTTTCCTATATTAGTAAAATATAATGTCTGGTAAGGAATTACATTTAGACCCGGGACAACATTTTAAGAATTGTTAAAATGCACTAAAGAAAATGTGTATGTTACAGAAACAGTGTGGGAATGTACTGCAATATATTTTGAATGTTTTCTGAAATGAATGAGAATATATTACAAAATATACTGCACTGTACAGCATATATTTAGGAAAAAGATGACAATATATTACTATGTATTTTAAATATATTTCTATTGCTTTGACATATACTGAAATATATTATTTTTCCGTATGGGAAGCGGACCCACTATTTCAGGTCATGATCCATAGATGCCAAATTTCCTTTTCCTTTCTGACCTCAGTTATTTAGGGTCCAGTCACTGCCCATTTACTGCATTTACTAAACGAATCCATTACTAATCTTCCTGTCTGTTCCTCTAAATGTTCTTGGGTCAGGTAAATGATGCCTCCGTAAACAGGATGTGGACATTTCTTTATTCTTAAGGTAGGTCTGCCAGCTAAGAGCATTTTCCACAGTTATTGTTATTTCCAAACAAGCATTTTTTTGATGATGATAAGAAATCGTTCCATCCATATGTGATGGATTAGATCCTCCCGGGATTACTAAACCATCTAAGCCGTGTTTCCTTTCCAAAAAAAGAAAAAAAGTATTTCTGTAATGAGACACCTTTCTTCATTTTAGCTTAGGATTGTCATGTTGGCTGTCAAAGGGCGTCATTATATTCTTAGCTGGTGATGCAAACACCTTCACTAACAGGTTAATGGTCAATTGTTAATTGTACATTGGACTTTAAGAAAGAGGCATTTAATAACTTTTATTGCTAATGAATTGCACAACAGGGATGGCAATTCAATCCCACCCTACAATATGAATTCCATTTGTTTAAGTGTCTTTCATGCAGTCATCACTTTTGATTATTTGTGAAATCTTGGCTATGGTGTTACAAGTTCCTTGGTATTTCTTCAGTAATGTCCATCGTAGCAGACTGACAGGACGGTGAGTGGTGCGGTGTATTAAGGGAATGTCCAGGCAGTATTTCCCAATACAAAACGTCTGTGTTTATTTATACAAGCTAAATAATAATCCCCTCTACCAGCTGTGGTATCGAGGGGCACACAGAGGGTTTTCTGTCCCAAATAATAAATATACAATACAATAAACAATCCAATCTTTGTGCACGGAGAGGTGTGCGGTGTCTCAAACTGCTTGTGCTGTGCTGTGGTGTGCTGTGCAGTAAATCACAAGGGCTGTAAGGAAATTTGATAGTCCATATTAATATTTGGGATGTATGGTACTTTCAATGGAGAGATATTGAGCACAGAGTTTAGGTGGGATATTTTGGAATGCAGGGTCTGTCTCAATACTAGTTCAGCTAGAGAGAGAGCAAATATTTATGGGCATTTGTGGAAAGGGTCTCTGTTCTGTTGTGCTCTGTTTCGGTTGCATGGGAGGATGGGAGAATCTCAGAGATAACAGATGCAGGGGAATGTTTGTGAGGCTTGGGGACTGGCCACGTACACAGGTTTAGGTGGGGAGGGTCTCAAATGATGTCATTATAGGGGAGTGTTCTATGTTATTAAAAAGTGATTGCAGCCATTGTCTGTTGCATAGATTCCATCTGCTGTGACCCAGAGCATTTGTCTCTGCTTTCTTCAAATAGTTCTATTCTTGTATTACACCAATAAACATATTTTTGGCTTCACTAATATTGTTTTTCAGGTTTCATCAATTTTTCCTTACAGTGCTCCAGGTGGTTATGCTGGCTGGTTAGCTGTAGCTCCCTGGAGTTCAATCCTCTGGGAACACAGACAAGACAAAACAAACAGCGCTCCGGCTTAGGTTACTACATCAGGGTAAGGGCCGTACTCAAGCAACTGTGTCCCCTTTGTACCACCAAACTCCTCCCTGCAATCAGCCCGGTGCCATGGTTTATCCAATCGCTGCCTGACCCGTATCTGATCGAAATTGAGTTGTTTAGAGTACTTGCAGCTATGTGCTTTCCTACAACCAACCTTGCACAGCGCCTTTTCTGGTTGGGAGGGAGAGTTACAGTTCAAATACCTTTGCTCTCTGTCACACTGACATGATTTATTAATACAATCAGGTTCCTAGTAGCCGATAGATCTCAAAACCTTGTCAAGTTGGGTCATAAAGGCCACAATATGACTAGGTAACCCATTCCATACCCTGACCACTCTTTGTGTGAAGAAGTGTCTCTTTCCTCTGTCCAAAGTCTATCATGTCCCTCCTAATTCTTTTTTTGTTCTAGGCTAAATAAATTCAGTTCTTTCAGCCTATCTTCCTAACTCATTCCTTTAAGCACTGGGATTAGTCTGCTTGATCTTCTTTGGACTGTCTACAGCACCACAATATACCTTTGGTGCTGTGTTGACTAGAATTGGACACAGTATTCCTAGTGCGGTCTCACCAGCGCATTATACAACCTTATCATAAACTCCTTGGATTTGTACTCTACACTTTTGCCTATATACCCAAGCATTCTGTTTGCCCTTTTGATTTCTTCCCAACACTGCCTGGCTGCTGACAGCGATGGGTCTATTACAACACCAAGGTCTTCCTCTTGTTATTTTCACCTATCCCTAACCCCACGCTGTATTCCTTTTGGATTTCCTGGGTGGTTGAAAGCATGACAGCCACTCCCCCATGCTTTGTATCGTCTGCAAATTTGACAAGTTATCCCCTGATCTAAGTTGTTGATGTAGATATGAAACAACAGGGGTCCAAGCACGGAGCCCTGTGGCACCCCACTGAGTACATAGCCCCAGCTAGTGTTGCCTCTTACAAGTACTCTCTCCTTTCTATGTTTTAACCAATTATGCATCCACTTGCATTTACGTCATTGAATTTCCACGGATTGCAATTTTTGGATAGTATTTCATGTAGCACTTTGTCAAAGGCTTTTTGAAAGTCCAAGTATATGATGTCAGAGGCTCTTTTGTGCCCATCCTTCTTTAAAGAAGTCTAAGAGGTTTGTCAGACAGTAGTGGCCTTTTCGGAATCCATGTTGATGCCATTGCTATATAGATACTCCTCTAGTTTCCCTCTTATGATTGATTCCATGATTTTACATGTTATGGAGGTGAGGCTGATGGTTTTGTAGTTTCTTGGTTCAGCTTTATCTCCTTTTGGGGTACATGGGTACTACATTTGCAATGTGGCAGTCAGCTGGAACATCTCCTGTCTTGATTGATTTGTCAAAAATATTAGCCAGTGGCTTGGCAATGACTTCCCTTGTTACAATAAGCACTCTTGGGTATATGCCACCCGGACCAAGGGTCTTGTTAGTCTTGAGTGGCCCCAGTCCTCTTAGTTTTTGAGTTTGATTTATACTTAATGCATTTAGGATCGTTTGAGGACTATCTATGTCATGGGGCATGCTGTTGATCTCCTTGCTGGTAAAAACACGCACAGTAGTCATTAAATAAGTTTATTATAGCTTTGTTATCCTCCCCTACATTCCCTATGTTGCCCCTTAGGCTCTCAACTTCTTCCTTACCTGTTCTTTTGCTGTTGTGGTATTGGAAGAACTGTTTGGGGGTATGGAGTTCAGTATCTCTTTCTGCATGTACAATATATTTATTTTTTACCTGCACAAGGTAAGGTTAGTACATAGGATTTAATCACGATAACCAAATTTGGTAGTTAACATTCTATGAATAGCATGAAATGTCAATTTCTTTAATTTCACTTTATTTCAATCTCCCACTATTACATTAAAATGAAAAAAGAACGTGTAACAGAAATTTATTTGCCACTGAAATCCCTTAGAGGGCCCTTTTAAAAAGAGAAGTGTCACCTGGCTTCTTGATTGAAAACAAAAATACAGTATTGATTTTCTTGACATTGCCAGAAAATCATGTTTTTTTCTCCATAATTACTTTTTTTAACATACCTAACAGTTATATTTTTTAACTCTCAAGAATGGGTTTACTATTGCCTTTTTGGAGTTAAAATATTTTCTTTTAAGCCAATTTCTGCTGCCATGTGTGGTCATGACATCATCTAAATGACTTTTAAATTCTCAGAATGTCTCAGGCTACTAACATCATAAACTAGTTTTGCAATCAAACTTGTAAACGATACATTATGCAGTATACAAATATACTAAAAAAGGAGGTAACCAAGCTGTGTGGATTTTTTTTTAATTTAGCAAAGCGGTGGTTCAGGCAGCGAACATCAAGCATTTTAGGCACCCTCATTACCAGAACATTCATCAGTCAAATGGCTTGTATCTCATTTGTCATTTGATAAACAACATGTCCAATGATCAGCTAGAAAGAGCTTTATATATCACCTTAATCCATTAGCTCCCCAGTCTCCACCTGATTTTTGGCTTTGTCTAAGCTGTCCTGCTGTCCTGCCCATGGCTTCCCTACAGTCATCCTCTCCAGTATCAGCAAACTAAATTATGAGCAAGGGTACCTCGAAGGGCGAGGCCAAAGGCCAAAGATGTAATGAAAATATGTGTAACATAGTATTTGTCTAAGCTTTAATAAATATTGTTCTCTATCGCATGAGTTTTCCTGACTGAACTCCCTTTCATTGCATTAAGACTACTTTTAAACAATTTTCCTTTTTGCTGTTAGTGGTCATACGGCATGTATTTTGTCTGCACACGTCTCCCAATATTGTTTTAAATCAGTATTTAACCATAGGCAATGAAAGATTGCTCAGTTCATTTTTGATCAATCATTTCACTTTGCAAGGAATACAGAAAGAATTGCAGAATGCACAAGTCAAGTAACCCTGGCTCTATGTGGATAACAACTACAAAAGTTTCACTATAATTTACAGTAATAATTTTCCTGTAACTCTTTTAATTATGTTACATGTATCTTTTCATTGAAAAATGAAGACAAGACAACTGTATTTTGGTTTCTTTTTTCTTTCTTTTATTGTAAACTTACAAAGCAAGGGTTCAAAACAAACTGGCCAAAGCCTATTAAACTCCATTATACCACAGACTGCATCAAATATAAAAACCAGTGTAGGCACATACAGAGGGTCCTCATAATCCCGTAACAATTGCAAGGTTATAGTGAAATGTCTTCTAAAACTTCTATAGGAGCTAGGAGTGTAAAATAAAATAAAACTTTGGTATATTTTGCGTACATGCATTAGGTGGATATTATTATTTATTTCTTAGCAGACGCCCTTATCCAGGGCGACTTACAATTGTTACAAGATATCACATTATTTTTACATACAATTACATTATTTTTACACATTATCTTTACATACAATTACCCATTTATACAGTTGGGTTTTTACTGGAGCAATCTAGGTAAAGTACCTTGCTCAAGGGTACAGCAACAGTTTCCCCCACGTGGGATTGAACCCACGACCCTCCGGTCAAGAATCCAGAGCCCTAACCACTACTCCACACAGATACAGTGTAGACTGAGGATGTAATGCCTTTGAACTGCTTAAGTATGACTAACAGCATTCCTGAGTTAATAACAGCAAAAGACACATAAGACATTACATTGCTTGCACAGTTTACAATACTTCCTTCTACATTGCATGTAGAGAATTAACATCAGATTTCCATGTTCTGGAAGTAAATGTATTCTTATCTGATTTATTCCTTTCATATTAGTAAACAAAATATTGGCCTTGTTGTCTTTTGACTCCTTGCTTGCAGCTCAGTGGGTACAAGTCATGTGAGTTGATTCTAACAAATATTCCTCAGTGGGGACTTCCTTGAAAGCAAAATGTGTTTTGCTTTGACATATTCTGCATTACTCAGGCACACATTTTGCACGTTTTGGTATAAGTTGTTGACTTAAGTGTTTCAAAGACAAGCTCGATTTAGTATTCTAAGTATGTTAAAACTATTGCTTGTCATAAGGCTAGTTTCACACACCCTGATTAGCACTAGTTTTGGACTGCCATACTAAAGTAACATTAGGTAGCCAAAGACTTGTGCTAATCAAGGTCTGTGACACTAGCCCATAGTGTATAGTGGTGAGAATGCCCACTCTTGTGGTGCTATACCAGTGTGTACTGTACAGCATCTTGTCATATATTTTTTATCCGCTTCAGTCACTTCCCTTTAGATTTTGAGTTTTGAGAGCTTGTAGTCCCAGGGCCTGAAGATGATATTTATACTAGAGACTCAGTCTCTTTGCCCAGTAGGGGTACATTTGATTGGGGAATAGAGTTTTATGGGGTGGATATAAGCATATGTGCAAAGTGATTTGCGACTGCAAAACACCCATATTGCTGCCAAAATCAGCATTTTGTATGCTCAAACCGCGATGGGTCCGTAAAGTGGGACTATAGCAGCCACTAAAAATGTGACTTATGTAAAGAATGGTTTTCACCTGGCATTCTGCACCTGCTATCAAATTAGGACTTTGCCATCATTAATCCTTTTAAATGATATAGAAATGTATTCAAATGAACAAAAGAGCTTGGAATTGGGCAGCGAGAGAAAGCAGTGAACAAAGCATTTCAAAGGAGATGCCCCATTGCAGACCCAGATGTGGAGCGAAAATCAGATGGTAAACAGGTCCCCAGTGAGGATTTTACACAATTGAGCAGTGGTTTACCATCACAGAGTACCACATAAAACAGAAGACACATTAGAGTAGGACAGGGTCCAAAATGGAGAAATAATTCACTAGACAGTTTTAGTGGAAGCTCTACATAGGCTGCAGAATGACATGCTACATTATAATCAAATTGTAGGTGCAGGTGAGTAGACATAAAATGTAGTACTCTCCAGTGTAAGGTTCTGTTGATGAAAAGTGTGCAGGGATTTGTGAGAAACGTACAATCTCAGTTGAAAGCCAAGAGATATATCAGAAATTACAGGGTTTCAGACCAACTTCATTGAAAACTATCTGAGATTTCGGTTAAGTGTAAAGATAAACACAGCAATTTGGAGGAACTACCTCATGTCTATTTTGTCCTCATAAAAAATTACTTTCCAGACACCATGCTGTATTAATGCAATACCAATAAGATACAGGGGAAATTCTCAGCCTATCTGCCTGGCGTATTTTAAAGCAGCAGAGATGCAAGCAAGTGGCTTTATGGAAGAAATAGCTGTAGTTGTGTTGCCATACACTGGTATCACACTTGCCTTTAATATAGTCATGAGAGGAACATGGGGCTTGACTTACTACTAATTTTCACCATCTCAAAAGGAAAACCAGGGGGGCGAGTTAACTATTACTAACCGCAGCGGAAGATTCAAAACCAAATTAATTACTAAAAGTACTGAAGTACATAAACATCCCCTGAACACTATTTTGTTCTGGAGTTTCTGGATGTTTATATACTAAACCATGACTGAAGTCGTAAAAAAGAACGCACAATTATTTAGATGGGGAGATTTTGAATGCAAAAAAAGGGCAATTATGTAATCTTTAAAAAGTGCACAACTTTTCAGCAAGTTATTCTTTACATGAGTTGTGGACTTGTACCCCTGAGGAAAGATTGTAGTGAAAACATTACAGTTGTTTATGTAATAGGGTGATTCAAAATGCTGGCAACAAAGAATGGTGGTACCGCCACAGAATTGATTACCCTCTGACATTGGAATAGAAAAAAAGCTAAATGCCAGAAAAAGTAGATGCATTGCTGCTTATACAATCAATTAACATTAACTTTCTTGTCATTTTTATAGAATTCTAAATGTGAGCTTAAGCAATACGGAATACCAAACTGCATGTAGCTGCATCATTCTGAAAAGGAGTTATTTTCTAATTAATCTGTCTTCAGTGCTTTTTTTAAAGCGCATCAACCTGCAAAATTACAATAGGTGTAATGGGCAGCATGCTCAATAATTACATAAATGTAGCTGGAAGAGTATATAAAAATAAAGAACAGAAAGGGATACAAGACAAGCAAACACAAGGTGAATAAACATATCACCCCATATGGTTGGAAAGTACAATTAAACCTGATTTAAATTCAGGGAAAAGGCTCCCATATCTGAACTTGTCTTCAGACAAACACTGCTGTTTACAGTATATACTGTGTGGTTAATCTTTTCCAGGTATATATATGGATCACTTTGAGATTTCCAGTAGCATTTTTCATAAATGAAGATAGGTTATGCATTGACTGAACAATTTTTTATTTTTATTTATTTAATTATTTATTTTCTGGTATGAAACAAATGTGTTCCCCTCCTGGTAGTTCTAAATGTGGCAAGCAGCTACCGGCTACCCTGTCAGCTTAGCATTTTCCCTTTACTGTATCCTACCGACTAAGCCACCCTCAGTTTATGTAGAGGAGAGGGACCGCTAATGTAAGATAAATATAAAATACAACAATTCCAATATCACTGCCAGCAAGTCCCCTTCAACCAAATGAAGACAAGAGAAAAAAGGTGCAGTTGGAAATAATTCTCACTATTTATTATTACAGATAAAATAGAATAAAAGTGAAGTAAAAAACAAATAACTTTACTGAGCTTTTATATAAAACTAACACTGACCTTCCCACTCAGATCTAAAGTAACAGTATTAGTAAAGGGTGAACTAATACGTATGCAAGCCATGTGTATATGCTATATATATATATATATATATATATATATATATATATATATATATATATATATATATATATATACAGCTCTGGAAAAAATTAAGAGACCACTGCAAAACTTGGCTTGATTCATGCCAAAGCTGCCCGATTCCAGCCTTGCTGAAGCACCCCCAGATCATCACCGATCCTCCACCACATTTCACAGTGGGTGCGAGACACTGTGGCTTGTAGGCCTCTCCAGGTCTCCGTCTAACCATTAGACGACCAGGTGTTGGGCAAAGCTGAAAATTGGACTCATCTGGGGGTGCTTCAGCAAGGCTGGAATCGGGCAGATTTGTCTTTGTGAAGGACGCATGAATCAAGCCAAGTACAAGGTTGTCCTGGAAGAAAACTTGCTTCCTTCTGCTCTGACAATGTTCCCCAACTCTGAGGATTGGTTTTTCTAGCAGGACAATGCTCCATGCCACACAGCCAGGTCAATCAAGGTGTGGATGGAGGACCACCAGATCAAGACCCTGTCATGGCCAGCCCAATCTCCAGACCTGAACCCCATTGAAAACCTCTGGAATGTGATCAAGAGGAAGATGGATGGTCACAAGCCATCAAACAAAGCCGAGCTGCTTGAATTTTTGCGCCAGGAGTGGCATAAAGTCACCCAACATCAATGTGAAAGACTGGTGGAGAGCATGCCAAGACGCATGAAAGCTGTGCTTGAAAATCAGGGTTATTCCACCAAATATTGATTTCTGAACTCTTCCTAAGTTAAAACATTAGTATTGTGTTGTTTAAAAATGAATATGAACTTATTTTCTTTGCATTATTCGAGGTCTGACAACACTTCATCTTTTTTGTTATTTTGACCAGTTGTCATTTTCTGCAAATAAATGCTCTAAATGACAATATTTTTATTTGGAATTTGGGAGAAATGTTGTCAGTAGTTTATAGAATAAAACAAAAATGTTCATTTTACCCAAACACATACCTATAAATAGTAAAACCAGAGAAACTGATAATTTTGCAGTGGTCTCTTAATTTTTTCCAGAGCTGTATATAAAATTTCTCAAGTTCATTTCACTGTAGCCCAATATGTCTGGAATGAAACGGCATAATCGGCAAATGATGACTGAACGTCATTATTAGAAAAGTGCTGTTTTTTGAGAACAGTAATGTATTTGGCGCATGCGCAGAAATACAGTTTGGACAGTACCTAACTGACATTTTTCACAGCTATTTTTCTGTGGTACAGTAGCAGTGCAGTAGCAGGAAAATTGACTGAGGAGACACAAGTGACATTGAAGCAACAACAAATATATTTTATTAATTAATTAAAAACCTAGAATAAAACTGTTGTACAAAATAGCGGTTCATATTTTTACATGTTTATTATTCAGCATGTACTGTTTTTCATTCTTCTTTTAGTGAAATACTCTCACTTTTAAAACACATTCTTGATTCAGTACAAATTAGTGTATCCACTACTAATGTTTTCATTGTCATTAAAAAAGTATTCTCTTTTATTAATAACTTAAAATTGTCTAAAAAAACAAAGCATTCATTGAGCAATGGTTGTATTCTCCTTAACTGTAAATACTATATATATACAGTGCCTATACAGTGCCTATAGAAAGTCTACACCTTTCAAAATGTTCACCTTTTGTTGCCTAATAGCTTGGAATTAAAATGCATTAAAATATCTTTTTTTCATTTATCTACACATCCTACCCCACAACTTCCAAGTGAAAAAAATATTCTAGAAATTTGTAGAAAATGAATTAAAAATAAAAACTGAAATAGCTTGGTTCGATAAGTGTCCACCCCCCTTGTAATAGCAATCCTAAATTAGCTCAGGTGTAACCAATCGCCTTCAAAATCACACACCAGGTTAAGTGGCCTCCACCTGTGTTAAATTGTAGTGATTCACATGATTTCAAAATAAATTCAGCAGTTCCTGTAGGTTCCCTCTGCTGGGTAGTGCATTTCAAAGCAAAGACTCAACCATGAGCACCAAGGTGCTTTCAAAAGAATTCTGGGACAAAGTTGTTGAAAGGCACAGATCAGGGGATGGGTATAAAAAAAATATCAAAGGCCGTGGATATGCACGGTCAAGATGATTATTAAGAAGTGGAAGGTGTATGGCACCACCAAGACCCTGCCTAGATCAGACCGTCCCTCCAAACTGAATGACCGAGCAAGAAGGAGACTGATCAGAGAGGCTACCAAGAGGTAAATGGCAACTTTACCAAGAGCTACAGGCTTTTATAGCCAAGAGTGGTCAAAGTGTGCATGTGACAACAATATCCCAAGCACTCCACAAATCTGGCCTGTATGGAGGGTGGCAAGAAGGAAGTCATTACTCAAGAAAGCCCACCTTGAATCCCATTTGAAGTATGCAAAACACACACAGGAGATTCTGTAGCCATGTGGCAAAAGGTTTTGTGGTCTGACGAAACTAAAATTGAACTTTTTGGCCTAAATGCAAAGCGTTATGTTTTGCGCAAACCCAACACAGCACATCACCCAAAGAACACCATCCCTACTGTGAAGCATGGTGGTGGCAGCATCATGTTATGGGGATGTTTCTCATCGGCAGGGACTGGGGCACTTGGCAGGATAGAAGGGAAAATGAATGGAACAGAGTAGAGAGAAGTCCTTGAGGAAAACCTGCTGCCCTCTGTTAGAAAGCTGAAACTGGGTCGAAAGTTCACCTTTCAGCATGACAACGACCCAAAGCACAGAGCCAAAGCTACACTGGAGTGGCTAAGTAACAATGAGGTAAATGTCCTTGAGTGGCCCAGTCAGAGCCCCGACCTAAATCCAATCGAAAGTTTGTGGCATGACTTGAAGATTGCTGTCCATCAACGCTCCCCAAGGAACTTGACAGAGCTTGAACAGTTTTGTAAAAAAGAATGGTCAAATATTGCCAAATCTAGGTGTGCAAATTTGGTAGAGACCTATCCTAACAGACTCACAGCTGTAATTGCTGCCAAAGGTGCTTCCACCAAGTATAAACTCAGGGGGGTGGAGACTTATCCAATTATGATCTTTCAGTTTTGTATTTTTAATATATAATTTTTTTCTCAATAAAAACTTTTTTCCCCTTAACAGTGTGGAGTATGGTGTGTACAGTGGCTCTCAAAAGAATTCACCCCCCTTGGACTTTTCCACATTTTATTGTGTTACAACATGGAATCAAAATTGATTTAATTAGGAGTTTTTGCCACTGATCAACACCAAAAAAAGTCCATAATGTCAAAGTGATAAATAAAATCTACAAATTGTTCTAAATTAATTACAAATATAAAACAGAAAATAATTGATTGCATAAGTATTCACCCCCTTTGCTATGACACACCTAAATAAGCTCTGGTGCAACCAATTGTCTTTAGAAATCACATAATTAGTTGAATGGAGTCCACCTGTGTGCAATTAAGGTGTTTCACATGATTTCAGGTTAAATACACCTGTCTCTGGGAGATCCCACAGTTGGTTAGTACATTTCCTTACAAAAACTACATCATGAAGACGAAGGAACATTCAAAGCAAATTCAGAATAAGGTTTGTCAAAAGCACCAATCAGGGGTAGGATATAAGAACATTTCCAAGGCACTGAATATCCCCCGGAGCACAATAAAGTCCATTATTAAGAAATGGAGAGAATATGGCACAACTGTGAATCTGTCTAGAACAGGCCGTCTTCAAAAACTGAGTATCCGGGCGACAAGGGCACTAGTCAGGGAGGCCATCAAGAGGCCTATGGCAACTCTAAAGGAGTTACACTCTTCCACAGCTGAGCTGGGAGACACTGTGCATACGGCAACAATAGCCCGGGTGCTTCACAAAACTGGCCTTTATGGGAGAGTGGCAAAAAGAAAGCCATTGTTGAAAAAAACTCACATCAGATCTCAGCTAGAGTTTGCCAGAAGGCATGTGGGAGACTCTGAGACCAAGTGGAAGAAGATTCTATGGTCTGATGAGACCAAAATAGAGCTTTATGGCCTCAACGCTAAGCGCTATGTTTGGCGCAAGCCTAACACCGCACATCATCCTGAGAACACCATCCCTACCGTGAAACATGGTGGTGGCAGCATCATGCTATGGGGATGCTTCTCTGCGTCAGGGCCTGGAAAACTCATGAAGATAGAGGGCAAAATGGATGCAGCAAAGTACAGAGAAATCCTGGAGGAAAACCTGCTGATGTCTGCAAGAGACCTGGGACTTGGGAGAAGATTCATCTTCCAGCAGGACAATGACCCCAAACATACAGCCAAAGCCACACTGGAGTGGCTTAAAAACAAAAAGGTCAATGTCCTGGTGTGGCCCAGTCAAAGCCCGGACCTCAATCCAATTGAGAATATGTGGAAAGAGTTGAAAATTGCTGTTCACCAAAGGTCCCCATCCAACTTGACAGAGCTTGAGCAATTGTGCAAAGAAGAATGGGCAGAAGTTGCAGTGTCCAGATGTGCAAAGCTGGTAGAGACTTATCCAAATAGACTTATGGCTGTAATTGCTGCCAAAGGTGCCTCTACCAAATATTGACTCAAATGGGGTGAATACTTATGCAATCAATTATTTTCTATTTTGTATTTGTAATTAATTTAGAACAATTTGTAGATTTTATTTTTCACTTTGACATTATGGACTTTTTTGTGTTGATCAGTGGCAAAAACTCCTAATTAAATCCATTTTGATTCCATGTTGTAACACAATAAAATGTGGAAAAGTCCAAGGGGAGTGAATACTTTTGAGAGCCACTGTATCATCATAATACATTGCAATTTTGAAAAAGGGTATTCAGTATGTGTTTGTCATCCAGCTGCAGCTTATACCTGTTCCTGACACCTGTTCATGAATAATGGTGCTTTACACACACTTGACTCACTCAGGTACTCCCATTGTGAAAGACAGAACAAAATCCTTGCTGTGGGCAAGTTATGCTCAGCCATGAATCTACAAACACATCTGGAAGTACATAAACCTCCTAAGTTTAAAAACACTGTTGAAGTTGAGAAAAATATGTCAAGATAGAATAGCATCTGTAATCTACTAGATACCATTTGAGATTGTTTTATGTGCAATGAAGGGGTGCATCCACCTATTATTATGTGTGACAGAACATATATATATATATATATACTGTATATATTGCATTTTTTCAAGGACAAATGCATTTCAATTGGAGATGAGAACAACACATAAATCTCAGACAATCTCTGGCAACAAGGCCATGAATATGGTACTCTGAATGTCTACTG
Source organism: Acipenser ruthenus (assembly GCF_902713425.1). Taxonomy (NCBI): domain Eukaryota; kingdom Metazoa; phylum Chordata; class Actinopteri; order Acipenseriformes; family Acipenseridae; genus Acipenser; species Acipenser ruthenus. The sequence goes on along the minus strand of NC_081189.1, from coordinate 100,709,418 downwards.
TTCTCCTGCCAGTCAGGCAGCAGGCTTTTAAAATGTATTGCACAGAAAAGCCTCATCTCTAAACCAAAGATCCTGGTGCTGATTTCTAATCCTGAGTTCTGTGATGTTTTATGGGTCAGAAAGGAATGGAATGGAAATATTGTGCTGTAGTCAGCATCATGCTTGAGTTCAGGGATGAAATGTGAGCAGGACATTGAAAGAAGAATCCTCATAGTTGTGCATTGACCTTCAGAGCACTTAGGCCTAGTCTGAGATTAAGGTAATTAATATGAAGCTCCAATCGTCCGCCTTTTCACTGCACATCTTTATATGGATGCTGTCAAAGGGAAAACACAGAGAAAATATTTAAGGTGTAGTAATGGTAGGCCGTGTAATCTTAAAATGCGGCATTCAGTAAATCTGTAGCTTCTTTATGATGGAGTGTGATGGGGTACCCCCCACCTGCCCCTTGGTGTATTTGGTTTATTTTGTATGTTTTACAGTAGGTGATGTATTATTGTTTGTATGTATTTGGTGCATGGGTTTTTGTTTGGGTTATGTAGCACGGATGATTTAAAATGTATATTTGTAGTTGGGCACAGGGATTGCACAATCACTTCACGTGCAGACTGTGTCAGGATTCAAGTGAATGATTGATTAGGAAGCAAGCCCCGGCACAGCTGTAGGTAAAAGGAGCATGAATTTCTCACTTGGGGTCAGTGTATTCATAGGCAGAACAAGAGTCGGGAGGTAAAGCAAAATAAAACCACAAAAATAGCAATTGCTACGCATGCTGGTTATAAACCAGCATGATACTTGTTTGTTGGGTTCTGTCTCTGTTTGTTTGTTTTGGCCATCATGCCATTTTGTTTGCTCAGTGTTTTGTTTTGTTCACCCTTTTTATTCATTATTAAAACTGGCACATTAGCACTTCCATACCTCAGTACTGTTGTCCGGTCTTTCTTCCTGGTCTGATGTCACCACACAGCTATTCTGCCACATGGCGTCAAATGCAAATCATTTTAATAGTGGAAAGGCACCCTTTAGCCAATTATATAGGAGCATGTGTGCTAGCCTCAGGTCCGGAAACATTAATGTAGTTAGTTTAATTTCCATTATGATATAGTTTAATTATGATTTGATTGACTATGATTACAGTATGTAACACAATTTTTGTTCCTGGGTAGTAAGTGTTATTTCCTAATTGCTTATTATTATTATTATTATTATTATTTATTTCTTAGTAGACGCCCTTATCCAGGGCGACTTACAATTGTTACAAGATATCACATTATTTTTACATACAATTGCCCATTTTACAGTTGGGTTTTTACTGGAGCAATCTAGGTAAAGTACCTTGCTCAAGGGTACAGCAGCAGTGTCCCCACTGGGGATTGAACCCACAACCCTCCGGTCAAGAGTCCAGAGCCCTAACCACTACTCCACACTGCTTATGCCTCAAAAGTATAGAAAATGGCTATTATTCCCCACAAACTTTGCTTTTGTGACCAGGACAGTGATATTTTGAAATTTACCTATTTCCAATGAGAAAACAGGCGAATTTGTGTCTTTTCGTTCACATAAAGTCAGAAAAAAACAACATATGAATCCAAATTAACATGTATTTATACTAAAGTAATACAAAAATGACTACAAAAGATTTAGAAGTGAGTAGTTTTTCGAGATTTACGATTATACTGTAAATCACTTTCACGAATCAGCCCCCAAATGTAGTCTCCCATCATGTTCTCGTTATACTGTCCTTGGTAGCGGCGTTCAAAGTCCAGTATATCCTGGTGGAAGCGCTCGCCTTGCTCCTCCGAGTACGCTCCCATGTTCTCCTTGAATTTATCAAGATGAGCATCAAGGATATGGACTTTGAGGGACATCCTACAGCCCATTGTGCCGTAGTTCTTCACCAGAGTCTCAACCAGTTCCACATAGTTTTCAGCCTTGTGATTGCCCAGGAAGCCCCGAACCACTGCGACAAAGCTGTTCCAAGCCGCTTTCTCCTTACTAGTGAGCTTCTTGGGGAATTCATTGCACTCCAGGATCTTCTTTATCTGTGGTCCGACGAAGACACCGGCTTTGACCTTTGCCTCAGACAGCTTAGGGAAGAAGTCTTGAAGGTACTTGAAGGCTGCCAACTCCTTATCTAGAGCTCTGACAAATTGTTTCATAAGGCCCAATTTGATGTGCAGTGGTTGCATCAGCACCTTCCGGGGGTCCACCAGTGGCTCCCACTTGACGTTGTTCCTCCCCACAGAGAACTCGATCCGCTGTGGCCAGTCCCGCCTGTGGTAGTGCGCCTTGGTGTCCCTGCTGTCCCAAAGGCAAAGATAGCAGAGAAACTTGGTAAAACCGCCTTGGAGACCCATCAGGAATGCCACCATTTTGAAGTCTCCTATGACCTTGATGCCATCTCAGAAAAATGCAGATATGTATCCACTAGGCAGCTGGAACTAAACTGAACTGGTGGGCTTAAGGCCCCTGTATTTATACTACTATTTATATAACTGGAAAGTTCTAGAAAGTTCTAGAAGTTACTCCAAGTTTACTCAGCACTGAATCTATCTGGAATGTTCTGGAAAATAGGTAAATTTCAAAATATCACTGTCCTGGTCACAAAAGCAAAGTTTGTGGGGAATAATAGCCATTTTCTATACTTTTGAGGCATAAGCAATTAGGAAATAACACTTACTACCCAGGAACCAAAAAAAAAAAAAAATTGTTTAACGGTGTTATGATTTCTTATGGAACAGATTTTACTTTACAATATATCAAATCAATGTATTGCATTTAATTTCCACTAGAATTAACTGATCAGATTTATCAGCTGTAAGGGAAGATTGTGTCTATTCAACTGATCTAAACAGCTAATAGGATAAAAGTATAATAAAAAAAGGAGTGGGGCATGTTAGAAATTCAGCAAGAGTCAATAAATAGCAGTCAGGTACTATAAAAATGTTTTTTAAAAGTAGATGAACATAAATGTTTTGAGGCTGAGCCAAACCACAGTTCTGGCTTAACAATGTACTGCAAATGAGTCTGTGGAAATCCACACGGCTAAGGAACAGTACAAATCTAAATTTCTAAATGTTCTTTTCACTTACAAGCATTTCCGCATGTCAGCCCTTAAAGCAAGAGGAAAACCTATGGTTGTGGTCAGGCCTATCCCAATGGAAACCATAGAGCCAAGGCTATGAGAAATTGTAGGCCACAACTAAATGTGGAGCTTGGGGGACGATGACCCATTTTTGAAACACAATCTAGATACATACTAGGCCTGGCTTGCTGTACTATACATAGTTTTTATTAGTTATGAATGCTGCTGAGATGTTAGTCATTACTGCTCTACTTGGGAGCTTCATTTATTTTACTTTAGAGTCAGCATTTAGATGATCAACCCTTTGTAAATCAGTGGGAAGGATGGTAGTCCCTTTTTCTATTCAATGGGCTTCGTGGTGTTGCAGGTTAATCACAGCAGCATGATTTTTTTTTTTTTGGCGCTTGAGGGAGTCTGCCACTAATATCATACTCCATCCAGTGATTCATTTTCCACAAAAGGGACTTGTCATTCTAAGCCCTGAAGCAGTGCCATACAGTACTTTCATGTCCCAGACTGCAACAGCATGCCAGCTAGTAGGTGGTGGTTCAGAGCGAATGATTCTATGTGCACATTTGTAGAGAGCTGACTTCTACAACTTGGCTCATGGATTTTGGAAGGACATAGAGAGGACCCAGATCAAAGACTTTGAACTTCAGCATGGGTCAAGCCAGCGATGGCTTGCATCCATAATTCCTTCATACCGTTCTGGGGTCACAGGTTTGATTGTAAGAGTTTACAATTAAAGCTGTGACTGGATTTACAAGCATAGGGGGACTGGTCCATTGGAAAGAGTATGTTATTATTATTATTATTATTATTATTATTATTATTGTTATTATTATTATTATTATTATTATTATTATTAATAAAGTGGATTTCACTTGCATTGTAAACATTATTGGTACTGACCAGGGAGAGGATAAATAGTATGAAAGCATTTACTGCCATCACAGTACTTGCATTTCCAGCTGATTAAGTAGAAACTAAAGAAGAAACAGCTTCACATATTTTAAACAGGTATTATTAATTGATAATATTCTGTTGCGGCATGATACAGTTGTCTTTATTTAATTTACTATTTGTTTTTTTCTCTTGAAGGTTCCCTCTAACCCCTAGATGACCACTTTATGTGAGGGTCAATTCATATGATATTGAAATGATAGTAATAATAATAATAATAATAATAATAATAATAATAATAATAATAATAATAATAATAATACATTTTATTTATATAGCGCTTTTCATTTAAAAATCACAAAACATTTCACAAAGCAGCATAAAAACAGACATTCCAATAGACAAACAGTAAGAACAACAAATCATTTACAAAAAGCCAATTGAAAGAAGTACGTTTTAAGATTAGATTTAAAAACATCAACTGAGTCACAATTTTTCTGATAGCATGGCAGGGTGTTCCATAGGCGTGGGGCTAAAGAGCAGAAAGCCTGATCACCCATAGTGCGCAGACGAGTCCTAGGCACAGATAAAAGAACATTGTTACTAGATCTCAATTTTCGTTTAGGTAAGTGGTACTGAAGGAGATCCCTAAGATAGGCAGGACCTTGAGAATGTAAGGATTTATAAGTTAGTAACCTTAAAATCAATCCTATATTTGACTGGCAGCCAGTGGAGAGAAGCAAGGACAGGAGATATATGCTCATGTTTCTTGGTCTTAGTGAGAATACGGGCAGCACTATTTTGAACATATTGTAACCTGTTGATAACCTTAGAGGAGATACCTGCAAAAAGAGCATTACAGTAATCCAATCTTGATGAAATAAAGGCATGTGTAAGCTTTTCTGCATCAGTCACAGATAATGAGGATCTAAGTCTAGCAAGACTTGCAGACATTCTTAATATGATCCTCAAATGATAACATAGGGTCAAATCTCACACCAAGATTGGTAACCAATGAAGAGGGAATGATCTCATGTCCATCAATTTCAAGGCTAAAATCAGTTGTCGTTGAGATCTGATGCGGCAAACCCACTAACATTACCTCAGTTTTGCTGCAATTAAGCTGTAAGAAGTTTTGCTGCAACCAAGTCTTTATCTAGTCGACTAGAAAATTATTCAATAGAGAGACAGCCACAGTAATATCTGGTGTAGTTTTCAAATAAAGTTGACTGTCATCTGCATAACAATGGAATTGAATACCATGACGGCTGATTATTTGACCAAGAGGGAGTAAATAAATACTAAGTAAAACTGGTCCCAAAACAGAGCCCTGTGGGACACCAGTTTCCAATGGGCAAACATCAGATTTAGTCCCACCCAATGTAGCAAACTGTGTTCTATCAGAAAGATAAGATGTGAACCACTGCAAAACTATACCAGAAAGACTAATCACAGATTTCAGACGGTGTAACAAAATCAGCACTTAGATCTAAAAGAACCAGTATAGATGGTGAACCAGAGTCTGCAGCCATCAGTAAGTCATTAACTGCCTTAACTAAAGCAGTTTCAGTACTATGGGCGGGTCTGAACCCAGACTGAAAGTACAGTAAAGTATCTAGTTAGTGATAAACCAGTACCGGTATGTAGTTATGGACAGGGACTGTTGTCCCTATTTGCACTGCTCTAAGGGAGATCTACAGTAAGTCTGCCCTATTCTCTTTTGAGTCTTTTAGCCTGGCTACCCCAAGGCTGATCTACAACACAGTGGCAATCTTGCACTGTGACTGTTCATACTGAACCCGTTCTACCAATAATTAGAAGACCTTTCACAAATTGAAAATAGAAAATAAAAAGGAAAGTTGATGTTATCACTGAGGCAATACTATGGTTTGGAAATGTTATAGCTAATGGATTCTGCAGTGGAAAATATGATAGTCACTCTACACATCTCTCCCTTCAGCTGGCATTCTTTAAGGGACAGGTTTAATTCCTTCATTGGTTCTACTTCATCTCCTATCACATTCAGATATATGGCATGCGATCATCATTCACAATGGAAACAGCCAATGCAGAATGATAGGTTGAGAATTCATGTCAGTTTTAAATTGGGTCTACAGTAAGGGGTTAACAAAACAGAAAATAACTTATGACATTTATACAGACTCTCTGGTTCTTGTCTGAATTGTGTGACAGATGTAAAGTGTTTATAAGGAGACAGTCCCTCATCTGTGGTATAATACTATTATTTATGTATTCCCAACACGCAAACACAAGTATACATTCTCACCTTTCATTTCTAGAAATAGAAAAAGATGAACTATCTGACGCATACATTGTTATCATGAATTATATAGTTCCTATGTTATTGATAAGTATATTTTTTTAATTCATTCATAGTTGAGATGTGTGGACATGTTTGATATATCATGGATTAATTGGCTTCATGTTTTATTAATGATTCCATTTCAAATACGCTAGTTCCTGTATAACCAATTATTTCAAAGGCTTTTTCTTTTTTTTTTGGTCCAAACTTCAAAATGAAAACCAGTATTTGTGTTATTTCTTTATATTATTACTACACACAGTAAAAACAGGTACTGTAAATAGCATGGCTAAAACCATTTCAGAGATACGGGATATGTATAAATAAAGTCTTGTATTGTGTTAAATTCAATTTGGTGGTACAGGGATATATTGTTTTAAAAAGATGACAATGATCTCTCAAAGTAAAAATGTCATTAAATAATGTTTTTATAGATGGGCTACCCTTAAAATAAAATAAGATGCCTATACACCTATAAGCTCTCATAGTAGTTGTTACTATGGTGGGGCTGGGTATGTCACAGAGGCATAATACAGAGGACAACTGCCACTCCCGTGTCTGTGAGAAGTAGATGTCTTACTCCAAGGGCTTATTGTGTTTATTTAAAGTTCTCTGTAGTGGGATGGTCTGGGCTTGATTGTGATTTGTCTATGGACTCTTATTTCTTCAGTTCCTGACTACCACTTCACCACCACTGTGATGAATAGGACCATCAAGTGTTGCAGCGGTATCGGAGAGTGAGGAGCTACAACCAGACAAGAGGGAGCACCTATTTAACCTAACAGAGAGGTACACCGGCAATGGTACTAAACCGAAATTAATTATGAGAACTCTAAAAGATACGCCAAAATCTACACAATCCTTTTTTGTACGAATTTACTACAGATACAGTTGTAGTCAAAAGTTTACATACCCCAATGGAAATTTATAATTTATAGAAATTTCTCGAATAAAAAAAAAAAAGTGTCTTCAACACAAAATTGTTCCAGTTCAATTGTCCTTGTGACGTTTTCCCAAGAGTGGCTTTTTCCTTGGCTCGAGACCATTGAGACCTTCACCATGCAGTACTCGATCTATGGTTGAAATGGAAACCCCAGTCCCACTTGCAGCCAGTTCACTTTGAATATCTTTGGCAGTCAATCTTGGATTGTTATTAATCTTCCTCACAATTCTTCTACTTATTCTTGGTGAAAGAACCTTCTTTCTTCCAGACCGAGGGAGCATTGTGACAGTACCATGAGTCTTGCACTTCTTGATAATAGAAACAATAGTTGAAATTGGGATACTCAAATGCTTGGAAATCTTCTTGTATCCTTCTTCAGATATCTCTTTACTTTTTCCTATATTGACTTATTGGTAATGACAGCAATCATCCTATGCCTAACCCTTTTATTCTCTCTGACAATGAAGCCTAGTGCAGATACCGCTGTACAAAAGAGTCAGGCTGCCTTGCAGGAGCAGATATCGGGCTTGTGTCTTACTGTTTAGATTGTGTCACCTAACAGCCCTGACCCCTACCCCAGTGACAATGACAATATTAAAAAGGTTAAAGATCCTGTAAACTAGTAACTAGTAACATGTATTTATTTTTGTGTGTATCTCACCTAACTAATCCTAGAATACTGGAGACAACAAATGCATCAATTTGATTGAGTTCCTGAGACAAGTTTTGTCTCAGGAACAAAATACAGTTCATAACAAATACAGCCAAGATTGCATTGTAAACCAATAATTTCGATAAAAAATATTAAAAATATCAATCCATACATTCTACTGCACGATGCAGATTATTACCCCAAAAGCCGTGACGATTGAGATCAATGGTAGACTTAAGGCTATTTCGCTTCCGACTGTTAGACCTTTTTTAAATCCTCCACACACAAAACTAATTTTCTGGTCAATAGAATCAATACAAATTATGAAATTAAATCAAATTTGACCATTCAAAATGACTATTCAGTGAAACGATTCATATGTTTTTTATAGCTACTTTATAGCTGCCTTGAGATTTAAAAATGCAAGTTTTTTGGGAGGAATACCTGTCATTGGCACCTATTTTTTAAGCTCTATTTCTATGTTCAAATATTATCTGTCCACAAAAGGCACTAACCTTTATTTATATGGTCTTACATCCACCAATAATACAGTAGATGGTAAATTTAATTTGAGGTTTTAAATCATTTTGTTTAGATAAACAATTCTACCAAGTTCCAACTATTTTGTAAAGTGAGATCCAACGCACTTATGTTTTTTTTTTTTTTTGTCACCTTCAAGTTTCACTCTCTTTCTGGGTCTGCTTAGCCAGAAACATATTTACTAGTTGCAGAGTGCTTGCCCTTGCACATTAATACACCCTAATTTGCTAATATATAGGCCAAAGGATCCACAATAAAGATCCACAACACTAGGGGATGAATCTCTTAAGCCAACTAGACAGTGTGGAGAAGCTATAAAAAAGGAAAATAAAATGTTAGGTTATATAGCCAAGACAGTTGAATTCAAATCAAGAGAAGTTATATTAAAATTATACAATACAGTGGTATGATCACACCTAGAATATTGTGTCCAGTTCTGGTCCCCTTATCATAAGAAAGACATTGAGGCATTGGAGAGAGTACAGAGGAGAGCAGCACGATTAATTCCAGGATTGTAGGGCATGTCATATGAAGATAGACTGAAAGAGCTGAATCTGTATAGCCTAGAAAGAAGGAGAGCCAGAGGCGACTTAATAGAGGTATTTAAAATTGCCAAGGGGTTTAACAAAGTAACTGCTGAGAATTCTTTTTCACAGGTCACAGAGAACAGAACCAGGGGCCACAGGTGGAAGCTGAAGAAGGGCATATTCAGAACCGAGGGGAGAAGGAGCTTTTTCATGGAAAGGGTGGTGAACCATTGGAACAGGCTGCCGGACAGAGTTGTTGAAGCAGAGATTATCGGATCCTTCAAGAATAGACTGGATGCTGTCAAAAACATTACTGTGTAACCCTTTCTGTGACCATAATAAGACATTTAGCTAGCTGCCTGGAGGAAGGGTGGTCCGCTTAGCCACGGATTCCCAGAGGTTTCATTTCCCCTACTAAAGGGTTAGGGTTTTTTTTTGTTTTTCCTCTCCTGAGTGTTAACGGACCACGCTTGCATTAAGCAAGAGAGCATAGGTGGGCCAAATGGCCTTTTCTCGTTCTAGAATTTCTTATGTTCTTATGTTCTTTAGTATATAGGTGCTGATAGAAGATCTCTTTGGCATGATTTATCCTTCAATAATACATATTCTTCCATAGATAGTATTCTTAAATGATAGCCTTGTATGTGAAAACAGATCTGGTGGTCATTGGTGGCATTAAACACCTTTGTAGAATGTTTCTCAGGTAGGCAAGGCCTGACATTCATAAAACATTATCTTACAAGTAATTGCACAACAGCCTTATGTATTTACCAGCACACAAAACAGCAATATCATCTACAAGAATGAGTGGAAATATGGCCAAGAAAGTGAGGTATGTTGGTCTTCCACCATAGATCTTCAACGCACTGGCTGACTATACTCTTATGATCCTCACTTCCAACTCATAGGGGTCTATTGCAAAAATCTAAATATTAGTGGATCTAAATACCATGACACTTTAACGCTATATAAATCCTGCACAAAATGAGTTTATCTGTGCCCAACATTACTGCAAGCTATCCGTTTATATGCTTGCAAGTTGTTATGGTTCCACTGGCAGATTTTGTATTCTGCATCTTTTAAATAAATTTGTCTTCATTAAAATAATGACTGTTCAGTACAGGCCAGTGACGCGGTGCCCACCCCTTTTGTATATTTATTCATTTATATATTTTCATTTGTATTATCACCATTGTTATATTGTGTTTGTATGCGGGTGGATGGGAACCGTCCGTCATTATTATTTATTATTTGAGACCGGCAAAAAGTCGGTCTTATAAAGTGTAGTTGGGTTTGGATGGGGTTAAATCCCCATCTCGATAAATCTTGTGGGAATGTGGCTGGAGCCTTAATAAAGTAATTATTTGATTAACAGGTAATTAAGGCTCCAGCCACAGAATATAAAAGGACACACTCTGGGCTCATTAAAGGGAGAGCTTAGAGAGCTGAGGAGAAGAAAGAGCAAGAGCGAATGCTATCTGAATTGAGAGATCCAAAAGGTACTCGTTTTGTGAAATACTGTATTTGTTAGTGTTTATTTGTTTGGCCAATGTGTCCTTTTCTTTTGTGTGTCTAAAGCGTTTTTGTGTAAATCTTTTCTTTGTGTTTAACATTCTTCATTAATGGTGAGGCAATACCAACAGTGTCTGAGAAGCCAGTGAAGAGTCTTGGGAGATGGTACGACGGGGATCTAAAGGACACAGTTCGTGTGGGAGAAGTTAGACAACAAGCAGTGGAAGGGTTGAAGAGCATAGACAGCTGCGCTCTACCAGGTAAACTAAAACTCTGGTGCTTTCAGTTTGGTCTACTGCCAAGGTTGCTGTGGCCACTGACTGTGTATGAGGTTTCTTTTACAACAGTAGAGAAGCTGGAAGCTTTAATCAGTTCATACATCAAGAAATGGTTGGGAGTTCCACGCTGCCTCAGCAGAGTGGGACTTTATGGTAAAGGAATACTGCAGCTACCAGTCTCTGCTCTAACCGAGGAGTTTAAGTGCGCTAAGGTCAGACTGGAAATGACATTAGTAGAGTCACGCAATAAATGCGTAAGGGAGGCAGCACCTGTGTTGAAAACTGGAAGAAAGTGGGCGGCAAAGAAAGCTGTGGAAGATGCAAAGGCTGCCCTTCGAATTGGTGATATCATGGGGCAAGTTCAGCATGGAAGAGGGGGTCTTGGTTTCAGTTCAGCTCCTCCTACATGGCACAAGGCAGCCCCAGCTCAAAGGAGGAAGCTGGTAGTCAACGAGGTGCAAAAGCAGGAGGAGAGGATGAGGTGTATAAAGGCCATTTCCCAGGCCAAGCAGGGAGAATGGATGAGATGGGAGAGTGTGGAACAACGCAAGATTGGCTGGCAAGACCTATGGTCAATGGAACAGAGCAGGATCAGTTTCCTCATCAGGTCAACATATGATGTTCTCCCATCACCACAGAACCTAAACCTCTGGGTAGGAGATGATCCCTCATGTCCTTTGTGTTCATCACCTGCAACATTAAGGCACATTTTGACAGGATGTAAGGTGGCTCTTAGCCGAGGACGGTTTACTTGGCGCCATGACCAGGTGCTGCGATGTTTGGCCTTAGCATTGGAAGACAAGCGTAACATGACCAATAAGTTGTCACCTGTTCCATCAAAACATTACACACAAAAGACAACATTCCTCCACCCAGGAGAGCAACCACCAAGAAAAGGTGTTAAAACCAATCCTCGCCCAGGACAACTGGAAGCTGCTAGAGACTGGAAAATGCTGGCAGATGTTGGGCAACGGCTTATTTTTCCACCTGAGATTGCCACCACTAACCTTCGACCAGATATTGTCTTGTGGTCTGGATCAGCACGCCTTGTTCACCTGGTAGAGTTAACAGTGCCATGGGAGGATGCTGTAGATGAGGCGTATGAGAGGAAGAAACTGCGGTATGCTCAACTAGCCACTGAAGCGGAACAGCGAGGATGGAGAGTTCGGGTTTACCCAGTGGAAGTGGGTTGTCGAGGATTTGTGGCACACTCTACAACCCGGTTTCTCAGAGACGTTGGATTCAGTGGCCAAGAGTTGCATCGCACAGTGAAGAACTTATCTGAAGCAGCAGAGAGGAGCAGCAACTGGCTGTGGTTGAGACAGAAAGATTCTGGCTGGGGATCTCAAGCACAATAGAAAGAAAGAAACGCTGATGTACAGGTAAGTAAGCTGGGCTGAGTTGAGTGGGGGACGGAGGGGGGTGATGCTGGGACGCCAGAATCACCGTCGAGCCCTCTTGAGGTGTCGTGGGCTAGTCGACGAAACACTGAGGATGGAAGGTGCCCACTTGAAAACCCCAGAGATGTACCCTACTTAGCTCAATCCAGACGGTTGTCATGCTGATGCGCTGGGGAGGCCGCACTGTGGTTGATCCCCGGAGCCAGCATCGCAGCCGTTGTGTGTGCTGATGCGCCAGGGAGGCAAAATAAGCTGATCCCTGGAGCCAGCATTACACTTCAGCCATTAACACCAGACAGAAGGATATCTACATCATCATATGGAAGGAAACGTAAATGGATGGAGACACATATGGATCACATTAGTTTACTGTAAAGCTACGTCTTAGTTGGTGCTTATCTTGGCGAGAGCCGAGTTCAAATCAGCATGAAGTTTTAACATCTACTCTCGTGTAATGGAAATCAACTTGTTTGATTTATTATTTAATAAATATACGGCTGCGGACGTTTTCAGCCCCGTACCACGGTCTGTGTATTGCTTCCCTGGTCTGACGTCACCCCTGCAGCCATCCCTGCCACAGGGCCAAACATTATAGTGTACAGATTATTCCTTTCATTCCGAGTACGTTGGTATTATTTTCTTGCTGGATTCAGATCCTTGTGCATCAACAGGAATGCGGTGTTCCATTACAATTGTTCTATGGGTGTATACATTTTTTTTTTGTGAAGCTCTGTTGATTATTTTCATGAATTAGAGAAAAATTATGTTTATGTAGGTAAGTATATATTTACAAATGAGCATTTTAATTTAAGAAAATAACTCCATTCTATTGGCTTGTCAAAGACATGATGAGTGATGCATAGCCTCAAGTCATATACTGCAAGTGATTGGTTTTGTATTGCTTCAAAATCTGGATGGCATAGATCAAGATAAACAACCCAGAGCTCCATTAATGATTCCATAGTCCAAACCGGGGATTGTGGTTTTAAATTACAGATCCATTGAATTCAGGGAGGCTTAGACAATATTTTCAGACATCGGGTAAATAAATGTTTAGATTGATTTTCTGCTGAGCTGTGTTTTTTCCTTTTAACTTAAAACATGTAAGGTTGTATTAGCCAACATGTTTTTTTTTTCTTTGCATTGACTGATAGCATTAAATACTTTACCCCTGGGGTTTGATTCCAGCAACAGGAGATTGTATTATTATTTTAAGCAGTGCAATGGAAAATAGTGTGTTTCGTTTGCTTTGTCTAAACATTGATTTGTGTATCCTGTGGTAGAAGATGAAATCCATTTAATGTTTTCTTTTTCTGTGATAATGAATTCAAAGGCATCTGTTACCCTATATATATCTGTGTTGTACTTGAATGGAACTAGTTAGTAGTTTATATTTACAGTAGCTGAGAATGTACATGACACGGACATTACATAAACAGCATCAGAGTCTGGTCATCCAGGCAAAGTCAGAAGTCAATACAGAACCGTATATAGATCGTGCTGCCTCCAGGTCAGCAGCCTATCAGCTTAGAGGACTTGATATATATATATATATATATATATAAAATTCTAAATACTCATTGCAACCTTTCCAGGAGCGATGTATACCTGTAGTGCCTTCTTTTACCAACAGATGACACTGTGGAGCTGACCAACTGTTTCCAAATGGAAACCTCAAACAGGCCATTTTTCATTATGTTCTCCTGTTTTACCCCAGATGGCTCACAGTAACCTTCTCTAAAAAGTAATGTCACTCTTACATGTGAAAATACCATACGACCATTATTCAATATATCACAAATTGTTCACTGACCTTATACTTACATTACCTTCCTATACAGCATCAAAAGTTTGTAAATATTACACTGGACTACATTGCCAAGAGGCAAGTAGAATGATCAATATGTAGCTATGTCTAAGGTCACAAACCAAGAGCAGCAACAATGGCAAAAAAAGGTCATGATAGCAATTCTAATGTCTGTTGCTATTTTTGAGATCACCAATTCACAGTGAACAGTGCTTTAGTTTAGCTGAGGATACATTATAAATTATGCTCACCACATTAACATTTTAAAAACTGAAGCCTATGGCAATAATGTAAACATTATAAAACATGAGGGCTTCTGCTGTCCTGTAAGTTTGATTCAATGGGACTGATTTTCCACTGTGGGCAAATTGCCCACTTCATACATTTGTTATATAAACATGTATTGACAGAATTGTTCCTAAAATCATTTTGGATTATTTTTCTCTAAATATTTTCCTTCTTTTTTTCCACCCGAAGGCTCCAGTGGTTTTCTAACTGAATTCGGCTCCATTTTTCCATGCTTTATAGCCTACCCAAAATGTACTGTAGTGGTCAATATTTTCAAAGTTATAACAGTAAGTAAAATAACATTTATATTGTCATGTATTCAATGAGGGGAAAATAAAAAGATAAACGGAACATACAGCAGAGTCCCGAATCAGGAGTACACAGCTTATTGTACAATTTTTTTTATTTTATTTACACAGCAAAGAAAAGGTTTACAGGCACCAGAGCCAAGCCAAGATCACCAACTCCATACCAGAGTATTTACAATACTTTAATCACCACTGTTGATTCTCTTTACAGCAAGCTCCTGTCTGACGAATGTCACTACCACTTGGCACCAATATGTATCTCCTCTTATCTCCACCCCTTTAATTACCGACCTCACCCCTCCCTTATGTGTACACACACACACACACACACACACACACACACACACACACACACACACACACACACACACACACAAGTGGTAGCTCGATTATGAGATCCAAAGCAAACACAGTAAAAGCAAAGCAAACCACAGGGAATAATTAAGCAAGGCACCCCACAGTAACGCAAGTCCACAAACCACTCCAGCTGGCCAGGGATTCCTCCGCGAACCAAGCTGGAAACTAGTGCCCAACTACAGGGATTAGTGTGACGGTCACCCCTAAAATCAGCGACATCGTTCATTGAGGGATACCCCCCAGGACCACTACAATATAAGCCCAGTTTTGAAAGAGTTAATTTTCCTGGGTTCCTTATTGACATTAATTTCCTCTTTAACATTAAACTGTTAAAAACATGATTAAAAAAATAATACAGATAGGGTTAATTGAGTTCTCATCTGTGTTCAGTATTGTAAATTCCATTTGCAGTTACAGGCACCAGACAGATGCATTTTGTTAAATCATCTCATGTAACATATTTATTGCTGTAATTCTTTAACCAGGAAATCGATGGAGGCTGTAGCCTCTTTAAAGAAAAGTGACCTGACAAGATGACCAAAAGCCATAACCGAATCATTCTTTCAATGCAGTCACTCAAACTAAACTTATACGCCATTTTTTTAGTGGTTCCTATATAAACCCATCTTATAAGATGAATTTAACCATAACTGTGAGTCTGCTTTTGACATAAGGGTTGTTAATCTTTGAGACAATCATCCTTTGAATGCTCTGGTCAAGACCACTGTATATCATTTGACAGCTGTCTGATAAGAAAGGCATGCAATTTCAGGTGGTGCTTTATTTTAAGTTCTATTATTACACTGCGGTTACATATGAACTGCTCTGTATTTCTGAGTTACAGTCACCATCTAAAAACTCTTACGGTACTTTCTATTCTGTATACTATGATTTTCCTTATGGAACAAACATATATTTTTAATATATGGTAGAAAAGTATGATCCTTATACTTTTCATATATAGAAATTGGCCCCCTTTTTATATATTTAAAATATATTTTAGTCTGTAATCCATATATTTATTTTATATGGATTACAGACTAATGAAAATATATGGTGCACCATATATTTTCAACAAATAAAATAAATATATGGATTACAGACTAAAATGTATTTAAAATATATCCCATATATTTTAAATATATATAAAAAGGGCCCATTTCTATATATGAAAAATATAAGGATCATATTTTTCTACCATATATTAAAAATATATGTTTTTTTAATAGATTGTATTAAGAGGTACTAGCCTAATGATTGCACTGTAAACATTATAGTTAGTTTTATAGTAGATTACAATAGCTTTAAATAGAAATGTAAAACCAGGTTAGTGTCTTGAAGTGATATTATAATACGCTGACCTGCTGAAATACAAAAAAAAAAAAAAATTAAATGTACAGTAAAATGTGTTATTTAAAATCTCCTGTCCATTTTTATTATTTTTCCACATTCAAAAGGGAATACAAAAATCCCAGTTTTCCTCACTAAAAAATATGACTTGTTTTGATGAGGTGGATAGACTCAGGTTACACATTCAAAAAGAAAAAGCCAGCACCAACCAGTGCAATGCTCTACCAATACATTGTTTTCAGGTTTATTTCTATAAAATATGATTCCTACAGAGTCAACAAAAAACACAATCACATTGGGAAAACACTTAGAAGTCCAATGGTTGCAAAGTGCTATATGTGCTATTTTATGTGGGTGAACTTGGAAGAAATTGATTGCTAAAGCACTGTTAAGAGCTGGCCCTTGTCTTTTTTTATTGTCATCTTAGGACTGTAAATAGGATCCATGGCTTTCTATGGTTCCTAATACTGCACTTCACCACTTATTAAAAAAGTCTAATCCCGAAACACCTGTTTAGCACTAAAGCTGCAATGAGGTCTAGTAAATTGCTTAAGTTCACTTGAGCTTGACTTCTAGGTTCAGATTCCAGTTTATCTCTTCCTTTAATCTGATTAGGTTATGAGTTACCTTTAAAAATATTGATCTCCAAGATCTGGCCTGCCACAAACTCTGTCTCTTAATTTAGATCATTCCACAGATAACTAGTCCACAATATAAAAAAAATAATAAAACCACTCCTTATTTGCTCTTTCGAGAACTGAAGAGGTTTTTGCAAGATAAATAGCAAACCAAGGGTAACAGTCCCAGCTGCATTACTTTGGACTTAGATAAAAGACTGCACACAAGACAAATGGTAGTAGGACATCAAACAAGACTGTGTCCGTATAGTGACAGGAGTAATCCTGTTGAAGGGACTGTTGATTTCTCTAGAGCAAAGCACTATTTCTTCTTGAATATTATTTATTAGAAATCTGAAAGGTTTGTATTAAGCCCATATTCACATTTTCCTTTCAAGTAAATAATTCTCAAAGTTGTAATCATAGGAAAGCATGTATTTCGGTTCATCAAAAAATAATATAATTATAATTGCACGTGATATATGGCTCCCACAAGGCATCAAGAAAACTGAAGCAGCCGTCAAGCCTACATTAATTCCCATTGCATGGAACAGCGGTTACAATACAAAGAGAAGTCTGAATGACTGCAAAATGAAATACACCGAATATATAAACACAGCAGTAATACTATGCTATAACAGTTGACTATAAAACTTACAAGGTTTTCAGGCAGGAAATCTATGGTATCATTAATACAGTTCTTAGTACATCACATTTATTCACTGGTCAAATTACAAGCCAATTACTGGAACGTGCCCATCAACCTATTAGGTATATAAACCTGCTTTGCAAATGCAGTTTTGCCATGCTTCGAATTACCACCTCCTCCCCAGCCACCACCACCTCACTCCCAGCCTCGTCTGGAGTGGGAGAGTATATAATACTCTTCTGCCTAATATTGTTTGTTCACTGTGTTGAACACATCACATAGATTTATTAATTAGCAGGCGGCACCATAATGCTCTGAAGGATGATGCTGTGCTCCAACTGTCTGAATTCTACTTTTTATTTTTCTTCAACCACTGTTTGGGTTCAGTGTTTTTGGAAATCTGTAAGATTTTGTATTATAATAAAGGTGGCTATTTAACGCAAGATTGACCTGACTGAAATAGAGTAATTCAAGAAAGGTTGTCCACTCACTCAGTGGCACTGAGAGAGGAAACAATTGTAGACCCTAGTTTTTAGAAGACCTTTGGCCCACTGACATTTTCAAATTTGGAATCCTTACAACAACTGCATTGCTTGACCTTACTGTAGAGGTCGGTTTGTTTTGTTTTAAGAAAGCAAATAGATATAGCAGTGGATAATTCCACCAATACCCTTATACACAAGGTTCAGTAGATGAAAAGCCTTATGACTTCTTACATGGGAAGAGATGAGGTATTACTTTAGTTTATGGATCTGTTATAAAAAGTCAATAATGTCTCTATAAATGTGTTATATAGTATGATATTAGTTATTAATAGTAAGCCAATGTTATACGAACATGTAACTGAGACATTTATAATACTATAATACTTTAATACACATGAATGTTTTATAAAGGGTTCCTGAAACTAACATGTGACCAGTTTCTTTAACAGGCACCTATCAACATGTTATAAGAAATGTTGGCCATTATTAACAATTGATAACAGTTTATTAGAATTATAATTTTAATGGTAGCAATATTGGATCTAAAATAACATGCTATAAAGCAATTGTATGGTTTCCTAAAATGCATTAGTTAAATGTTTTATAACACTATAACTATAACCTGTTATTATGATTCACCCGTTAAAAACAGCCTGTCATCTGTTGCTGTTTATAACACCATTTTTATATAGAATATGATGGGGTTCTGTACAATTCAAGCTGGTATAATATCACAAGAAGGCTTTCTAGCTGCTCTGTCCTCATTATGTATTCTTTTGTTTTAGTGCATTGTGGATTAAAATAATGCTTTCATCTGAAAGCATTGCCATGTCTGCGCAATACATGGCATCGCAATATAAGTTAAATGATTCCAAGGTGTTTATGATGGTTGTATCACAATGATGTCAATGACCACTTGGCATAACACATTTATAAATGTATTAGTTTCCAATAGATCCTGAAGTGAAATTGTAGCCAGGAAACTAATGCATGCATTATGTGCTCAATGAAAAGCTGTCACAAGATGAATCTAGCACCATTGATGCATTTAAACAATGTGAAGAATTAGCTTAGCAGGCGATATTATGTGTCAGCGGAGTGGAGTGTGGCACGTAGACCTAATGGTAAAGACTTGTTACACAAGTCAAGGACATTGAGTTGAGAATACCCAGCTTATTTAATGGTTATAAAACTGAGCCTGTGGTAATTGTACATGTTGGTACAAATGACATAAGGGACAGAGGCATTAAAAGAGAATTATAAAGCACTAACAAGGAAGCTGAAAGAATTAGGATACAGAATTATGTTCTTGAGTTTTCTACCTGTTATTGGTAAAGGGGATGAACAGTTTAGTAGAATTAAGGCTATAAATACTTGACTGTCTGACTGGTGTATAAAAAAAGGGTTGGGATTCATAAATAACTGGGACTGGTTTCATGGAACATCGAGGTACCACAATAAAGATGGATTACACATAAATAGGTCAGGGGCAAGTAGATTGGCTGCTAATATTGAAAATAATTTAGTAAACTATTTAAACTAGGAACTGGGAGGGGAGGAATTCTAAAGATGGCTGCCATGAAATTGAAGTCAAGATATCTAACTGGTTCCACTACTCACTGCCATTGCCACTTAGCAAACCCAGGGGCGCTTGGCTTTATTTAATGTTATATCTCTGTCCAATAAAGCATCCCTAATCAGTGATTTTATTATGGACTATAGCCTTAATATTTGATCGTAACCTAAACTTGGCATGGTGCTGATGACAATGTTTCTTTGATTAAGGCTTCTCCTCCAAATTACTATTTTTTCCACAATGCACACAGTACTGGTCAGGGAGTTGGACTTGCCTCTATCTTCTGTACTGAATTTAAAATAAACCGGACATTTTCATGAGATATTCATCTTTTGAATTGCTAATGCTAACTATAAATAACAAATTACCTGTTCTTATTGCAATTATACTGTATATCATCCACCCAAGTCTAATTTGCTCTTTTTGAACAAATATTGTGATCTTGTATCTATATTGCCTGTTAACTATGACATGGTTCTTTCATTGGGTGATTTTAATATCCATGTTGACTTTGACACTGATTCTAATTGTTGAGAATTTTTTTGGCTACTGGATTCCCTAAATTATGTCCAGCATGGTCAAGGTCCGACTCATAGTCATGGCCATACTTTAGATTTAGTAATTTCCCGTGTCTTGGTTGTTCAAAATATTATAACTACTGACCTTACTATTTCTGATCATCTTGCTATTCTTTCTGAGGTTAAATTACGCTACAAAGAGCCAGGATCGTATAATCAAAACCAGGCTAGTTAATTCATCAACCGCTGTAAAGTTCTGCAAGGCATTACATTTATCACCAGTTACTCAGTCTATATCATTAGATGAGTTAGTTAAGACCTACAACACCTCCATGACTAACATTTTAGATACTGTATCACCAGTTAAAACTCGGAGGGTGTTTTATAAAAGAAGCACGGCATGGTTTAATGACACGACTCGTAAGCTGAAATGCGAGGGTCGCAAATTGGAACACAGATGGAAGAGTACTAATCTGCATGTTCATTACTTTCTATGGAAAAGCCACCAAGTTAAATATAGGAAGGCTCTGTTCCTGGCTAGATCTTCATACTATTCTAACCTGATTGAAACAAATCAAAATAATCCTAGATTTTTTTTTGCGTCCATAGATACATTAGTAAATCCACCTTCTAATACTTCGACCCTCACCATTGACTCTTCTTTTAGCTGCAATGACTTCTTAAAGCATTTTCAAAATAAAATACTTGACATTAGGGATCAGATTTTACAGACTCCTTCTATTATGGATCATTCTTCCCTACCTGAATGAATTAGACCTAGCTAGCTATGATGGAGGCTTTTTCCTTGATTACCTTACAAAATCTGACAGCATTAGTTCTGCATATGAGACTTACTACTTGTTCCCTTGATCCTATCCCGGCCAAATTATTAAAAGATGTATTTTGTGTTATTAATACACACATTTTAATAATTATAAATGAATATCTTTCCTCTGGTATAGTTCCCTCTGCATTTCAGGTTGCAGTGGTAAAGCCTGCTAAAAAGAAAAAACAACCTGGACCCTAAAGCCTTTATTAACTATAGGCCAATCTCCAATCTGCCATTTTTTTGCAAAGGTTCTTGAAAGAGTTGTTGCCAACCATATACACAAATATCTAGCTTGTAATACCGTATTTGAGAAATTTCAGTCTGGATTTCGTGCTGGACATAGCACAGAGATGGCCCTTGTTAGGGTAGTAAATGATCTTTTGATAAGCTCTGACTCTGGCTTTCCTTCAATTTTAATTCTCCTAGATCTTAGTGCTGCTTTTGATACTGTGAACCATTCCATTCTATTGAATCATCTTGAAAGTTTAGTGGGTTTGTCAGGAGGTGTCTTATCTTGGTTTAGGTCTTATTTTTCAATATGTTCCAGCTTGTCTCTGTCGGGGAGATGAAGTCTGATTTGTCAGAAGTTGCCTGAGGTGTTCCGCAGGACTCTAGCTTAGGTCCTTTGTTGTTTTCATTATATATGCTGCCATTAGGTGACATTATCCGCAGGCATGAATTTCCATTGCTATGCAGATGACACTCAGCTATACTTGTTTTTAAATACAGGCACTTCTACTCAGGTACTATTAGCTGCTTTCTTTGCTGACATCAAGTGTTGGATGTCACAGAACTTCTTAACACTAGAACCGCAGAGATTTCCGACTACATATAACCGCCGCACCCACAAAATGTGTGGCTCCATTTTAAAACGGCTTCGATATGAAAACGAAAAACAAACAATCGGATACAACTTAATATTTTTATTTACGAACATCATACATAACATTATTTTTTTCAAAACGAGCACATATACATAAACATGAAAAACTGTAATAAAATAAACTTTACGCAATAAACTTCTGTGTAAACAGGTGTAGAAAGCTGTATGCACATATCAAATTATAAAACATAAATAACTAGCTATAAAAATAGCAGAAAACAAAAATATAACAGAACTTATGCAATGTGAACGCGCTTTGAGGGAAACAGAGTTCTATTACAGTTTTCTAAGTACAATCTTTGCAGAAAACACGCTTTTCAACTGTACCAGTGCATTTGCCACAGCCTTTTCACAACGGGCGCAGACATAAAAAGTTCAGTTTTTATTGCATTTAGCAACCTGGCATTGTCTTTCATTCCACGTGCCAGAGGGTGCAGTGCTGGCTGAAGGTTGAGGGGCATTTGCCAGCCGGCTTTCGTGTCTCTTATTAAAATATTTCTGCCGCAGCTCCAGGGCTAGCTGCAAATGAAGTCCCTCCGAGTGACTGTGTTGCCGGTGCACTCCTTGTACAAAACCAAAGCGTTGATGGGTGCCAGGTCCAAAACATTATAAAAAACAGAATACAGCCATGCCATTTGATCCAGTATATCCACACCATACTTCACTGCGTTGTAAAATGCAACAGTCTCTGGCTTTCGTTTAGCATCAGTCCCGATGGTCACTGATCTGTGCAGAGCTTAGAATGCGCACATCTTTTAAATTTCTTTGCACCGTCACATTCAGGGTGGCACAGTCGTTCTGCCTGAGAAATGTAGTGTAAATTATAATAATGTGAGCCGTTATAATGAAGCTAGCAGTAATTACAGTATTTTGTTAGTGTGCGTATATTATTTTGTACCTTAACAGCTCCCGTAGCTAGAGAGAGGAGAGAGAATGCTGGGAGAAAAAGGAGGAGTTGGTGGTTGTGCAGGAGACGTGGTAGAGTGCAGATCAATCCCGACTGCATCCCGTTACTTTTATTATTTTCTAACTGTAGTCGTATCACAGTTTCTATATTGTCTGCTGGCCAACTACGTTGTGTGTTTCCACTATTGCTGAGCCTGTATATCGGAGTCGCTGTTTAATAAAACCCTGTCAGAGACTGTAAGTAAGATCAAGTGCCTGGCCTGTTTCATTTGTCCACGCTACGGATCCCCGGGAACCGAAGGTAACCCACGGCCTTACATATTTCTTGGTAGCAGCAGTGGTTGAAGAAAAAAAAAAAAAAAAACCACGAATGGCGACATGCGCTTGTATTTTTTTTTTTCCTATTGAGACTGGCATTTTTGTTTTCGGACATTTATATTAATTGCCTGGCAATACTGTGGATTATTGTTTTAACTTCGGCAATATATATATTTTCTGGTATGCTGCCAGCAACAATACTGGAAGACGATCGTACATAAAGGCTTTATAGTGCAACACGCAATTGTATGTGAGTTATTATCAGCATTGATTAAATTGTGGATTACAGGAGCAAACTTATTTTTTTTTGTTTGTTTTGTTTGTGAAGACGTTCAGCACGAGTGTATTGCATCAGCCAGCATTGAATACTGTAGATGAAACGGAACCACGTCAGCATTTCAATTTTTCCTTGGAACTACACTGCGGTACTGTTCATGAAACAACCTTTCTGGTTATACTTTTTTTTTCTAACAATTTTTTTTCCCCCCCTCTATCTCATCGACTGCAGTAACAGTGATGTGAACATTCTAGAAACTGCAAACGGTAATCTGCACAAAACGAACGCTGTTGTTTATTTTTCTAACTAGAAAGTAAAAAAAAAAAAAAAGAAAATAAATAAACCAAAAACAAAATGGCAGAGGAAGAGGCACCCACTGCTGCAGTACAGTTTAAGGCTATACTACCTCCACATTTTACTAGTGATGGAAGTGAAAGTTTCTCTCAATGGGTCCGCCGTTTTCAAGTGTGCTGTGAAACCATGACTGGTATAGGGAAAGAACAACTTGCTAAACTTTTACCATCTAGATTGTCCCAGTAACTGAATGCAGCTCCTGCCAGTCTTTCAGATGCTGTGAAGAATAACTATGATGAGGTATGTAAGAGTATGCAGTCTGTTTTTGGACAAAAACAGGTTCTTAGAACTTTTCAGACATACTTAAATGCCAGACCTCGCAAACCCAATGAGCAACCTGCTGAATTAAGACGCCTAGTGCAACAGGCTTTCCCTGAATATGGAGAAGTAGCTATAGCAGGGGAAACTTTCAGACGTTTTATTGCTGGACTTGACCCTGTGTTGCAAGCTAAAATATACGAATTTGGATCTACCATGCTTGAAGAAGCACTTAAAATAGCATGTCAGTGTGAGAGGGCACGTACAACATTACAGGTTACTCCTCCAACGTGCTTCAGCTTAAGTAATACAGCAGCAAGCCACAGCCTTGTAGTACCAGTAATGACAGAATCCTCTACTGTTCACAGCCTATCCGATGCTACAGCAGATAGGCTAGCCACTCAACTTGATAAACTTACATTTAAAGTAGAGCAATTACAGTCTGAGGTAACTTCACTAAGACATTCCTACTCGGATCACAACAAGAAGCACACTCGCAGTAAAGCAAACTATGCATACTCACCTGACCGGAATAGCAGTTCTGTCTCACACAGGAGAACACCATCTTTCGAGAGGGACCGGAACGATGACCCCAGCCATTATTACAGTGACCATCAACGCCCATCAACATGTGGCACATTCCATGATGCACAAGAGAAGAAATTTTACACCCGAGGTCGAAGTCCAACACGCAGTCACCATGACTACTACAGCAGGTCCACTCGAAGTCCAAGCCCACGTGATAAGTATGAGCGGCCAGAATACAGACGCGAGGAGAGACCTCCATAGTATTACCGTGACCACCACGACAGATTCAGTCTGAATCCCAGTTCATGTGACCGGTATGAGCGGCCAGAGCAGAGACATGAAGAGAGGTCCCAGCGGTACTACCGTCGCTCACCGAGTCCAGTGCTACAACAACAACCAAGGCGAGTACATTTTTCTGAATCGCAGAGTTCGGGAAACTGGCATTAGCTGGAGATGGGGGCCAGTTTCCAGCTACCCTGACTGAGGCCCAACCTCAACCCTCTGATCAACCTCAGCTGTCACCACTAGCAAACGTGAGTAAATCTTGCACTCCATATGTAGAGGCATTATTGAAGATCAGGAAGTGAGTATTTTTCTGGACACAGGAGCTGGTTTATCACTTATTAGTGAAAACTTAAGACAGTGCATAACAGATCTTAAACACCGCCCATTACAGAAAAGTTACCAGTTAGCTCAAACCCTTTCAGGAGAACCACTAGATATTCTGGGACTACTAACTGTAACTTTAAGACTTGGCACAAAAGCACTCAACACCAATGTTTATGTAGTACGCAACTGTAAGCAAGATGTATTGCTGGGATGGGACTTTCTAAAGGCTCATAATGCTACAATTGACACTGCTCAAGGTGTATGCACAATCTGGAATGAAACACTTCCACTGTTGAATTCCTCAGAGTCATCACCCTTCTGTTGCAATGTAACCACTCTATCTCCTGTTACCATACCGCCACTAACAGAAGTCATTGTTGCAGCGTCTGTTAGGTCTTCTATTAAAGGAGGGACAACATTGCATGGATTCCATGGTGTCCTGGAACCTCACCTACAGCTGGAGGATTACCTTGTAGTTGCCTGTAGCCTCTCATCAGTGGAAAATGGTCTTACAGTAGTTCACCTGCTCAACCCGACCCACCATGATGTGCAATTACCACGGGACACTCAGGTAGGCCAGTTCTATGCTGTACGTAACTTGCCTTCGGATCTCTACCAACCTATAGACTGTACGCTGGCAAATGTAACTACAAGCACAACTACATCTACTGTCAGCTTACCCAATGTACACATTGACAAAGACAGCCTCACTACAGCTCAGCATTTGCTAGTTAATCAACTCCTAGCAGACAACCATGACATATTCAGCTCCAGTCCTACTGACTACGGTAGAACAGATCTAATTAGACATCAGATACGTACTAAAACTGAATGTCCTGTCAGACAGCGTGCATATCGCACCTCGCCACCAGTACGTGAAGAAATTAACAACCAGGTCCAAAAGTTATTGGATGCCGA
Source organism: Acipenser ruthenus (assembly GCF_902713425.1). NCBI lineage: Eukaryota > Metazoa > Chordata > Actinopteri > Acipenseriformes > Acipenseridae > Acipenser > Acipenser ruthenus. The sequence goes on along the minus strand of NC_081189.1, from coordinate 100,683,420 downwards.
TTTGATTGAGCCTAGTCACAGTCCATGGGCCTCTCCAGTGCTATTAGTCAAGAAAAAGGACGGGTCATACAGATTTTGTATTGACTATAGAAAACTGAATTCCGTTACCATCAGGGATGCCCACCCCTTACCACGGATTGACGATAGCCTGGATGCATTATCTGGTGCCACTCTGTTTAGCACACTCGACATGTCTAGTGGATATTGGCAGATTCAAATGGATGAAAATGACAAAGAAAAGACTGCTTTTACCACCGGCGATGGGTTATACCATTTTAAGGTCATGCCCATGGGTTTAACGAATGCACCACCGACATTCCAGCGGTTAGTAGAGTTAGTGTTACGTGGCCTTCATTGGTCCAAAACATTAGTCTACCTGGATGACATTATTGTTTTTAGTAAGACATTTGAAAACCATCTCAAAAGCCTTCAAGAAGTGTTTTGCAGACTCCGTCAGGCTGGTTTGAAGCTCCATCCTAAGAAATGTCAGCTGTTTCAAACATCTGTGCTGTTTTTGGGACATGTTGTTTCACAGGAGGGCGTTCATCCAGACCCTGCAGTTACAGCCAAAGTACTTCAATGGCCTCGACCAACTACTGCCACAGAGGTAAGAGCTTTTATTGGCCTGTGTTCGTACTACCAACGTTTTATTCACGGCTTTGCTCAAAAAGCTGTTCCACTTCATAAATTGACTCAGAAGCACATCCCATTTATATGGAATGAGCAATGTGAAGAAGCCTTCAACTTCTTTCGACAGGCACTGTCAGAACCACCAATACTTACCTACCCAGACTTCAAGAAACCGTTTATACTATACACAGATGCATCACACGATGCTGTTGGCTCAGTGCTAGCTCAAGAACAGCAAGGTGTCGAAAAGTTGTCGCCTATGCAAGTCACGTGTTAACAAACGCAGAACGCAAGTGGTCCACCTTTGACAGAGAATGGTGGGCTATAGTGTGGTCAGTACGATGCTTTTGCCATTATTTATCTGGACTTCCTTTCACCATTGTGACTGACCATCGTCCATTAGTTGGTTTACGGAAGCTACCAATTGAGCATGACCTGACGGGAAGACGAGCACGATGGGTTCTGGAGTTAGACGTATATAATTGGGTCATCAAGCACCGAACAGGAAAAAGTCATACGAACGCAGATTCTCTCTCTCGTCGTCCAAGAGATGTCAAGGAAGCACCTATAAAGATGGACATGATGGCACATGCAGTTACAACTCTGCTGACTCCAGAAGCAACTTCAACAGATACTGCGGAAGTGCTGCTTGTTCAAAACTTACTTGACCTGTCACAGACACTGGCTGTTGATCTGCTGGGCCATCAAAAGAAGGATGTAATACCAGGTTCGAGAATGGTTAACCCAAGGAAGAAGACCGTCTCTCTGGACTATCCGAAAACTCAACGTGTTATGGAGACAGTTTCCTAAGCTTTGTTTACAGTCCGAGGTATTGTGCAGATGATATCGCAACAGACCCGGCCAAGGTTTTATCTACCAGATCCTTGTTCCTGAACTGTTAATACTTCAGGTTCTGCAATACCTACATGGACACCAAACAGTTGGCCATTTAGGTTACAAAAAGACACTAGCTCGAGAACAGGA